>NC_141914.1:44159645-44462676 GCF_057802395.1 Ceratotherium simum simum
TCGAATCCGATAGGCAGGTTGATGGCTGGAGGGCTTTCAGGCCACTCCAAAGGACAGAAACAGATTTTTCCTTGAGCTTCAAGATGACTCTGAAGTCAGCACTATCAACACAGGCTGGCCATTCCTCAGCTACAATTTACATAGAGAACAAAAAGAGTGACAATCTCCCCTTCACCAACCTCTAACTTGCTGGAAATAAAAGGCAAAATTAATGGAAGTCTCCCTTTCTGGACCCAAAATCCAGAAACTAATAAAATCTTTTCGTTCTCTTATAGTACTCTGCAAGACTGATGATTACAGGCAACTTGATTTGGATTGGATTCTACTGTATTTCTTTTTGACCCACTTCTCCCTCAGACTGACACAACCAAGATCCCAAGGTTAGGTGTGGAAGGCTGCTTCAGAAATGTAAAGAGAAGTCAGTCCAGATGTTGAAAATACATAGGTGGTCTCCAAGGTGACACTGAAAATCAGAAGTCAGTAATAAGGTTGATGTCACTGAGTATGGATTCTGTCCCAATATTCTTTGTCAGATAGGCACGTAAGCTCAACATTTCTTTAAGCTTACTGTTCTACTAAGACAAAGTCAAACCTCATGGCTCTTAATAGCATGGTTCTTAACAGCAAGCGCTCTGCAACACTCACAACTTGTTGTGCTCTATCAATGAAAAATGATGGTAGCCACCAAGAAAGGGGTCAACTTGTTTAATTATCTTTTTATTCATTGGCACCTCCCTTCTCCACCCTATTCAACAACTTGGCTCTCCCTGGGCTGCCTCCTCCTAAGCTAAGCATTTGACTATGTGACCATCCCAAACCTTCATCTATTTATTTCTCGTTGTCTTGGGCTCCTCTTTCCTTTGCCCTCATGCCAGCCTTAGATCTGCTCATCTTCTAGAAAGATGAATGTCTGCCCTTTCCACCCAGTGAGAGGGCACAGTAAACACATAGTGGTTTCTGCTTCTGGGATTGAGTGTTCACTGTCTCTGAAAGGGTTACTCTCTTTTACTTAGGTGGGCAACTTTATTTTCCTTAGGATAACTTACCTTACTTTTCTTTTATCCTTTTAATTGCTTTCTCAATATAGCCAGCCAAAGTCAGATTGAGTTATTAAAGAATCTGGGATATGTAGCTGGTAAACAGTAATTTATTTTTCTCACCCTATAGAAGTGTTTCTTGTTGAGGATTTTCACTCAGTGACACAAATAACAAGTGGTCCTGTTATGCAATGGATGCAATGAGCAGAGGAGACTCTTCCTCAGGGAAACCACAGGGCTCACACAGAAGCAGTCATGGTCTTAATCAGGTATAGTCAGCTTGTGTTTTTATTTAACTACAAATGATGAAGAAGAGAAATTCAAGTAAAACTGTCTAGGATGCCAGATAAGAGAAACCATTAATTAGGGGAAGGGAGAGAATTTCTTTTTAAACAATCTTGTTAAACCATTTTGACTCTGAAATGGAAACAGAACACTAGAATATGGAAATATTCACATTTGTGGTTTTATTAGGGCATATTTAGATTTTTCAAACACTAGGCTATTTTTTGAAAGTTCTTGAGTCAGCACAACAGGGATGCATTTGACCAACCACTTTTCCTCCTCCAACTTAAACCCATTTGGATTCCAAGAGAAATTTAATCTGTACATTTATGATTCATTTGTGCTTAACTTGTTAAAATGTTAAGAGCTGTTCGAAATAAAAGAAAACTTTGGATTCTGATGCTTATATGATTTTTATCCCTGAATCAGAAAGTTGTGCTTTTACAAAGAATCAACAGTCTAATACCCTGTAGGCATATGCATCAGATCTGAGAAATTGCAGGGCCCGAGAAGATCACAGGTATATTGGTATTACTTTGAATTTCAATATACAGGCATACATCTGTAAGTAATAAAAATAAGTCTTAAACTTAACTTTCTTCAAGCAAATACAAGTAAGTCTTAAACTTAACTTTTGTCAAGCAAATAATTTAAATGGGGATTTATTTTAAGTGAAATTTCTAATTATTCCTTTTCTTGCATGTCCACTATGCAATATTGTTCAAGTTGTGTACTGCACAATTCTGGGAAGTACCATTCTCAAGAACAGCACAACCCTTCACAATGAGTCTGTTTCCTTGTATCTTTAAATCTTGTTTTTCTTTTACCAACTCAAAATTTAGGCCAGAGCATCATCTAGGAATATCACCAAGCTGCAATGTCTTTATTGACTAGACTAAACAGGCTATCTTGACTTGCCAAATTTGCAAGGATTTACAAGGGCTTCATATATGCTAATCTAAGATAGTTAGTACTTGATAAATTTATAATTGGGCTTTGGGTTTAACTCCATATTATATTATATGAAGTTAATTATTTCTAGATATACATCTTTGGAAAAGTTCCCTTACTTCTTGGAAACTTTGCATCTTCAGATGAAAAATTGAGATAACTTTATCTACCTCAAAGAATGTCAATTGTGTGGAGCTAAGCAGTATACCAAGGTGTGGCCACCTTGAATGTTCAGTGTGACTGGCCCATGGAGCAAATCAACAGGGGTGGAGGTGGGGGGTGTCTGTGCTTGGAACTGTCAGGCAGAAGGAAAAGTAGGTTCCATGTTTTTAGAGATGGCCATTTGGTGCAACAAAACTGGACTGATCATTGGTGGAATAGAGACTTGGGGGCAGGTCAGAAGAAAGAGATCGAGAACAATGCCAGGTACCGGTGGGTGAAACGGAAGCTGTGAATGCTGAGGGTATGAAGGGCTCTCTTTTCACAAGAGACGTAGCTCACCTTGTTGGGTGATGTCTGACTCTTAAAAGGGCTGATCTAGGGCAGATAATTGTAAGAACTAAAGGATACGATGCACTGAATGTGCCCAGCACACTAATGTGCTGACTCTAATATGAGATCAACATGTGCCAGTCTTCCTCTATTTTGTATGTGGGTTGCTGCCATAGCGAGGCTGACAAGTGGTGTAGGTCTGTGCCCAGGATCTGAACCTGTGAACCTGGGCCACCGAAGTGGAGTGCACCAAACTTAACCACTACGCCACAGGGCCAGCCCCGACTTTAGCTCTCTTTAGGGCCTGAATTTACTTCACCAGGGCAAAAACAGCATATGGAGGACCTAACTCATGGACTCCCCCTTGCCAAACACAGTGGGCATTTGTTGGGTTCTTTGATCTTCCCTCCGTTGTTTCATTTTGGAATCTGCCTTTCCTCACATCATGTGACTCTTGAGGGGCTCACAATCATCACAAACCGCAGGAGAAGACATGTGATCCAAGTTCACCAGAATCTAACAGTGGACATGACCCAAACAGGACCAATCAGAATACTTTTTCAGGAATTAATTGAATGTTGAGAGTAAAAGGACCTCTCTGCTCCTGAGATTGCAAGTTGAAAGGCCCACCTAAGCCAGAAGCTATTGGGGGCGAAAACAAAGGAAAACAGGGTCAATAGATTAAAAAAGAGATAGACGTCACCTGGATCCTACTGTGCCTGAAGTCCTAGATTATTCAGTTACATACGACAATTAATTCTCTTCTTTTGCTTAAATTAATTTGAATTGGATTTCTATCCGTTACAGTGATAGACCTGACAACTTTGTGGGAATTATCCTTGGGGATTAAACTTTGCCATAGAGTATATAGGAAAACATCATTTTCCCCCTTTTCGCTATAGATTTTAATCTAAACTATTTTTAAAAAATAAAATAATTAAAGATGAATTAGACATTTTTGTGCTTGTACCATTGGACCAGTTATTGGGATTTTTTTCAGATGTCCCCTGTATAATAATCCTTCTGTCCTGGTGGGAAGATGAGCACACTGGCAGAATGGTGAGTGCTCTCCCAGCCAGTGAGAATACCATGGGTTGGTGTGGGCACAGGCACTGTCTGTTCCCAGAGTTTCCCATGGCAATCAAGGGAGCATGCAGAGTGGAGAGTCAATCTTGCACTTGACAAGGCAGCAGGACTGCCCAAAGCCAATGAGCAAAGTAAGGGTCCAAATGACTTGTCTTAACAAAGGAGGCAGAGGCCTATATCTAGAGCCTGGGCTTGGAGCCTATAAATTGGGAAATCAAAAGTCGGGGAGGTGGGGGGACCAGCAGATTCTGTAGGTAGAACAGGAGGTGAGGCCCGAGATAAAGCCGCATCACTGCTGGGTCTACGTGATCTCCACGGTACCACATGGATTAAGGACGGCGGAATTAAAAGTCCAGGGCAAGGGGCTGGCCTGGCAGCATAGTGGTTGGGTTTGCACGCTCCATTTCAGCACCACAGGGTTCACAGGTTCGGATCCCAGGCACAGACCTATACACCACTCATCAAGCCATGCTGTGACAGGCGTCCCACAGGTAAAGTGGAGGAAGATGGGCATGGATGTTAGCCCAGGGCCAATCTTCCTCAGCAAAGGGAGGAGGATTGGCAGCAAATGTTAGTTCAGGGCTAATCTTCCTCACTACAAGAAAAAAAAAAGTCCAGGGCAAGAGCAGATATCTACAGGCTATATGTGGTTAACTGGGCTATCATTGCAGTGTAACCACACAAATAGAACAAATAGATATAGGAGTAAACATTCATCCATTTACTAATTTATATATTAACACATCATTTGAATTATAATCAATCATGTATTAAGCATTTGCCATGTACAGAGTGTGGTCCTAATGGAGGAGATGGAGAAAAACACAAATGGTCTTTGCCTTCTCAGAGCCACAGCCTAATGAGGACTATCTAGATATGTGCTCAGATAACTAGCATATAAAGCAGCATGAGGTGGTTAACTATCACCCCATAGGTTTGGACAACAAAAGCTGTGAAATTTCTAGGGAGGTAGACAGTATTCTTGGGACATCAGAAGAGGCTACTTAGAAGTGCGGGGATAAAGCTGGGCGGCTAGTCACTATGACAAGGGGAGCCACGTGGGTTTGGAAAGCAGATTGGGCTCTCCTACTCATTAGATATGAGGCTTCGGGTGAGTTCTTAGTGCCCCTGAATCTCGTTTTTCCTCCTTTGTAAATGTTAAATAATGTTTCAAATACCTGTGGCTAGGGTCAAGATGAAATAAGATAAGTTCTGGGCTCCAACAGCCTCAAAGCAGTCCCCAGCCCACAGAGTGGGTCAGAAGGAGGAAAATGACCGGGAACATCAGGAGACCTTGTGAATGGGAGTAAAGGACAACCCAGCATCTAGTTGAGGCGGTGGATCAACAACCTTTCCCATTTCACGTTTAAGTCTAATAGGACTTATGTAGTTCTGAGGACCAGACCCAAACCCCTCCCCATCTTCCAGTAGTCTCATGCTCATAATACATCAGTAATCGTCCCTCTAGAGCTTAGAAATCACCCCAAGGAAAATGAGGGCAGAGACCCTGAATTAACTAAGAATAAATGCCTGGCACCAAGCAAGGGCTCAAAATAAGAATCAGACTATTTTGGAATACAAGGAAGGTTATACTGTTTGGACACTGGAGTTTGTGCATTATAATTTACACTGATTATGTAAAGTCCTCACAGGCAATCAACATATATTTGTGCTCTTCCTTTTTTCTCATTCTCCAATATTTCAAGGAATGGATATGATTCTGAATAGAACCAATAAAAGCAGAGCTACCAGGTACACAGAGCCTTTTACAGATCTGCCTTTATGGCTATAAAAATAATTCAAAGCACATGTTTCTCCTGATGGCAGGAAAGCCATTTCACTGCCACATAGAGAGGACATCACATTAAGAAAAATCACTTCTATATACCTCCATCTATGGCTTCTCATACCGGAGAAGTTGACAAAATTGTGACTCATCTGTGACCAATTTTTGGAAGGTGTGAAAATGGAATCAAGTGTCCACTTATCCACAAGTAGAACGTATGTACTCCAGGGAGGAGGAAATGTCTCTTTCTCTGGTGACATTTAAGAAAACAGCAGGGACAGCTATCATTCAGTGTGTGTTGGCTGCAGAGCTGCCCCACGGCAGTGTCACTGTTGCTGAGAGCTGGGACAGGGACAGCTCCTGGGCTCAAGGAACCAGGTGAGGGCTGACAGCAGCAGCTGGTTAGCTTTGCCTTCCACCCCACCCACCTCTCCCTGATGCCCTTCTGGTCCACAACCTTCACTCTGGTCCCCTGGCATGGCGACGTAGGCTCCTCTTCCTTCCTGTAACTTCCTCAGTCCCTCGCTCAAGTTGATAGAAACACAAACCTAAAATGCCTCCCCAAACAGGAAAACTTTCCAGACTGAGAAGTGGTGGGAGTATTGAAAATCTTACTCCTGACTTCATCGAATTTCATTTTTTTAACCCTCGATTTTTGTATTAGACTGGAGGCGATTTGGAATCTGCATGAGTTTCTTGAGCTTGATTTAATGCAGGCAGATAAGAAATGCTACAGTAATTCTAAAAATGTCTTAACTCCTTGTTTATCTAGCATCATCACAGATGAAATGTTACGTATCAGTTAATTTTACAGATAATTGATCTTTACCCTTTAAGCAGGAACATTTCTTTTTTGTCTAAAATGTATTCTGTAATTCCTTCACTTAATAAATATACCCTAATAAGAATTATTACCATGCTTCTTGGTCAGGCAGGGCCACTGAGGTGGACCTCAGTGAGTGAGTTTTGCTGAACTAATTTTGTGCAATTGAGGGGGGCCGGGCTGTAGGTCCCAACACAACGTCTTCAGACTCATGTGTGGGTCTAATCCATGAGGCATCTCTCTGTCACACCCCGTGCAATAGAATCATCACTGGGCCAAGTCAATATGAAGGTGCCTCCTTGCTAGTAATAAACTATCAACCATTCTAGGGGAACAGTAAGAGCAGTTTTGGGCAAAACCAGCCTACCCAAGTAAGGAATAGAGGAAGCTCTTGGGAGGAGGTGAAAGTAACATGCCTGGTGAAGTTGGGAAATCCATTGTATGCAGTCTGCTGGACACCCAGGCACGCCCTAGCCCCAAGATCCGTCACTCTTGCAATTACTCATTCAATGTTCACCTTTCCTCACTAAATTCCAAGAGGACAGTGACAAAGGCGGATACAGGTTTTGTGTTGCCTGAGCTTCTACAGTCTGTGTGTGTGGTGGGGGGGCTGGTTCTTTCAGAAAAACAATACAAAAATACCTACTTCGCATATTTTACAGAAAACATATGATCAATCACGTGAGTGCTTTCCTAAGGCCTCTTCCGGGGCCTCAAAAGGGGCTGTGCTCATGAAGGAACCTCAAGTTTAAGCTTCTTCAGTTGCATGGTGACTCTGTCTCTGAGAAGGGACTGTATTTGCCTTGTTCTCTATGTGCTTTTGGCACTTGACACAATTTTATTTGGGTAGCTGTTGTTTATTAATTTTCTAGTCACTGTAAGGAAAAGTAGGAATTAGAAAATCTATAATTTTTGAATATTAAACTGGTATATATTTACCAGTAGATATATGTGATTCCACCAGGAATGAAAGAAGCATATTGGTTGTCTGAGGTTGAGCAGATCTTGTATGAAAAAAAAGATACCTGATCCTTTATCCTCAGTGAGGGAAGGTTCTGAGAGAGCTATCAAAGTGTGGGCTGTGGCTGCACCAGATTCAGGCTGATTCTGATCTGTAGCCCTGACTCCAAGGGAAGAAATCTGAGTCTCATTTCTTGTAAAATTGGGAATATTTCTTTTTATGTTCATGTCTCTGGGGGACGAACTGGCTTTCATCAAATTCTCAAAGTATTATAAGACCTCCCCAAACATGGAAAATTACTGCAGATCAGTCCAGGAAGGCTGCATGGAATCAATAGTATCTGTCATAGTAGCTCAGACAGATCAGTGTTCATATCCCAGCCTTGCTTCTTAGTAGATGAGGATCTTCACAATTTACTCAATGAGTAAATCTGAATTTACTCAAATGAATTTACTCTTCGACTTTACTCAAATGTGTAACGGAGCTGCTAATTCTTACTCACAAGGTGACTGTAATAGTACATATATATACAATTTTACATACTGTCTGGCCCAGTTCCTGTCTCATAGTGCACACTGAATAAATATTTGTTCTCTTCCCTTCTAAATAAATAGTTTTTCATTTCCTAGTATAATCTCTGTACTAGAGGTTAAATTATTTAAGAATAATATATTCATTCACCCATCTATCCATTTTTAAAGTTTATTCAACATCTACCATGTGCCAGACACTGCTAGGCACTGGGCAAGGGGTAGGGTGGGAAACGAAGATCAATAAAATAATTAGAAGAAGTGAAGGTAAATCAAATAGACTGAAAAAAATCAAGAAATAGTTTTGGATATTTCCCACCTCATGATGATTATGTATTCTTCCTTGGAGATGAGCCTCTTTGGCTGTCTACATTATTCCAAAATATCTGGATAAAAATGGAAAAATACAGTCAGAATGTGGCTTTTTATGCAGAGGATAGCAATCATCCAGATGTTTCCAAATATTCACGTGTCCCTTGTTATCTACCCAACCTTTTTGGAGGATTGAAATTTTCATTCTCAATGAGGTGGCATTGCTCGGGTACACACAGCTTTGTCAGTTTCATGTTACAAATATCCTGTTTCTGACACGTCCAAGCACAACTTGTGCTTGCAAAGCAAAACAAAACCAAAAAACTGAAAAAAGTAATGAGAAATTATGAAAATAAATGGGTCTTAAAACCAACATAAAATTATTCAGGATTAGTCTCTTAGTCCCTCTCTCTCTTACACACACACACACACACCTACACACACACACAAACTACACACACATTAGCCCTGCTCCGTCTCCCTCGGCCTCCTCTGCCTCCCCACAGCCAGCCCCTCCATCATCCCCAGAACAGCGAGGTTTCTTCAAGCACACAATGCCAACCAGTGTGCCCCCACACACACACACTTCTAGAGTTGCCAGATAAAATACAGGACCCTCAGTTAAATTTGAATTTCAAATAAACAACAGGTAAATTTTTACTGTAAGAATGTCCAGATATTGCATAGGACATACTTATACTAAAGTTATTCTTTATCTGAAATTCAAATTTAACTGGAGACCTTGTATTTGTATTTGTTAAATCTGGCAACCCCACCCCATCCCTTCCTGGAGTTGTGGCCTGTGACCAAGTGACTCTCACTCCTTTGGGCCTCGGTACCATTTCCATCCTGGCATGTCCCAATTCCCAGGACGGCACTACTTCTCTGGACCCAGCTTCAAATCTCTGCTCTACTAAGCCCTGCCTTGGGAACAGCACCCACTGGAATTACCCACTGCTATGCTCTGCAGGGCTGTTGCAACTCCCAGCTTTTCTTTTGCAGGCAGCCAGAGCTCTTGGTCGCTGGTTTCCTCTCCACTGGTGACCTTTGCTGTCATTGGATCCCTTCCCCACCTGGGTCCCCTCCTACCTGTGGGGACTGTGACAGAATGCTGACCCCTGGGCAGCCTGCCCTGTGGCTGCCCTGACTCACTACAAATAAATTTCCAGACCTCTGATGCATCCCCAACAAGAGCACACCTATATTCCCGTTAGCCAAGGTAAGGATTAGTTGCATCCACAAGCTAAAATGAACATCAGAAGAAGGCCAAAATATGCAGTAAAGAAGAGAATACTTATCCCCTAAGAAGAAACATAACTAAACGGGAAAATATCTAATAAACCAATAAACAAATGAATAGTTGCACAAAACATAATTTATCTGAGCCTGCGATTCAACCACATAAGTACTCATAATATCAAAGCTTTTTTTATTTCCTCTAAATTTATCAAGGTCTTATGTAATTGCTATAAACACCTAAAGACATGAGCAAATTAACACATAAAATTGTGGGATTTTAGCTGATACATATTCATGAACGCATGTTGTTGTGATCAGGCAAATAATGACCTGAGACACTGATAAATTTGGTAGAAGGAAAAGAAAAACACAGCACACTGTTAGAATTCTCTGCAGATCACAGAATGGAATCTTTGATAAGCTCTCCTCTAAGAGACCATTCATAACAATTATTGTATTTCTGTAATTCTTCCAGGAGAGAGATCAGCAAATGTTTAATCAGTAACCTTCGTAAAAATACTGTCTCCAAAACACTGAAAGCTAGATCAGTGTGAAAGAACGCAGGCTTCTTGGAAGGCTAACCCAGGCCCTGTTTCTCAGAATCAGTTTCACATTCTCACTGGCATTCTTGCTTCCATATCTCCTGCCACTCAGAAAGGACTGACAGTTTTCCAAGCATTTGTGGAAATCTCAAGTTACAGCTGTTCCAGGGTCTTCAAAATGAATGTCTTTTATTTGGATGGAAATATACAGCATGTGTTGGCTCCCAGAGTTGCTGCAGCATAGTTATTTTTGAATCCCCAGCCCGCTAACCCCTCTCGTTAGAACCCATCCGTACATAGCTCCTATTCATTAAATTCTTTGCTCCCACCCAAGCAGGTAGTACCCCTGTGAGCTGGAAACTGCACTTAGTCTGAACATTGCTGGACTAGTCCTGACAAAAGAATCTGAGCAAATGCCTAAGGCAGACAATGAGGCTGGGAGGCAAAGGCATGGACGGTGACAGGCCCTGAAAATTGCTCTTGCGAAAAGGGTGTAATTACACAGCACACAAAGAGGAATACTAATTCATTTCAGCTGATCCCAGAGTAAACCTCAGAATCCTTCTCAACACAATATTCCACTCAGCCATTTCCAATCAATCTAGAGCAGGAAGCACTTCAAAGTTATTTGCCTCCCCTGTTCAAATTGAGGTCAACTAGAAAGTCAGGCCCAGAATAGAACTACAACACTACCACCAAAAAAATAGTTTTAAAGTATTTACTGTTTCAGAAACGATGGCTTATATATATAACTCATTTATTCCTCACAATAGCCCTATGATGTAGGTGCTAACACTGTCCCAATTTGTAATCACTTGCTCAAAGTCAAGTATAATGAGGTTGAAGATCAGTATTCAAGTATAGGCCTATCTCCCTTCACATCCCGTCCTCCCAGCCCTTGTGCTGACAGCTGGACTACCATTAAGTGGGGAGAAATCGACAGCTGCTTATGTTGTGTTACTTCAAGGGGTAATGGGAAAATCCTCTCTGTTCACAACATCTTCAAGCTCCCCCTCCCAAAACAGATATTTGCTTTACCCAGAAGGGAATAACCGGTAGAGTGGAGACAGCGTGAAATGCAGAGTCCCAGCTCAGCCACCACATACAGTCTGACTTTGGGCAAGTAGCTTAGCCTCCCTGGGGATGATTGTAATGACACCTACCCCACAAGGTTGTGTGGGCATGAAATGAAACACATAGAGAAGCACATTTTGAAAGAGGAATGGGATGTGCAAGGGTTAGTTACTATAATTAAGATCTAGCATTAGATAAAGCGTGTGATTTCTCCCAGAAGTATCTGCACTTAGAGAATGGTATCTACAATGAGATTCTGAGTGGAGTTGGGAGAAGGGTGGTAGTGGCACTTTGGGAGATGGGACACATAGGAGTCATGAGGAAGGGGCATAAGAATGCCCAACATGGCGGGAGGTAGAGAGAGAAGGCTGGGGATCCTACTCTCACCTGGTACCTGGGGGTAGAGATGTGGCTAGAATCATCATCCCCAGATACATAGACTAGATGTGTGCACTACCTTTGTCAGAAAATTCCCAGTTATCAGACACTCCAATTAGCTCTTGTAAAGTACAGATGGGACCATTAGAGAGTAGTTATTATCCATGGGGATAAAAACACAGAAAAATGATCCTTTGGGAAGTGCCTAGCAGTCTGAGAGGAAGCCAGGGCTAAGAACAAGAGGACACACTCCAGTCCCCGGGGTGTGGGCAGTGTGCACCAGCGAAAGGAGATCTTGAGGTTCTACCACATTCCCATCATCCCTTGCCCAATAACCTCAAGGGCACCCTGTGGAGTCTGATCTCCACTTTTAGATAGTCAGTCCAATCCTTTTGCAAGTCAGTCAAGCCCCCTGTGGGGGGCACCTAACCACTGTAGGCTGGTGGCATTTCATCTCTGTCTCTGTAGGCACTTTGCACTTTCCTTGGGGAGCTTTGGTTATTTGGATAATCATTGAGGACAAGAGATGACCGTGCAACCACCTTGAGGGCCTCTCATACATGTCTGGATCACTCTCAGAGCCTTATTTGGTAGCTGCACCATAAGGTGAATCTAATTGGATGGGATAGGCTGGAATTGCACTAAGTTGAACTGAATTTGAATCAGTTGAACAGGTTGCCTTATCTAACCCTGATCCAGGTAAGATGAGAAGGTCTTTTTTCCCTCTTAGCCAGTGTCTCAGGCCAGCCCTATTTCGGTGTGCCCCATCAGTGAACACTCATCTATCCGGGTGCTGGGAGTCACCTTTGATACCACTTCCTCTCCCTCACTTTCACCTCCCATCCAATCCATCACCAAATCCTGCCCTTGTTTATCTCATGTTCTCCTTAGGAAACCACTCACTTCTCTCCATCTTTGCCAACACAACCTTTCCCCAAATCACTGCCATCTCTCACCTTGATCACTCGTGCAGCCTCCTGAATAGTCTCCCTCCATCGATTCTTACCCTACTCCCCAATCTAGTCCCTACTGTAACCTAAAGTGATTTCACGCACACACACAAAAAGCAGCAAAACACCAGTGTGGTCATAGTCTCCACCGGTAAAACCCATAAGGGCTTCCCCTTGCCATTAGGATGAAGATAAAAGTTCCCGGTGCAGCTTATGAGCACAGCCTGGCGCCTCCCTCCCAGACTGCTCCTGCCACTCTGGCCACCAGTCTCCAGGCCTCCTCAGCCATTCTGGCCATGCAGTTCCTCGTATGCTCATGCTCCCTCATATTTCTGAGCCTTTGCACACATTGTCCCCTCAGCCTGAAATGCTCTCCTTCTGAACCCCAACCCCTGTCTCCTGCTTTCCTATACCTAATTAATATCAATGAACATGTTCTTCCTTCATGCTATAGCAGGTCTTACTGCAATCCACTCTCCTAGAATATTCTTCCCTTCCCTCATGATGCATAACAGGATTTGTAAGTATATAGATGTGTGATTATTTATATTAATGTCATTTTCCCACTAAGCAACAATCACTGAGAAAGCAGGGACCATGTCTTTTTTGCTTATTATTGTCTTCCCAGGGCCTAGCATTGGGCCTGACATATGACAGGGAACAATAGCCATTGGTTGGTGGATGTTGGGTAAATGAACACCACTGGCTCTTCAAACTGCCAATGATGACCCAAGGAGCAGGGGAAGGATGAGCTCGTAAAACCCATGTACCTCTCCCTCCACCCCTTCTCCCAGCTGGAGCTCACTCATTTCTGCTTCAGAAATTTTGGGTTTACAATTTGCAGTGACATTTCAAAGGTGGGCGACAACACTACAGGTCATAGAAATACTCAGTATGACTGTTGACAAGCTTTTATTATTGTGTGGAGTATTTTAGAATAATTCATTACTTATAGGGCATTGTTCAGGACAGTTCCTGTCATACAGGCATTAAATGCTGACCCTAAATGCATGTCAGGGGCCGGTCTTGACCCATTGCATCAGCTGGCTCTCATAGCAGGCCAGAAAGGAGGCCACCTAGCTCTGTCTAAATGTCTCCTGTGATGGAGGAGGAGCTCATGACCTCCATTCCACTGTGGAGCAGCTGCAGTTGATGGAAAGTTTGCCTTACATTATGTTGATATCTGCCTCACTGTCACCCCTCCCCCACGTTTTTGGACCCACATACCAAATAACCCTAAACACTCTTCCACATGACAACCCTTCAGTTATGTGAAGACCATTGACAAGCCGCATCTGAGGTCTTCTCTTCTATATTGTACGCTTTTTCCAGCCTTGATTTTTATTTGTGGACCACATCTTTCTATTTTATTGCATGCATTCTTGTAAGCTGCCTTAAATCCTGTGTGGGATAGGCCACATATAAATAAATCTTTGTGTCTTTCCTTTAGGCAACAGCTCAAGTTCCCACTTGATGGTCTCCTCACCAACCTTGTATCATTACCTCAGATGTGTTCTCTGATCATTCTGACACTAGAATAGGGAAAAGTATAGCGTTATCCCCAAGCTCGATCTTCACCTTAGACAGTTGCTGCCAAGTCTGTGGCGTCTCTGGGTACAGTGTCTTAGGACCAATAGGCAGAGCCTGGGAAGATGAGAGCAGGTCCATCACTGCTGTTTCACAGCTTCATTTCACAAAACAGTTATTAGTGACATGCTCAGGCTTTGGAAATCCCTGAAACCACACATCTCTGATACTTGAGATGAAAACCTGGCCTCCTACGTGAACTAGAAGGTTGAGGTCACAGGACTAGAACTCTCTCGTACCCCTCCACATGAATTCAAAGCCCATTCCTTCTCTTTCTTCTTTCATGGCTCTCTGTCTGCACCTGCTTTTGAAAGCTGTCCTCTCCACTCTATCTTATCCCATTTCTTTCCACTATATGAGACCGTCTTCAACAAGTATGCTGTTATATGAGTATTGCCATCTTTCTCTTAGAGCTTGCACCTTCCCTTCTGCACACAAAATGCTCAGGTCATCCCTAGCCTAAAAATTACTAATAATGAAATATTTAATATCCTATCATAACCCAAAGCTGACATTCTAGCTCTTTCTGTTCAAGCATGAGTAAACCTTTGGAAAGAAGCACTGCTGTTATGCAGGGGTAGATCCAGGTTTTATAGGGTCTGAAGCTTATAAAATCTGGGAGCAGGGAAGCCTCTTTAAGATAAAGAATTCAAAATTATAAATAAAAAATTAGGTACAAAAGTGAATATTAGAACAAGCAAAAATGCAATAAATTACAATTTTTAAAAAATAGAGGGGCCGGCCCAGTGGTGTAGCGGTTAAGTTCCCGCGTTCTACTGTGGCAGCCCAGGGTTCACTGGTTCGGATCCTGGGCACAGAAACCTACTCACTGCTCATCAAGCCATGCTGAGGCAGGCATCCCCCATAGAAGAGCTACAACCCTACAACTTGTATCACAGTTTGGGACTTTGAGGAGAAAAAATTAAAAAAAAGAGGAAGATTGGCAGCAGATGTTAGCACAGGGCCAATCTTCCTCAAAAAAAAAAAAAAGAAGAAGAAATACTACAAACACCACAAAACCTAAAAAAACATGTAATATTTTTATTTATTAGCTGCTTGGCCTCTATAACATTTCCTCCTACATTTTTTTACCTGCATTCTTTTAGACTGCTTCTTTATTTGCAAGGATTCAATCTGTCTTTCAGCATAGTTAATAAAAAAATTTGCTTATTATTTATAGTTTAGAAAACTTTTAACTTCATACTTCATTATCGGTAATATGTAAGTTTGTAAGATATTTTTTCTCAAATTTATGAAAATATCTTATCAAGTTTCTCTCATATCTGAGCTGAAAGATTTCAGAACATTTCAAGTTTTTTGTGCTGTGACTAATCTTAAATCTTCTTTGAACTGACACCACCCATTAACCAGTTTTTCACTGATGTCTCATCGCAGTGGTATATTATGAATTTTAGGTTATCTTATCTGATAGGAGAGCATTTGCATTTTGACTGGGCCTTGACAGGAACCTGATCCTTTTCTTGCAATTTTACACATCTCATAATTGGAAGAACGGTTCACACCCTAGCTTGTGGCTCTGTACATTTCAAATCTTTTCTCCTCCGCTATCTATGTTCTTCCTAATGCTGGGTGTCAAAAGACACATGCACACTTGTATCATTGACACTTGGTGTCAATGCTGGGTGAGTCAGCCCAGTGGGTGGGGGGAGAATTCCTGAGACTATTAGCAGCTATTTAACTACATGTTAATGAAATGTGAACCACACAGTGTGTCTCCTTAAACCCTAACTCTAGTTCCGTAAGTTGATGTTCGAATGCCCTTCAACAGCAGGGAAATTGTGAGTGAAGAAGAGCTTGAATAGAAAGAGACAGTAGTCTTAATTGACTGCAGTTAACTATTGCTCCGGACTGAATATTTGTGTTCCTCCAAAATGCACATGTTGAAACTCTAAGCCCCAATGTGATGGTATTTGGAAATCAGTCCTTAGGGAGGTAATTAGGGCTCCATT
Source organism: Ceratotherium simum simum (assembly GCF_057802395.1). Taxonomy (NCBI): domain Eukaryota; kingdom Metazoa; phylum Chordata; class Mammalia; order Perissodactyla; family Rhinocerotidae; genus Ceratotherium; species Ceratotherium simum. The sequence goes on from NC_141914.1 coordinate 44,175,649, forward strand.
AGGTCATGAGGGTGGGGACCTCCTGATGGGATTAACGCCCTTATAAAAGAGGATCTCGCTCTGTCTCTGTCTTTCTCTCTCTGTCTTTCTCTCTTTTTATCTCCTTCTCTTTCTCTCTCTCTCCCCCATCCCTCTCTCTCCCTGCCTTGAGAGAACACTGGGAGAAAGAACCGATCTGCAAACCAGGAAGAGGGCTCTCTCACTGGAACCCAACCATGTCAGCACCCTGATGTCAGAATTCCCAGCCTCCAGAACTGTGAGAAATAAATTTCTGTTGTTTAAGCCACTCAGTCTGTGGAATTTTGTTAAAGCAGCCCAAACAGGCCAAGTTAAATATCTTATATTTGTACGTTTTACAGATCACATAACTGTGGGAAGACATTTCTAGGATACATCCTAGGGCCTGGAAACGTGAGGGGCCTGAAACGGAAGCCTCATTTGCTTCCAGGTACATCTGCCTGGGCTCTTAGAGTAGCTTCAAGAGGAATCTCCAAGCCCTGTCCCCTTTACCCAGATGCGCCCTCCTTGCCACTTAACCCCTTGGAGTTTGGCTTCTGCTCTACCTTCTTGTAACTCAGCAAGAACCAGCTAACCACCTAACATGGTACCTTTGTCCAGCCTTTATTCTTTTCAGCCCTCTGCCTCCTTTCTCTGAACTAACTGACTCCCTTGCCTCTCTCTTAGCCTCTTCCTTTCTCAGTCACCTCCTATTTCCTCCCACCCTCATCTCCCTTTCCCTTCCCCCCCTCCTGCTCCCTAAATGGTGTTTCTTTACCAAGTTCTGCCCCTGACTCCTCCTTCCTTCTCTATATGCAGCACTCTTCCTTGGAAATCTCATTGTCTCACAGATTTCCCTTCTCACTTCAGTTTATATGCTTGCTCATCTCCTCTCTAGAGCCAATTCCGCTGCCTGCTGACACCTCCCCAACACTTCAATCCAGTGTCTTTTCCCCGCTAGCTATTCCTTCTGGGCTGAGAGATCCCTGGTGACCCCTGTTTCTCCCTTGGCCACCACATTCCTTTCTCCCCTTTCCTACTGCCACTGCCCTACTTCTAGCCTTAGCCTCTCTTCACTAGAGTAAAAGCCTCTCCATTGTTCCAGAGAATTCTACCACCTAGTGCTTTCCCCTTCCTTCCACTCAGATGGTTTTTCCTTCTTCTCAGAACTGCCACATCCTTTTTATTTCTCTGATAGAGTTTATTATATTTTATCTTGTATTTATGTGGCAATAACTAACATTTGTAAAGTGCTTACAATGTACTAGGCATTTTGCATTATCTTATTTAATTTCACACCCGCTCTGTTACTGGCTATTATTAAGATGATTATTATTTCTATTTTCAATGAAGAAACTGAGTCTTAGAAAAAATGAATAACCTTTGCAAGGTCACATAGAAAGTGGCAGAGCCAGAATTGTGATACAGCTCTCTGACTACAAATAGTCATGAGCTTACTGACCAATAACTACCACTAGTAATAATATCTGCTACCATTTATTATGCACTTGCCACACGCTCTATGAACCTCTCATTCCCCTATGAGGTTATACTATTATTGTTGCCTTTTTATAGGGGAGAAAAACAAGGCCCAGAAACTTTATGTCATCCTCCTAAGGTCTCCTAGCTGTAACGGCAGAGCTACTGTTGAATCATGGCCATTTGGCTCCACAGCCCATGCTGGTAACCATGTCACCAGACTGCCTCCCTCTGCTCTGCTAACTTCTTCTTTATTGTCTTGACCTTTCTGCTATACAGCAGCCTCCCTGAAGGCAGGGGCCACTTCTTATTCATTTCTTTCGTACTAAAGATAATTTATATTTTTAAATAAGTTCGAAATTACAAAAAAGTTGCAAATACTGTACAAAAATCATTTTTTCCTGAACCATTTTAGAATAAGTTACCAACATGCTGCACTATAATCCCTCAATAATTTAGTGTAAATTTCCCCCAGACAAGAACATTCTTCTACATAACTGCAATGAAACATCAAGAGGAGGAAATTAACACTGATACATCATTACCATCTAATCTCATACCCTATCTAATTTTTACCAATTGTCCCAATAATGTTCTTTATAGCAAAAGGATCAAGTGCAGATTTAACCATTTCGTTCTCTGTGTCTTTAGTCTCCTTCAATCTAGAATAGTCCATCAGTCTTTCCTCAACATCTATGTCTTTGACACTTTTGAAAACTACAGGCCAGTTATTTGCAGAATGTCCCTCATTTTGAGCTTGTCTGATGTTTCTCTCATGGTTAGATTCAAGTTATCTATCTTTGGCAGTAATATCTCAGAAGTGATACTCACTTCTTCTATGTCTTCCTATCAAGTGCTCACAATTTCTTTTTGTCCCTTTTCTGGTAAAGGTTACTTTGATAATTGGATTAAGATGGTTTCTGCCAAATTTCTCCAAAAGCTCCTTTTTTTCTTCTTAATACATAGATATTTTATAGGAGGTACTTCTTTGAGACTGTATAAATATCTTCTCCTTATCATACTCCCCCCATCCCATTTAGTTTTGATATCCATAGATGTTTCTTGGCTTAATTACTACTGTAATGGTTGTTAAATGATGACTTTCTAATGCAAGCATTCCCTCTAATTTATTAGTCAGCATTCGCTTCTCTCAATTTATTTATCCATTGGTTTGTTTATATTAGCATGGACTCAGAGATCCTATTTTATTCAATGGGCTATAATCCTTTACTAGTATTATGTGTTTGAAGCTCAAATTATCCCAGGTTTGTGTGAATCCCTTCAAAGAGGCTTCCATGTCCTTTTATCCTGTTCCCATCATTCTTTGAGTGCTTCCTTATGTCCCGGGACAAGAAGATAGTCCAGCCTTTTCTTGTACTTTCCCTGCCCCAGTCCTAGAATCAGTCATTTCTCCAAGCAATCATGGATCTGTGGGGGATCAGAATTGGCCACCCCAAAATGTGTTTCTTTGGCATGAGGATTATTTTGGGCTGGTTACTTTTAAAAACTGCAGATGTAGAAGAAGCTCTGAAAAGTAGAAGTTACCCTTTGTAAGAGACATTTACATTTGTAAAGGAAATCTCCATTTGTAAATGTGTCTCCCTCTCTATACCAGGAAGAAGGGAGGATGACCTTATCTCTAGAAACTTTATCAATGCAGAAGGCAAGGACTTAAATCTGCATAATAACCTTCCTCTTGTTTACTGTGCTTTTCTTGTAATCTCCCATTACTGACAACCCCCATCCCCAACATCCTCCTTTGTCTTTAGCTGAAGATGGTATTTAAGATGAGAGCCTCCACCAGTTTGGCAAGTTTCACCGAGTGTCTCCCATGTATACATGTTATAAAGCTTTGTTTGATTTTCTGTTGTTCTTCTGTCTCATGTCAATTTAATTTATAACCCAGCCAGAAGGACCCAGAGGGTAGAGGATTTGTCTTCCTCCCCTACAGTTCACTTTAGTAGAGAATAGTATTTAGAAATTAAGATCTGGCCTCTAGGTGTGCTTATTATGATTGGGGTATCACTACTCTGGGGCTCTCTCAGTGGGCAGATCTAGAAAACTAGGAAATGTGTGTGTGTGTATAAAACGATGAGTTTACATTAATACCTCCAATTCCAATCTAACATCACATAGTTCATTCCATTTTATCCTTTTCCAAATTTATAACTCTCTTCTTAAATAGTATGAAACCATTATCCTCAATTTATTTACTCACTGGGTCCATCTCCCCTATGCACCCAATCTCCTAATGCTGCCACAGCTCCCCCACCCTCACATGGATGCCCTTCTCACCCCATTCAGGCTCTGATTTCCCATGATACTCTGTTCCCACCCCAACCCTGCCACCTCACCTTCCTATACAGTAGCCAATCTTGCTCATCCCTGCCTAATGGCCTCTGGACTGAATTATTCAGGAAGCTCACTAATTTTATGATGAATTTCTGGACCAGCACACTGCTCTTTGCCGAGTGGGTATTCAATTTACATTTTTTTGAATAGAATAAAGTAAACACTTGCCCACTTGAGGTTTTTCTACATAAAAAGTAGTCTTTATTAAGAAAAGAACACAGTTTATACTTTCTTATTATAAAAAGATAATACCTCAGTAAGAAGAAAAGTTAAACAAAAAGTAAGTTCTTATTAAGAAGCCTAAATTTAACTTTCGGGAAGCACAGACAAATTATGAACCAAAAGGTCATCATTTTCCTTCTACATCTGGCCTGCCCCCACTGTCCATGGGAGTTCTTGACCTTCATTTTTTTCCAATCTACTGTTAAGGAAAAAGTATTTAATCTTTTTTCCAAAAATGTCTTTGTCACTTCATGAATTTAAACTGATTATTCACAGTTCTTCTCCACCCACACTGTCTCAAGTCTACTGCCTGGAGTTTAAAATCCTATTGTGACACATAATTGCCAAGTGCTTTCTCCAAATGAAGACTCCACTCTCCTATGGGGTCTCTCTCTCCCAGCCCATCCACTAAGAGCTCCTCAACCCAAGAACAGAGTTTCTCCACTACACATCTTGATCCAAGATAGTTTTCCTTTCTCACTTTTCAAAACTATAAATATATTATAAAAGGGCATATACAGCTATCCTCACAAATATTACATTTCTGTTGGTTGATTAATTTTCAAATGAAGGTGCCCACAGATGTGGTGTGGTTATAAAATAAACAGATATGTGGTTTATGGTTTCCTTACTTTTATAGTTTACTGTAAATATATGAAAAACAAACATATGTAAGGAATATTTGTTCTTCAGAGCTTCCAGAGAGATTAAAGAGTATAGCTACCAGCAAACAAAGGTACATCTTTCTCAGGCTTAAATTAAAACTTCTAGGGACATTTGTGACAGCCTGAATTGGAAATTTCAGTGATTATTGAATAACTTCTGCCAAGAAACTTCAGGTCCAACTCATCAATATTAAGGTAAGTAAAGTGCCTAGTTTCTAGTACCCTCATCCACAGATTGTATGATAACAATAACAACTCGCACGTATTATTACATGTATTCCTCACAAGAACTCTTTGAGACAGACAAGAGCTATAACATGATTGCACAAGCTCACGCATCTTTGAGGTGACAGAGCTAAAATGCAATTCCAGGTCATTCACCCCACACGTCACGCTGCCTCCAGACTAGATTATGTTTGTAATAGGTTCCAGTTCCTCAACCACATCTTCTTATGCTGTGCGTCCAAGCTCTCCTTACCTAATGAGGTAGATAAATCAAGCCAATCAAGTCTAAACTCATGGGGAAATGCCTTCTGAAAAGATGTTTCTTTAAGATAACTGGCTTATTCAAAAAATGATTTTCCCTTCAAGCTAAAGATCAAGGTATCCAAAGAAATTCCAACTAGATTATATTTAGAAATAAGAAAACTCCTCTGATATTAGTTATGAGTGGTTCTTTTTTAACCGAACAAGCAGCACGAATGCTTTTCTTCTGGATTATCATTTTTATGTGAAGACAGGACAGTAAATTCCATTCATAGACTATTTTTGAAAGATGGCTATACTACAGCCGTGAGACTACAGGAAGGAAAAAAAGAGTCTGTTTTTAATGGTCATTGCAAAGCCTAAAAAATATGATTTCAGTTTTTGATTAATATATTACTTCCACCACTTTAGCTTATTAAAAATTCAAAGAATTCTATCATTATAAGCAATAATTATTGTTTTATGATTATAAAATTAATACATGCTCATTATTTTTAAAGTGCAGAAAGTTATAAAGAAGAAAATTAAAATCATATACACTCTCATCACCAAGTGATAACAACTGGTTTCTCTTAAATATGTCTTTTCATGCTTTTGCATGCCTGGTTCTGTTTTTGCAAGATTGGGATCATATAATAGAGTTTCATTTTCTGCTTTTTTTCATTTATACAATAGCATTTTCCCATGACATTAAACTCGATAATGTGACATTAGTGGATGAATAATAGTCTATGCAATGTACCCTAATTTATTTAACCGTAATTAATTTAAATCTATTATTAGAAATGTTGGCTTTTTAATTTTCACTATTAAAAATAGCAATGCAATAAATACCTTTGCATATAAATCTTTGTCCACAACTTTGGATAGATTCCTAGAAGTAAAATTATTGTATGCAAGGACATGAACTCTTTTAAGAATGTTGAATCATGTCGTTAAATGCATTTCTAAGAAATTTGTACCAGTTTACACTTCAACCAGCAAATTATCAAAAAACTCTTGGTAGCGTTTAATATTTTAACATCTTTTTGCCAATTTGCTAGTTTAAAAATTATCTCATTGTTGTTTTAATTTACATGCATTTCAGTATTAATAAAACCAAATATTTTTGCATATGTTAATTTCCCATTTATACGTGTGTGTGTTTAGTGTTTTTCCTTCTGTTTTGTATCCATTTTTCCAGTGGGATATTTACATTATGATTCTCAAATACATATTTTCATTTGTTAAATATAATAGCCCTTGGCACATTTGTTGCCAATATTATTTTTCAATTAGTCATTTGCTTTTAATTTTTATGTAGTCAAATCTTTAATGTTCTACCATGTAATCAGAGCTCATAATGTTTAAAACATGTAGTTACACATTTTGGTAAATAGAATAGTTCATCTTTCATTCTGTTCATTTGTGGTTGGGGAATAGACATTAAACCAAGTTGTTTGAGGAGTCCGGTGACCCCTTGTTCAGCCACCTCCACCAGTAGTTTTGGAGAGTGGTGAATTATACAAAAATGCTCTTCCAAACTCAACCTTCCATAACCCAATTTAATGGAGCTTTGAACTGACCTAGAGCTCTTTGGCAACTTTGTGTTTCTCTCTAGACATAGTATTACTTCCTGATTATAAGAACTAAATCTTATCAAAAGCACCTCCAGAATCTTCTAGGGAACATCAAATTCCTAATGCCAAATAGCATTTTGATGAGTTAAATATAAATGAATGTGAAACATATGGACTATATTTCCTCTAAATAAACAAGAATATAAAGTGGAAAGTTGCCTGGCCAATTAGATTTGGGACAGTTTGGAAGGAAAAATGAGTTTAATCCAAGTCTAAAATATAATTCATTTACCAACTGTATATCTGATCTCAAAACAAGTTGGATCTGTGCTGGCCGCAAGTATCAATAAGGTCCTGAGATAAGATAGGAATTCCAGGTTTATTACTCTTCAACCTACATTCCAGGTCCCTTTGTGGCAACATATTTAGAAAGAAGGAAGAAGATACAAAGTATATTACTTTTCTGTTCATTTCAGTTCTGACACTGTGAAATATTAAGATTCATATCAAGCCAGATGAATCCTCCCCATTCCACTCCATGCTGAGCCGGCCCAAATGAGTGTGGGAGAGACCAACACTGGTATCACAGACTACCTTCGAAGAATCCAGCTGATCCTAGCCAAAACTGCCATCTGTCCACAGTGAATCTGTCAATTGCGGCTATTTATAAAATCTTTAGTGGATCCTATAAATGGCTCAATCTTACCTTGCCTACTCAATGTTACTCTCTTATCCAAAATCTTCCAAAGTTTTACACTCATCCCTCTACAAGAAGGAGGCAAGTGTAGAATAGTCACTAAAAATGTTCATGAGATGTACAGTGTTATGGTAAAAAGTGAAAAGAGGCTGGGCTTTGGGATCAAGCAATCTTAGAGTCAAATCCTGATGACACTTGCCATGTGATATGGATATGTTATTAACATCTCTGCATTCAGTTTACTTATCTGTGAAATAGGTGCAGTGATTTCTCTCCTGCCTCACTCGCTGGTGGTGGCAAAGAGTCACTGAGAAATTAAGCCTAAGTGTCTCGCCATCTATAGCAGCAATTTAGTACATGAACTTTCATAGGCCTCCCTTGTGATTTTCCAAGTCACATAACCAAGTGGTGCAAAGGGAATTGGGGAGAGAAATGAGGACTGAGCTGCATATGAAATTAAAGACATTGTAGGAATGTTTAGCTTTTATTTCATTTTTCAGGAGTAATCTACATTCTTTTAACATGATACCATCTATATTTGCATAAAACTAGGATACGCAAAGGGTATGCTGTCTGATTTTTTGATTTACCCTTGTTATCTGGAATTACTTAGAAACAAACAGAAAACCACAGATGGAGAAAATTCCAGTCTAACAAAAAGGTCCTCTGCCAGTTCCAAAAACGTTAACAAGTATTTCCTAAGCAAGATTGGCCTCAGACTTTCACTTTCAGCCAGCAGACCACGCAAGAGATTACCAGGGATTCCTAAAGCAATCCAGTTTTGCTCTCCAATAGGCTATGTTTTTGCCAAACCCCACCTCCTAAACCTCAAATATTCTAAGTCAATTTTGTCATTATTTTTACCTTAAGTGTGTTCACAAGGTCACTGATAACACAAAGCCAGTGGACCCCAAGTATGTCTCAAAATCAAAGCAGAAAGGGTGAGGAAGAAGTTTAAGGTAGGAATTCTTATCTCAAGACTTTCTATGGGATTCTTTGTATTTAAAGAAATACCACTGAAGTATGAAGACCTCCATAAAATTTTGGAACAGTTGAAAATATTATTGTGTCATAAATCCATGGCTAATTTATCTCAGAATTTTAATATATTTTTAACATCTTTACACCTCATTACTTAAAGGAGAAATTTTTCCAAGAATTAACTAATTTTATGAATTTTACCAAGCCTCAGAGCAAAAGAAACCCAAACCATCATCAGTTTTCAGCTTATTTCTTAACAATTGACTTTTATACATGAAACTATGGGCAACATTTTTTTCTTTTTTTTTTTTTTGTAAGGAAGGTTGGCCCCGAGCTAACGTCTATGCCAATCTTCCTCTATTTTGTATGTGGGTTGTTACCACAGCATGGCTTGATGAGTGGTGTAGGTCCACACCCGGGATCCAAACCCGAGAACCCAGGCTGCCAAAGTGGAGCATGCTGAACTTAACCACTATGCCACCAGGCCAACCCCTATAGGCAACATATTTTCTAAGACATTGTCAAACTCAAGTATCATGCTTCTTTTTTTCCCTTAAGTTTATTTGTACATCCATAGGGACACAGGGTATACTGTACTTAGCAGAGTAAGAGCATCAGCTTTGGAGTCAAACAGGAAGGATTTCCTGGCTTTGCCATGAGTCATCTGTGTGACCCTGGGGAAGTGATCTATGTTCTCTGAGCCTCAGTGTCCTCATTTATAAAATGAGTTGAATGGCATGACCTTTGGCTTAGGAAATAACATCATAATAATTATACTCTAACCAAAAATTTGTGAATTATGTTCCACACAGCAGTGGTAAAAGTCCATGATGTATTGAATTTTTATGTGGAAATTTTATTGTTCTTGGATTTTTTTCTTAAAACATAGACACAATTCTCAAAGATTCTGGGGTTAGTCATTCTTCTTCCTTCTGCTTTCAACACTTAAGCCATTCCACTGTGTTTTAGCACCACACCTAGACGATCAGAGGAAACAAAGGTACCTCAAATAAAAGCTCCTTACAAAATATATATTTCCTTTGTAAGTCAGAGGTTTCCATATGAATTATCTTAGAGAAGTCACATTCCCTCTTTTTTCTTTTACTTAGGTGGGTTTTATTGAATAATGGCTACTGTCTTTTCTGGATCTGTCTTCAAGGGTTTATTTTAATAATTGTAGCATTATATAATAAATAAGTTCATTATGCTGAAGTGAATACCCAAAACGAGATCTTAAAACTATCTGCATAATTTAATTTTTCTTACCATCTTTACCCATTGCAACAAAAAAACTCTCTTGATTTTAATAAGCAAGCCTCACTATGTTTCTCATAAAATGAAGTTTTTGATCAACATTGCCCAAAGAATGCAGATTCCATTTCACTAATAAGCTTGGTGTTGGCTGTAGGCTTTTTGGAAATGATTAAATATTACAAATGTCATCCACATGTAAGAGTGCATGAAATGGTTGAATAGCAAAACTTCACTGAAACAAGAGAGAGAAAACCTTTTAGCTCAAGATTAAGGATGATATGGTTTGGGGGAGGGATTGGGGTGAAACATAGGGAATAATGTAGATATTGGGGGACAGGAAAGAATCCGAGGAAAGGGTTTCTGAACAATGGGGGAGATTCTTACAGGGTCCCTTAGACCTGGATTGTTTTTTCTTGGCATCATTTAAGCTAGGAAGGTTTCTAAAATGCTTCCAACCTTAGTTGCAGCAGGCATTTCCTAAGAGGCTTTTTTGCTGGAAAAAAAAATCAGTAGAGATCATCCTTAGCGGAAGAAGGGCTACAGCTGCATCATTATACAGATTTGTGAAATGACAAAGGAAAAGAGTTAAAGCCATAGAGAGACAGTCGATGGCCCTCCATAGTCAATGGCACTCGGAGGCAGGAATGTTTTTCATGTTCAAGACTGAAAGGTGACAAATGCAGATCAGAAGTGTGAAAACTCTCTTCAGTCAAGACCTCTGTTCTGAATTAAAGACGTGTACAGGGTGGGGCATGAAAAGCAGATCAGACCACAGAACCAATATGATGAAAGAGAGAGAAAACATACAGGTCAGCTACCATCACAGTCTTCCCCAAGACACCAAGTGGTGTGGTGGGAAACACACACAAAGCCTTGGGGGACAGACTGCCATCCTTCCAGGCTCCTCCACTGGCTGTCCATGTGGTCTGGTTAAGCTCTCAGAGCCTTTTTCCTCAACTGAACAAAGGAGATAATATCTGACCTTTATCCTCACCGTGTGTTTGTGCGAGCACACTGTGCACACCAAAAAGTGTGAACTGATCATCAACAACGTGAATCCTTTCCTCAAGCAATAGAAACCCTCTCTCTTAAGTCAGTGTTCTGTGGATGTGGTAAGCAGGCCTTCATCCTCCTCCCCATACAAACATTTCCATTTCTTTGAAGAAAGTTATTACATCACCTCTCAGAACTCTGGTATCCTTAAGAAAAAAATATACTAAGAGTTTTCACAAACGCAAACTATATTCTTCCTCCTCCCCTCCCCCAAAGATTCAATTAACAAAAGAGAAGAGGTGGTGTGTTTTTAACAAGTTCTTCACGCTGAATTGCCCAGAGATGTACATTAGGCCTCCTTTTAGTAATAGGAAAAAATTATCTCGTCATGACTCAACTCTCTCTCCCACCTCCAGCGGGGGACTGCAATCGATCAGCCGGACAGCAAGATTGATTTTCTAATTAAGCCGGCATTTGTATCGGCTCGCAGAACCACAGAAGGCTTCCCTACTGTATCTTCCCAACATGTTCCTATTTGCATTCATTTACCCTCACATTTAAAACACTTTCAAAGTTGGGGTGAAAAAAGTTTATATAGCCACTCTCTCCATGCAACTACCCAATAGGATCACTGGCAGCTTCAGAGAAGTATTACTCAAGTTATTAAACAAAAGAGAGAAAATGTTGCCAGGAGTCCATTTGGACTCAATTCGGTTCACACGTGGATGAAATTTGCCACCATGAGCCTGTCCCCCCTCACCCCTAGACCCAGCCGTGGACGCAGCTGGACCATCCAACAGATGGCTGGAGTAGGCAGGCTTTTAGCATTTCTAAAAGCTTCATTTCAAGCATTGCTTGCCAAAAAGGTATAGCAGGCTTTTGTGCCGGCCTCTGTGATGAGATGTGCTCATGATTTAATTCACTTAGGGGAAGAATATGAAACCCTGAACAGCTCAGCTGGATTCAGTGTCCTTAGGGACCCTGCTGGGGGAGAAAACTTACTTTAGCACTTTTGGATCCAACGTGCCAGTGCCTCGTTGCTCATGACCTTCCTTCAGTGCGAGACACCAGGGAATACAGCTGAAATCAGTAAGAAAAGCTTGCGTCTTTTTTAGTTCATTCCTGGTACATCCATTACCTAATATTTTATTTAGAGGCTCAGTCTTTCACTAATTCAAAATGCTAACTTCAATTTGGGGAGCATTCCGACCCAAATTGGGATGAAGTTTACTTATGTTCAATGTTAAGAAAGAAAGGAAGAAATGAAGGAAAGAAGGAAGAAAGAAGAAAAGATGAGGAAGGTGGCTGAGGCAAAGTGACTTAGGGGGTGGCTGTGTGTGATGGGCTTATTTAAGAAATAATTTGTTTAAAGACCTTTAAAAAATACACTTTCAAGTAGCATCATTTGTACTCGTTAAGTAGCTACCCGTCTTTGGTGGCAGCACTCCAGTCATGCATTTACCCCCGGCTGAGCAAACACAACATGATCCAAATTGAACTCATTGTCTTTCCCTGAAATCACATATTCTGTCTGACCTCTCTATTGTGGTCTATGGTACCTCTGTGCTCCAAGTTATTAGGGTCAAAACCTGGGGATCACTGCCGACTCCATTCTCCCATGACTCCCACATCCAGTTGGTTGCCTTATCCTATGAAGGAGATCTCTAGGCTGTATCCAGCATAATTTATTTGGATTATTGCAACAGCCTCTTGACTCTCCCCCAAATACATTCTTTCCTGTTTGCTGTCCTCTATTTCACTGCCAGAGTAATATTCTAATTCTTTCCAAAGAGTATCTTAGCTTCTGTCATCCCATGCTCAAAGACCATCAGTGGCTTCCCACGGAATCCTACTTAGGCGTAAACTCCTCAGATCAGCAGATCTGTCTGAGTTTTCTCATATGTTACCCATGGTTCAGTGGTTTGCATGGTTTGTACCATCCCCAGGGCATTTAGAAATTGTGTCAGAGTTGTGTTTCTTTGCCTCAGTGACTGGAGGTCACACACTCATTTACTGAGTAGGACATTTAGCATCTCAGGCACCAGACGATCACAGAACCCTGTTGGGAAACATTACTACAAGTCTGGCTAAACTTAACTTTACTACTCTTCCTACAAATGTGTATCCCCCTAGTTATGACCCTTTCCACCTTCAGATGAGCCCCATGTGCCACTTCTTCCAAGGTGTCCTGATCACCACCACTCTGTCCCCAACACACACACACATACACACTGGACTTCATCTTTCCCTTTCCTGAATCTCACTTAGGAAACTCATCAGTGTGCCTTTCACAATTAAATTAGCCTGACAATCCCTCCATTAGATTGCAAGCTCCTTGAGAGAAAGTCCTTATGTGATTCATTTTTACATCTCTGACACAAGTTACCCGATGCTTTGCATACAATAAGCGCAGTCATTAAATTGTCTGGGATGGGGATCTGTTCTGGCAATGGAAGCCAGAGGCCCAGGGAGTCAGGCCGGGCCTGAAGTAGGGTAGTAAAGGCCAGAGCAAACCCTATTCTCAGGAAAGGGAAGCCCGACTGGGCAGAGGGAACCTGCGGCCTGGACAAGCAGTCTGAGAGAGAGAGGGCAGCAGTCCAGATGAGGGGCGAGGCAGCGAGTGCTGAAGGCTCCAGTGGTCAGGCAGAAAGAAGGACAAACGAGACGTCAATGAGCAGCTCAAAGAGGCCTCAGGAAACAAAATGACAATTCAGAACCAAAAATGATCTCATCAAGTGGTGAAGAACGTGGGTGGGCAGTGGTCTCGGCAGGCTATACCCAGGGACTCAGAGCAGAGGAAGGGAAGCAGCTGCATGGCGACCGAACTGAGACACAGCAGAACTCATGTTTTGCCCCAAGCTCTGAGCTCGTATGTGGTTCCTCTGAGGGTGGGCATCAATCCTAGCTCCATTAGTATGAGCCCTACAGGAGGGGACAGACCACTGGGAGCATTTGGCCTATGTATTCAAAAGAGGCAGCAGAAGGTTGTAGAAGGCAGAGCTGGGGTAGGAACACCATCTAGCTGTTTGAAGGGAATGGTTGCAGGTCAGAGAGGGAGAAAGGCAATGTTCCAGAAGCACACTCAGCTAAGGTAAGTGGGACACATAATTGACGGTTGGAAAGACGTGTGACTTTGGGGAAGAGAAACAACACTTGAAGGCGAATTTTACAGAAGGAACGGGAGGGGAGAAATGTTAAGAGAATTCCATAGTAAAAACAGCTGTGCTATGTGCTAGGCTTGAAACTGTGGAAATAGAGAATAAGAGGAAAATGAGACAATGTTCTATAAAGAGGATTTCAAAGGCAAAGGCATTGAGATCTCTAAATGCAGGTCTCCCTGGAGGAGAGAGCAGAGTCAAGTAGTCAAAGAGAAAGAGTATGGAGAGTACAAAGAGAGATCCCTCGACTGGAAATATCATACTCGATTGGTATAACCTATAAAATGGGAGAAAGAATTGGAATGAGAGTTAGAAGAGACTCAAATTAAATGGAAAGTCCATGTATTTTGGAAAAGCAAACACCATTAACTATCGCAAGAATAGCCAAGAAAATTCATCAATGACTACTTATTGGTGGATTATTTTGTGAAAATCCCCTTATTAGAGGAGGTGATATTTGAAATATGCCTCAAAGGATAGGAAGGATTTCAGCAGATAAAGAGGAAAGAACCGAGCATTCCTAAATAATGCAAACATCATGAACAACAGCCTAGAACCAAGAAAGTATATTCCAGGGATATGGAGAAATCAAGTCTATTGGACAAAAGAGAGAATGGAGAAGAGAAACAGGAAGAAGTGATTTCCAGCACTGGAAAATTTAATCACCATCTATCCAGTGCTGAACCTTTAAATGTCATGGAAAGGAAGGCATAGACATCATGGGGATATTGAGAAAATGTATTCACTAATATATAAAAAAGTTATTTGATCTGTGGAGAAAGATAATATATAATTTATGTCTAAAAAATTACCACTTCTCCCATTCCTTCGCATGCCACCCATATTCCTAGGATGATTTTTGCTTTAAAATCGTGGAGAGGAGGGCCTCCCGGTGGTGCAAGCCGTTAAGTGTGTGTGCTCCGCTGCAGCGGCCCGGGGTTCACCGGTTCAGATCCCAGGCGCGCACCGACGCACTGCTTGGCAAGCCATGCTGTGGCGGTGTCCCATATAAAGTGGAGGAAGAGGGGCACGGATGCTAGCACAGGGCCAGTCTTCCTCAGCAAAAAAAGAGGAGGATTGGCAGATGTTAGCATAGGGCTGATCTCCTCACAAAAAAATAAATAAATGAATAAATAAATAAAATCGTGGAGAGGGAAAATATTCCGTGAACTTCTTGGACTTGGGCTGCTGCCATCCTCAGCACCTCCCTTTGAGTCTCAGCTGCATTCACAAAGGAATGGTGACAGAGTTAGAGGAAAAGTTAATTAGAATCTAGAGCTCCCAAAATTTCTCCCTACCTTCAGCAATTCCTCAAGTTCCTAAAAGTGCTGCTTAGAGGAAAAGAGTTGCACTGAGGCAGAA
Organism: Ceratotherium simum simum; assembly: GCF_057802395.1. NCBI lineage: Eukaryota > Metazoa > Chordata > Mammalia > Perissodactyla > Rhinocerotidae > Ceratotherium > Ceratotherium simum. Next base: position 44,190,854 of record NC_141914.1, read on the forward strand.
CTTTGTGGCTGTGAAAGTAGTTACAAGATGATTACAGAGAGAAGGATGTAACTTGTAAGTACAGGAACACTTGGTATTTTCATTTACAATGGTTTGCCATTTGGAGGTGACTCTAGATGCTGGGGACAGCAGGTCCACAGAGCTGTGTCAGAACTGACTCTTCATTTCCCTCAGTAAAAGAGACCCAAAACTGGGTAATGGAACAAGGCTCAGTCAATATCCCTTCTCCACATCAGGACCAATTTCAGTAGACAACTATGCCATTAATTTAACCCAAGGCTCTTTTTAACCCAAAGTTCTATTTGGAGAAGTCCCTTCTAGGAGGAAATTGACATTTGGAGCACAAAGGTAAATGAGCAGAGGCTGAATAATATACAAGACCAGTATTATTTATTTATTTTTTTTTAGTTTTTTTCTAAATATGTGTAGGAAAATACGGTCACAGAGACTGAAGGTCTCTTTCTTTTGCACTTGGACAATAAAATTGCTACTACTTATGAAAAAATAGAAGATTCATCCCCAGGCATTCATTTTGTAACGTGCTAGAGCCAAAATTCATATCAGGAATAAGTCGATGAAAAAAGAATTGCTAAAATATAATCACACACAATGTGGGAGGGGAAACCTGGTTAATATGGTTCATGGATCTTTCATGAAATGAGAGTAACTTCTGGAATCAGACAGACCTTGGGTCAAATCTTCACTTCAGGGTCTGGCCCTGTGGCATAGTGGTTAAGTTCAGCACGCTCAGCTTTAGCATCCCGGACTTGCAGGTTCGGATCCCAGGCTCAGACCTACACCACTCGTCAGCCGTGCTGTGGCGGTGACCCACATACAAAATAGAGGAAGATTGGCACAGATGTTAGCTCAGGGCTAACCTTCCTCAAGCAAAAAAAAAAGGAAGATTGGCAACAGATGTTAACTCAGGGCGGGTCTTCCTCAACAACAACAAAAAAATCTTTACTTTAAACTTACAATTGGAGGTCTCTGAACTACTGTTTCCCCATCTCCAAAATGAAGGTAATGATACCTGCTTCTTATGGTCACTGTGAGGACAAAAGAAGATCAGGTACAGAAACCTTAGCCCAGTGCATTGCACATAGTACACATTCTAGGAGAAAGAATTGTGTTGCCAAGAACCTAGACGGCCATAGGAACTCTCTACACTAAACAAGGCTAATTTTGGGGTGTGAGGGGTGGAGATAATAGTGGATGCCATAAAACCAGCTGCCACATAGCCAGAGTTATTTTCCCTTTTCTCCCTAAAGTGAATTTTTGTTCTGGCACCCAACAAAATGAATCACTATACACTGAGATGAGTGCAAATCTAGCATCTATTATTGGTATCATTCTTAATATTTTCAACACCATCAAAAAAGTGGACCAACCAGCCAATTGGAGACCATTCAACACTAAATAAACATTTGGAATAGGGCCATGCCTTTTGCAAAATTACCATCTGCTTAAAATAGGTGGCCTCAGAGGTCAGTCTCAAACGTGCTCTGCTGAATGTCCACACTTGTTTACTTCTGTCCGAAGGCAATCTGAGGGCAAGCAACTCCGACAACCTCTTGGGGCGTGAAACCCTAAGTGCAGATGCTGCTGTTCCTTGAACGAGATGTGCCGCTCCACTACTTCTATTTTAGAAAGACCTCCACCCACCATTTTGGAGAAGGCAAGGCCACCAAACAAGTGTGCAGCCTTCATAAAGGGCATTTAGGGAGGGACGTGGAAATGAGGGTAGAAAGAGGGCTCTGCTCAGATTTCTGATCTGGAGCCCTATTGAGTCTCAAACGGCATCACTCCTAGTCTTGGTTTTCCAATGGATAAATAAATAAATAGCCCTAAAAGCTTATTGAAAAGCTAAACACGTCTGAAAATTGAATAGTTTTTACATAGCACTATTTAGGGTAAAATAAATCAGGAAGATGTGGACTAAATATTTCCCTGTAATAAACGCACATGTTGAAAAATGACACGTGTTTACGGCAAAACTTTCTTGGGTTTCCAAAAACTAAAACACTTAAAAATTATTGGATAGCCTTCTCTAATAAAATAATGATCATAATAGTATCGGATATGCTTTTTTAGCAGAAAAATATTTTTTTAATTGCTGGTAACAGAATCCCCAGACATTGAAGAAACTAGTAAGTTGGCTATTGAAACACTTGCAGGAAATCATTGAGTGTCCTGTGTAAACTAGTTCTCAAGTTTTCCCCTGATCCATCTTAAAATGAGGAATAAAAGACCTGGCTCTAGCAAGCAAGAATTTTCTTAGTACTTTTGGAGTATTTTATTTGAAGAAAAAAACAATTCTGAGAAAGCCAGTCCTGACTACTCCAGCCTGCGGTGATTTTCTGCTTTACTGAATTTTTATAAAACATATAGTTAGTCCACTCCATCCAGGAGAGAATTGTCCACAGCTTGTGTTTTGCTCAATTGTTTTACATGTGTTTGTTTTGTTTCCCCAACTAGATGGTAAGCATTTTGAGGACAGTGGCCATACCTTATATTTGTTCTGGATCTATTGGGCACCTGTTCAGTGCTGAGTACACAGAGAGCCTTCAGTAAATACTTCTTGAATGAAACAAATTTTCATTTGTATCTTTTATATGAGATGTTACTTCAATTATGTTAGTCCACATGCAGGTATATTAAAATCACCTGGCTGCATACTAGAATTACCTGGGGAGCTTTTAAAACATTCTTACGCCCCAAGCTAGATGCCAGATTAAAACAGAGGGGAAAGAGACCCATGACTTTTCTATCAAGGAGATTACAAATCTAGGGGCGAAGGCAGATATTGCAGATAATAGTAGATAAATATGATTCATAAATACTTCACTTGGACAGGTTACACCTCAGTTGATCATTGTGTACCTTCTGGTAGTTATCATTAATTTCTGAGGATATACCACCGTGATCTTGATTGGACCTGGGTATTCCCCAAGCCCTCTCCGTAACATATTTACCAACCATTCTCTAAGACCGGGTTACTTTTGCAGATGGCTAAATTCATCTATTGTGTGCTTGATACTGATTACTTTTGCTTACAGAAGAGAGTTCTAGTTTTGAGTTCTAGGGAAAAATAACATGTGAGAAGTAGATGGTATCATGGACACAATATATTATTACTATGTATTCCAGCAAAGATAAAACAACAGGCACCAGATTTATTCTCCCACCTAAAACACTGGAAAAACCAGCTCCCAAGATATTGGACATCAGGTAAAGGAGGACAGTGATCCCTGAGACCTGGGAAGCAAAGCAGATGAAAACTACAAGTACCCAACTTACTCCTTGGAGAAAGATTCTAGACCATGGTGCAGGGAGAGGGAACCCAGGCAGAGCAGGACAGACTGTCTGAGTTGAGGAAACAGAGGTGGCAGTTCAGGGAAGCCAGAGTGCCAAAAGTCCACAGAACAGAGCACTGGAGAGAGGGAGAGAGGAAGGGGGAGAAAGAGAGAGAGAATGCGAGCGAGCAGCAGAGAGAAAAATTCCAAGATTTGCAGAGGATCTCCCTCAAGTATTTTTGCTAAGTAGTGATAAGTAAATGAGAGTGAGGAAACTACCCAAAAGGACTCAAGGGAACAGTGCCCAGAATTCACAAATCCAGCCTGCCACCTATTTTTGTAAATAAAGTTTTATTGGAACACAGCCACACCCATTTCTTTATGCATTTTCTAAGGTTGCTTTCACGCTACAATGAGAGAGTTGAGCAGTTGGGACTGAGACTAAGATGGCCCATAAAGCCTAAAATATTTACTGTCTGCTTCCTGACAGAAAAAGTTTGCCGAGTGACTCCTGGGTTAAAGTACTAAGCAGCGGGAAAAATTAACCCTAGACTAAATGCTGCTCTGGTCCCACCTAATAAAGTTTCCTTGCAAAATCAAGATCCAAAAGAATCAAATTGTTTCCAAGTAACTTAACTATGTGCCAGAAGAAAGTTCAAGAATATCTATAGAAATACAAGTCTTCAGCACACAACAAGGTAAAATTCACAATGCAAAGTTATGGCATCCAATCCAAAGTTACCCAGCATGCAAAAAAGGACAATACAATCCATAAAGTGGTAGAAAAAAATCAATCAATTAAAACTGACCCAGAAATGCACAGATGATAAAATTAATAGACAAGGATGTTAAGGCAGTTATGATGACTGTATTCCATGTGTTGGTGCTTGAGGAAAAACTGAACATGTTGAATAAAGATGTGAAAGATATATTTTTTAAAAAAGACCCAAATCAAACTGTTGATCATTTAAAACAAAATAATAACAATGTATTTGGGGCATTTAACATATTTAGAAGTGAAATATACGATAACACGAACACAAAGAGTAAGAGTGGTACAAATGAAATTATACTGTTGTACGGTTTTTACATTGTGAAGTAGTTTAATATGATCTGAAGGTAGACTGTGATAACATATAAACATATATTGTAATCTCTAGAGCAACTCCTTAAAAAATAACACAAGGCAGTATGGTGATATGCCCATCAAATAAATTCTGTATTCATTTTTTTTTCATTTCTAACATTTCTATTTATTTATTTTTGTTTCTATTTCTCTGCTAACATTTCCCATATGTATTCATATTTCTTGTCCATTTTTTCCATTAATACATTACAATATTTACATGGTTTTTTTTTAAGGCAGTTTTAGGCTCACAGCAAAATTGAGAGGATTTCCAATATATCCCTCTGCCTCTACCTATGTATAGCCTCCCCCATTATCAACACCCCCTTCAGAGTGCTATATTTGTTACTATTGATGAACCTACATTGACACATCATTATCACCCAAAGTCCATAGTTTACATTACAGTTCTCTATTGGTGTTGTATATTTTATGTGTTTAGACTCATGTATAATGGCATGTATCCATCATTATAGAATCATACAAAGTATTTTCACTGCCCTAAAAATCCTCTGTGCTCCACCTACTCATCCCTCCCAGCCCTTGCCCCTGGCAATCACTGAGACCACGGAGACATGGTTTTGCCTTTTACAGAATGTCATATATTTGGAATCATATAGTATGTAGCCTTTTCAGATTGGCTTCTTCCACTTAGTAATATGATTTAAGGTTCCTCCATGTCTTTCATGGCTTAATAACTCATTTCTTTGTAGCACTGAATAATTTTCCATTGTCTGGATGTACCACAGTTTATTTATCCATTCATCTACTGAAGGGCATCTTAGTTGCTTCCAAGTTTGAGCAGTTATAAATAAAGCTACTATAAACATTAGTGTGCAGGTTTTTGTGTGGACATAAATTTTTAATTCCTTTGGGTAAATTAAAGATTTAAAAACCAAAGAGGGTGATTGCTGGATTGTATGGTAAGAGTATGTTAGTTTTGTAAGAAACCAAAAAAGTGTCTTCCCAAGTGTCTGTACTATTTTTGCCTTCTTGCCAGCAATGAATGCAAGTTTCTGTAGCTCCACAGTCTCGCCAGCGTTTAGTGTTGTCAGCATTCAGGATTTTGGCCATTCTAATGGGTGTGTAACAGCACCTCGTTTTAATTTGCATTTCCCTGATGACATATGATGTGGAGCATCTTTTCATACGCTTGTGTGCCGTCTGTACGTAATCTTGAAGGTGTCTGTTAAGGTCTTTGGCCCATTTTTTAATCAGGTTGTTTTCTTATTGTTAGGTTTTAAGAGTTCTTTGTATATTTTGGATAACTGTCCTTTATCTGATGTGTCTTTTGCTAATATTTTCTCCCAGTCTGTGGCTTGTCGTCTCATTCTCTTGACATTGTCTTTTGCAGAGTAGAAGTTTTTAATTTTAATGAATTCCAGCTTATCAATGTTTTTCATGGACTGCATCTTTGGTGTTGCATCTAAAAAGGCATCACCATACCCAAGGTCATCTAGGTTTTCTCCTATCGTATTTTCCAGGAGTTTTATAGTTTTGCATTTTACATTTAGGTCTATGATTCATTTTGAGTTAATTTTTTTGAGTAGTGTAAAGTCTGTGACTAGAGCATTTTTTTGCACATGGATGTCCAGTTGTTCTAGCAGCATTTGTTGAAAAGACTATCTTTGCTCCTAGGTGGTTATTTTAAAGTCTAGGACATGTCTTGATCTGCTTCTACTGCCTTTATTCACTTGATTATGGTTGACATTTTCCAGCTTCTTCACGTCTTATAATTTTTTTCATTGAATGCTGGACATTATATGTACAAAAAAAAGTAGTGGAGACTGAAGTAAATAATATTTGCACCCTCTCCCGTCTCCCCAGAAAGGATCTTTCTCTTCTTCTGTCAGGCTACTAGTGTTCTATGCTAGTTCAGTCTAACCTTAGCTAAGTTGGTCTTGTCTTTTTTTACAGTTATATTCATTGGCTTCCTATGTTTTGAGGGCAGGATGGGGACCTTCCTTTCAGCTAGGCTTGAGATCAGAGAACCTGTGAGATTCTGGAGATTTCTTTATGTTTTACAGCCCAGCGTCTAGTTTTAAGTTGCTGGGGAATTTGATTTGCTCTTCAGACCCACTCTGCATTCTGTGACCTGGGAGATCTCCCTCTGCCTGGCTGCCCTTCCCCCAACTTCAGCAGGCTTCCACTTTACACTTGGTAAGAGACTCCTGTGCTCAGAGATACCCCTCTGCTCTCTCCTTCTCTGCTTCCAGTCTTCACCTGTACCCTATTTTGCCTAGCTGTATACTTGGCAAAAGCTCGTGGGAGAGAGTTGATGAGTATATACAGACTTGCTCTATGTCTACAATTCTCAGGATCCCAATCCATTATGCCATCCCAGATGCAACTGTTAAAAGTTCATTAAAAGTTTGCCTGGTTTTTCTTTACCCCAATCTGTGTTAGATTCACTCCACTTCCCATTCCTCCATCGGAATGAAGGCATCTCTGCATCTCTCTCGACTCTCCTAGGAAGAACTTGTCTTTCTTGGAATTGGATTCAGTTAAGGTTCTTTGAATCCTTCAAGTCCCTGATGGGTTAAAAACAAATCTATGACTTTGTAGAATCCAACTTATTCCCATTGTTAGGATGAGAGCAACGGTCTCTTGGGACTTTCTCCATGCTAACTGGAAGCAGACACTCTAGGGAGCCTACAGTTTAAAATGAACACCACAGTTTGGCTGTGGTTACAAGAATAATAAAGGAGGTAGAAGCAAAACACAAGAGGCATTTGTATTAATTCAGACTTGAAATTAGTAAAAAAACACAGGACCTTAAACCACTGACTTATGAGACTTGAAACCAAACTACTTTAATAAATTATTTCATAAATTATTTGCATAATTTGAAAATTAATTCATAAAATTAGTAAGTTATTTTCATAAACCCAACATCTTATCTTGGAGTAGGGGAGGAATTTGCCACAGATTCAGTTAAAATTAGAGTTAGTGAAACCTTACAGATCATGTAATCACACATAGTCCAGAGAACTCAAGGTATCTATGAAAGTCTATTTAGAGCTGCCCCAGGATATGAGTGGAAGTGCAATATGCTCTAGGTCCCCTTCCCCAAACACTTAAATTCTGCTTTTATCAGTTTTCTATGTTGAATTCTGAATTAGATATCATTTGAAATAGGGCTTCTGATCCTTTCAAAACTATGAAAATCACAATCAATCTCACATACACAATTTCAAAAACACATACATATACACATAGATATACATATATTTTCTCGTTAAAAAAACCAAGGCCCAGCGATATAAAGTGACTTCCCTAAGGTCACACAGCTAGAAGAAATGGTACCAGAACCCCTCTAAATCCAGTCCGTTTTCTTCTCCACATGTTCCTTCTCATCATTAATTAATCTTCCTGTCCAAAGACTATTGTAAGTCTCCACCACATTGGTAGATTTCAGTGTGGAACCACGGATGAGCAGGTTTGGTCGAATTGATGAATGATTCCTGGGGCCTTGGAGACTCTCGTGTGACATCAGTTGGACCCAGGTGAAATGGTAATCACCAGTGTGTAAATGATTTGGACACTGTAATTTCCCCCTGTGATTTAGTTTGCTTTCTTCCGCTGATTTATTTAGAATGTGCTCTGCTACATCTCCCAACCTTGCTACACTGTAAGCACCAATAAACGTCAAACAGATTAGACAGGCCCATTACTCAATGGGCACATTTCTAAAAACGGTACAAAGGTGAAATCCCAGCAGTTTGAGATGATTGGAGTATTTACACGATGTTAGGAAAACATCTGCTTCGAAGATTCCGAGGTTCGAGAGTAATGTTTTATTAGGAGCCTACACCACCACTAGTCACTGCACAGAAAATATTAAGCCATTATAGAGTGAATGAGTTTTGAGTGCCTATTATATAGAATGGGCAGTACAGAGATTGGCCCTCTAATAGCCACTTAGAGTGAATACATTTTGCTTTTATCAAAAGAGAAGAGAATGGAGCTCGCTTTTATAGCTTCGCTCAAAGATAAATGTGGGTACAAAAATGTATTTTTTTCCTTCTGTACTGACCACTTAGGTTTGGGCATAAAGCATCCTTGCTCTGGTATAATGTTACCAAGACTCAAGAAGCAGACAAAAGGTGGCCACAGTTCACTAGAACAAATCTTGAATTTTTGTTTTATCTTCATCATTACCATAGTGGCCATTAACAGATCACCAGTTACAGAGCCAAACTTTGTGCACTATCTCATTTAACCTTTATAAGAATCCTAAGATACAGGTACAATAATTCCCATTTTACCCTGAAGGAATTGGGGCTTGGAGAGGTTCAGTAACTTCCTTATGGTCTCACATTTGGTAAATGGCAAAACGGGATTCTAACCCAATCAGCTGAGCTCCAAAGTCCTTGCTTTTGCCACTATTGTCATCAGTTCTGCAGAAAACAATCAACTTAGGGTTTAATTTTAGCAATAGCAACCAGAATAGATTGTTCTGGTTATTTTATACCTGCAAGAAGTTTACAGCCTCCTTCAAGGAATCGTCCAGAATAATATTTGTTGGTTAGGATACACTACAATTACTGATGGAAAGTTCTAGAAGCACACTTCTGCAATCTCCTCTTCTCCAAAATTTAATTACATCTCCAGTGTTTTCCTTGTGATGCTGTTTCCTTCCCATAGCTAATGGGATAATTGGTGGGGAGTGTGCAGACAAGGAAGAGGGGGAAAGATAGATAGAATATGAGCTGGCTTGGCAGGAGCCAACCAGTATTTCCAGTCTATGGTGCTAAATCCATCATATAGGTTTATATACATCCACAGACGTACACATGGGCATGCACGCACATGCACACACACAAAAAGAAATGAGGAGAGGAGGGAGGTATTGCTTTCTTCTTTTTGCTTTGCATTTCTGAGGAAATAGCAGTTGGATTCATCATTTATTAATCGCAAATTTTGGTGCTATGTCTTTAGAATAGAAAAACATCACTTGATTTTCAATGAATATTCTGCTAATTGGTAGGTTTTGCCTCTCAACTAAGCTATAAAGGGAAGGGTGCATACTAAACCCATTGCCCTACTTAGGCAGCTCCTGGCAGGAATGCTGAGATGGATTAACATGTATAACAGAAGGCTTATGTGACCCTGGGAGACAGTAGAACCTGAAATAACCTTAATATCCTGTCAACTTTCATTACCAGACCCCACTAAACAAGTAAAGCCTATTTAACAATCTGTCTGGGAAGGAAAAATCCATATCTTGGTTTTTAACCAGGATTTTTCATCCTCTTCTTTTTTATCCTGTGGATATTTTCTTCCACGTCACTTCTCAGAGCAACATCACTGCACTCCACCAAGTTATATGGTGTCCTGATTTCATCAAATCTCTCAGCGTGTATGCCACTGCACAGCCCTTGCTGCCACAGCCCTCGCTTCTAGAAACATACCCTCTGGAACCCAGGGTCAGTACTGAACTGGCAGTCTGGAGTCTAGCAGTGTGTTTGGGCAGAAATAACTCCATCCTGACAGCTGTCCAGGTTCAGTGCTAGGAAGGTGTTCAGGCTCAAGAAAGAGGGAAAATATTAGTCAAACTGAAGAGTCAAAAAGCAATAATATCTTGAATAAGCACCTGGGCCTTTTCAGACACACACAAATCCAGACGTCTTGTCAAGCTGTCAGCTGCACTTGCTGAAGCCATCCTGACATACCTCAGCATGCCAAGTGCTATATGCTCCTCAAGGGAGTGTTTGTGGGGAAATTCTAAAAATACTGGAGCACTAAAACAAATCCAAAATAATTGCATTTCTGTAGCTTTTTAACAACACTCTTGAGAAACAGTCAGTTCTCTCAGTCTCAGCAAATGCTTTCCCAAATTTCCAATTTAGATGCCATATCTTGTGGTTCTAACCTCCCTCCATTCACAAGACACGGCTTAGCTATAGATTCAATTCTGTCTAATCAAAGGAGGTGAAATCATGTTTTTAAAAAATCACTAGGCAGTATAGAGACTTGGATTCTACAAATTAGCAGCTGTGTGACCCTAGGTAAGTCACTTCTCTTGTCTGAAATATTTAAAGGAAGGGGAAAGTATTAAAGTTTGTTGAGTTATTGAGCACTTTACTGTCATTACCTTATGTAAAGTTTACATGAAATAGTTTCCAATATTTCTTCCAGTTTTAATTTTCTACTCTATTTACTAAGTGCTTAAATCAATATACCAAATGTTTGGAGGAGATTCTACAGCCAGGCACCATGCTATCTACTGCAAGAGTCATTAAAATCAATTTGAGGATGAAATATTGAAGGATTTTCACAAAGATTTTTTTTCCGTGACAAACCAGGCCTCCAGGTTTCTTCTTCCATAAAATTCAGAATAGTTTCTTATGGTATTAATGGGGTCAGTGCATTACCTACCCTGTCACATAATCCTGTCAAGAATTTGTCCCTTTGCTCCTTGAGGAATTTTTCAATTCCTTCCAGTGAGGTGTACTATGACTTCATTTATCTGAGCTCCAATATCTTTACTTACAAAATGAGCTCTTAAGTTAGATGGTTAATTGGATTGAGTCAGAAGGGATTTCAAGTTCTGGCTGTGGCACCAACACGTTGGACAATAATGTTGGACAATTTACTTTGTCTTTCTGGATCCCACTTTCCTGATATGAAGAATTTGGGATCAATGACAGCTTATTTCTAAAATTCTTGTACAGCTTTAAGAGGGGAGGCAGGGAGGGAGGGAGAGAGGAAGAGAATTTGTACAAACCTGCCCTGTGCAATACAGCAGCCACTGGGCACATGTGGCTATTGAGGACATGAAATGTGGCTAATCCGAATTGAGATATGCAAAAAAAAGAGGGGGGGTGTGTAAAATATCTCATGAAAAATTACATAATGAAATGATAGCTATTTTGGCTATATTAGGTTACGTACATTATTAAAATTATTTCACCTGTTGTTTTTTACTTTTTATTTTCACGTGGTTACTAGAAAATTTACAGTTACACACGTGGTTCACATTTGTGGCTAACATTATGTTTCTGCTGGACAACTCTGGCCTCAGTGCTCTTACTAAAGCTGTTACCTACCTTACTAAAAAGCTATCAGCATGTGAAGAGTTAAGTAGGTCACATCGTTGTGGTCTGAATTAAAAAAAAGCAGGAAGACAAGGAAGGGGAGGAAGCGAGCTTTGCACAGGCAGGGGATTCACCACGTCCCCTTACCGCGAGGCCCCTGGGGAGTTCTGTCCTCCTCTCTGCTCAGGGCCTTTGTGATGCAGTTTTGAGTCAGGGGAAGCCTGAGACCTAGAGAGAGCAAGACCCACTGACCTTGTATCAGAAAACGCAGACAGCTGCCAACAGAAAACCGTGAGCCACAGAAAGGGAACAGGGCCTGGGAGGAGAAGGGCTGGAGCAGCCTGGAGTTGAAGAGTTTTGGGGGAGCTTTACATGGGGGAAGAGACAAGGACCCAAATTGCCCACCAGAGCTCTGCCCTCTGAATAACGTGTCCCCTCTCCCTTCACTGCCCCATCCTTTTACTTCCCGTTTCATTCCCTCCTTTATATCTTGCCATTCTCTCTTTGCCCAGCGCTTTCACATAAGTAGCTCGTTTAATCATATGAAGTATGAGTCTGTGACGTCATGTGATTATCCTCATTTTACTATTGAGAAAATGGAACTCAGAAAAGTTATATAACTCGCCCAAGGTTGACCAGCCAGTAATTATAGTGGAGCCAGAATCTGAATCCATCTCTCTTGATTTCAGTGACTATGTTTTTTCCACAAAACCACATCACGTGCTAGTAGTTCAGCTGTTCTTTCCTAATTGACTTAGGGTATGTTGTAAATTCAGCTAATTCTCTAGCTGCTATATGGAGACAGTTTTGAGGTTATCCTACTTCACGTTTTTAAACTGCTTCCTAAAATACGACAGGGCTAATTTTCAAAACTCCTTTTCACACTGCTAACTAATCACTATCCAAACATTAATCAGATTTGAATACTTAGGCTAATAAAATAAGTAGGCCTACGGCTCATTTGACTAGCTCAGCCAAACCTGTGAAGAAACACAATTAGCTGATACCCTGCCTGCCTTTCAGGGAGTAATAGATTTGGGCAAAAAACACATTATTTTAGCCAAAAGAATTAAAATTAATATAGTTGATTATGAGAAATCTATTAATGTAAATGTGTGAACCTAAACCCTTAAAATCATGATCATATAATTTCTGTAATTTAATTTCAATGGAAGTAGCAAAATATTTTTCCTTTCCCCTTCATGAACCACAGAAAAGAAGACATGAAATACACGCATTGTAGTTATTTGAAATAAAGTTCCACAGTGTTCCATCTGTAATACCTCAAATACCAGCGTTAATCCATCTCTAAATCCACGAGGCTTTCAGTTTAGACCCCAAGGAGGGCGTAAGTAACACATACAGAAACTGTGCCAGTTTCACCCACAACAGAAGCCTGAGCATCTTGAGACTGGACTGGGAATTAGACTTCAAATAAAACCCCAGTTGAGGGTTTAAACATACATAGGAGGTTTTGTTTTTAAGTATAAGTAATAGAGAGCACAACTATCAAAATCATTTTATTCATTGTTTCATCTCAACTTACATTTTTCATCCGTGTTGTAAAATCCTACAAAGAGGAGCTAAGTATGTTCTGCCTTCAGGAAACCCAAGACAGTGCAAGAAAATTTAAATATAGCAAGTATCAACAGATGCAGGAGGTGAGCACTGTTCTCATTGCCTAATAACTTTTTATTTGCAAAATAATTCTCCCTGAGTTGTTTTAAATAGGATATCCTCTAGTGCATTTAAGCATAAATGTATAATATTTATAGATTAGATTGGGATAGAAGATAGCAATTAGAAATCACATCTAATTGAAAGTCAATTAGAAAGTAAGAATGTATCTATAAAACAATAAAAATCATAAGAAATACAATTTGATTTAGAAAATTTCAGTGCTCAAGAAACTTTCTTAAACAGCTGTATAACATAAAAGAAGGTATTTCCATAGACAAATAAGTTGTAGGGAGCCTGGGAGATATAGTTTGATAGGGAAGTAGGTGGGTAGACAGACAGACAGATAGAAGAAGAAAGGAAGAACAGAGGGAAGGAAAGACAGAAGGAAGATAAAAGAGATACGAACAGATATATTTTTTTCCTTTTAAGTCAGGAAAAGTGTAACAAGTATATAAGTACTTCAAATGAAGGAAAGTCAGAATTTAACTCAGCACAAGATAATTTCACATGCATTTCACCTTATCTCACAGATAGATTCTTTTTTTAGAATTATTTTATTGAGGCCATATTGGCTTACAACATTGTGTAAATTTCAGGTGTATATTATAATATTTCAGTTTCTGTATAGACTGCGTTGTGTTCACCACCAATAGTCCAGCTTTTATCTGTCACGATACATATGAGCCCATTTACCCTTTCTCGCCATCCCCATCCCCTTCTCTGGTAACCACTAATCTGTTCTACTTAACAGATAGACTCTTAAAAATTTTCATATGAATTATATTTATGTGTATGAAGTATGTTAAATGACCTAAAGTGTGATCATTATTTAAAGAAAAGCACTGGTGAGTTCTTTATCAAAAACACTAAACTGCTTCCTCGTTTATCTCTGTTGTCAACTTTCCATTCAATAAATAATTACTGGGCACCAACTTTGTTCCAGGCACCAAGTCTTTGGTACTAAACAAGGCAGCACGGTCCCATAGTCAAGGAACTTAGAGTATACACACAGATAGACAAACAAGTGAATCAACAATTTCATTTAATAAGTGTGAAGTGTGCCTAGTGCTAAAATGGAAATAAACATGGCGTGTGATAGAGAGTAGGTGGGGATCTATTTTAGATTGAATAATCCGGGAAGACTTCTCCAAGGAAGTGACATCTAAGGTAAGATCTGAAAGATAAGAAGGAGCTCTCCCATCACTCAGAGAGAAAGAGAGCAAGAATATTCGCTCTTTGTAGGGCACGCTGTAGTAGAGGACACAGAATTTAAAGGCCTGAGGAGTGAAGAAGGCTGGAGGATAGTTAGGAAGGAGGGGAGAGGCCAGAGAAGGGGTCAGGTAGGCTGGGGCTATGAAAAGGAGATTGGAGTTTAATCCAATCCGTGTTTCTGAACAATCACTCATGCTACCATGCAGAGAATTGATTGAAGAGGGGTAGCATAGAAGCCAAGCCATGCGTCAGGAGGCTGTTACATAATTGGAAAGATGACGGTAACTGGACTAAGGGGTTGCAGTGGGAATAGAGAGAGGTCAGTGCACTTGAGGACAGAAGCCACAGGACTGGCTGTTGCACTGGATGTGGGGCTTGATGAAGAGGTTTGCATCAAAGATGTCTCTCAGATATCTAGTATACAATCCAGATCTTTATATAAACTCTTCTCTATCTAATATAAGGATTGTGTTCTAAAAGTATGCACTAGTCCGTTGCATGTGAAAATGCACTCTAGTTTGACAAGAATTTATTTAAGCTTCTCAGATTCAGATCCTCAACACCACTTGTAACTAAATTTCTATGGAAAAAATGTATTGAGCCAAACGTGGAAATCTGCGATTCTCTCTTCCCTTTATAATAATATATTTAAAAGTGAGCTTTTCTTTTTTTATTCCTCTTCAAATCTTTAATAGCCTCCACGTCTGTTGTCGTCGTCGTTTTATAAAGCTGACTTGAATGCTCACTGGCTAACCTAGAAAGGATTAAAGGAATTCATGTAACTAGGCCTCTGCTTGGAGTGAGACATCCGAATCCTCTACCTAAGTCTAAGCTATGGGTCCAAATGACTACAGAATCATTGCAGCGATAAGAGTGACCTGGAACAACCACTTTCACAAAATAAAGGAAACAAAGGAATAAAAAGGACAGAATTCAGCATGCACATACCATAAGACTAGTGACTAAATTGTTGCACTAGCTTGAAAGCACTAAGATTTGGGAGGAAAACAATGACACTAAAAAATTTGCTCAGACTGCTTTGAGTTGTCAAGGTAATTGGCTTTCATTATTGAGGAATGCTTAGAGTTTGAGTTTCCGAAACTCACAAGCCACGTAACAAAGCTCATATAAACCTAATTTCTACTGTTTTTGGTTGAAACTTTTTCCTCTGCTGTAGTTTTCAGCAGCTCATGTTAAGTGTCTGGATATTAAGGGAATATAAACTCTAGGTTTTCTCCCAGTATTTTCCAAGAAATTCACTGGACATTGGAGCATGCAGAATGGCCAACAGCAGATGACTGCAACACACCTTACAGATAACTCACAAAGAGAGAGAAAGATGTCAGTGACCCACTACAGTGACCCCAGACAACACCACAAGCAGAGGCAAACTACTAGGAAAGGACTCGCCCTGAGAGCTTTGCTTACAGTTCTCACCAGAGGCCCGGTTCACGTTGTGTTGATTCAAGAGTAAATTGGATGATTTTCTCTAAATGTGCTCCAATTGCTATCTCATCTACTGAATTTCTACTAAACTTGTATACCTCACACACAAAGTAAGATTGTTCTTTGACTTGTGGGATCATTGTGAATTTTATCTGTATAAATCTAGGTGAGCCTCTCGAAATTCTGAATATTCCATATGGGAAAAAACAGATTCCTAGGCAAAAGAGATTCATGCCTGGTTCCCATATGAAATTATTTCTTCTCATTCCTTTTAATTTCTAACTTTTAATTTCTAAGTGTCTAAAATTTTAATTTTAAGTACTTTGAGGAATATTTATAACAACTAATAGTTATTAGGGTGTTATTAAGGTAGAGGTGCCTGTCAAGACTCCTGGATCATGTTCAGTGAGGAGAAGGCTAACTCTTCCTCCATCCCTTGTGTATTAGTCAGAGTTCTCCAGAGAAACAGAACCAATAGAATATACATATTTATATGTAAATAAATGTATTATAAAGAATTGGCTCATGTAATTATAGAGGCTGGCAAATCCAAATCTGCAGTGTGGGTCAGCAGGCTAGAGACCCAGGAGAGTTGATATTACAGATGAAGTCTGAAGGCAGTCTGCTGGAGAATTCTCTCTTGCTTGGGGAGGCCACTCTTTTTGTTCTATTCAGGCCTTCAACTGATTGGAGGTGGCCCACCACATCATGAAAAACAATCTGCTTCACTCTGATTAAAACGTTAATCTCATCCAAAAACACCCCAGCAGAAACACCCAGAATAGTGTTCTGGGCACTCTATGATTCAGTCAAATGGACATATAAAATTAACCATCATATCTTGCCACCCACGATCCCTCCTTCCTGCAAGCATAAAATCCTACAGTGGAAAGAGTGAGGCCTTGAATTTCAAGGACTGACTATTAGGCTCACCTGCAGTGTAGTTTAGTAGCAGAAATGAGGGTGGGCTTTGATATCAAACATACCTGGGTTCAAATCCTCTATCTACCAGTACAGTTCAAGGATCTCGAGCAAGTTATTTAACCACTCAGCACTTCAGTTCAGTTCTTTGTAGAACAGAGATTACAATTCCTCTCTCACAGCTTTATTATGAGGAATCAACTAAAAGTTGATTCCTGAAAGTTCCTGGCACGTGATCGGCTGCCAATGAATCTTATCACAGCAGGAGTCCCAGCTGCGTTGTTTGCTGCTGATGTTTAGCCGTGTCTGGCTGCCTGGTCGGGCAGGTCTGCCAGGAGACTGTTTTCTTCGGGAACTGAAGAGCCTCCTGGGAAGGAGCTCATACAGAATGAGACTGTCAGACAAGCTTGCCGCGAGAAGAGAAAGCTTAGTTGTCTAGGGAAAGCTGGCTTTGCCTCTCCGGTGCTCCGCCCCTCCCCAGCCCAGCCCCTTCAGATCTACTCACATCAGAGTCCTGGGGAGAAAGGCCTGAATGAAAACAGAGAGAGCTTGTTTTTCTATAAACATCCTCTTGTATTTCTTCCACTCTTCTTTCCACACACCCACGATCCCTGGGGAGAATTCTGGCTGGTCCAACTGCCCTGGGATTCTTTCTTCCCTTGGATTGGTGGGCGTGGCTTACTAAACCCAACTCAGAGTCTCAGGACCTCGATTCTCTGCTTGGGTTGTTTGAGTGAAGTAAGCACCTGGCTTCTTTCCTGTCCTTCCCAAGTCTGCATTCTTCGGATAGATTATCATTTACATGGACCTCCAGAGGGACTTAGCTTTTCTAACCAAAATATGAAAGTCCAGTTCTTGTACAGCAACAAGGGCAAGCCACCTGTTACAGTAACAGGCACATTCCCTGGTCAGCTGTTACGACAATTTACCCCCCACATCACTCCCTCCAAACAAGGAAGCAGAAAATCAGGACGGTATCAGGAATTCACCTTGGGAATTGTCTCAGATATAAACTGGAATGACACTACAGAGATGCTTAAGTTTTACAGGCTGAAAGTAGTCAAACCTAGTATACTCAGAATTATATTGTATCCTTTCAACAGGGAGGCTACCTTTGTTTCCCTGGTTCACTTTTCCTACCCTGTACTGGCCAGTATCTTTCAGTAGATAAAAACAATTCTGCTTCCCATCCCCACCAAAGCTAGTTCTAGATTAGTGCTGTCCAATAGAATTTTCTGCAATGATAGAAATGTTCCATATCTTCACTATCCAATGTGATAGCTACACATGGCTACTGAACTCTTGAAATGTGCTAGTGTGACTCAATGAACTAAATTTTTAATATTATTTCATTTTAATAAGTTTGAATTGCCACTGATAGCTAGTGACTACCATATGGCACCATGCATATCTGGATAATCACTCCTCAGCCACAGAAGACTCCTTTCTGTCCATCCAGTGGATCCATAACCCTGTTTTCAGAGCCCTGGAACCCAGCTATATGGTTCTATTCTCTTTGCAAGCCTCAAATTCTAATGAATTTGAATTCCTTAATGAGGAAATCCATAGACAATAATTTCTGGTGGAAGTAGCTCCCATACAGCCCTCAAACAGTCCTGAGGCAGCTAGTTATAAATTTAACTCTAGCCAAGTTGTTTTGAGGTTCATCACTTGCAAGCCCTAACAATAGAAACCCCAAGGATAAATATTAGTTTGGTTGTCTCTCAAATTCCTAAAGATCTTCTGAGCCCCCTCAGTTCCCCAGGATGCTCTCAGTGGATCTTCTTCTATCATCCACTCTGTCTACCTGGTTCCTGCCCTCCCCCTTAACTTAGGGGTTACACTTCTTCTAATCCCTAAAGGCCAAAAGTATATTCGTAGAGTAAAAGCATTTCCCCACACCCAAAAATGTTTTCAAACTTTGTCATTGGCTTCTTGTTCCGAACAGAACCCATTCTACATGCTGTATATATAAGGTTCTCAGAAGGCTTCCCAGGTGGAACAAAATCAAATGGTCCTCAAAATCTGTTCTCAAATTTCAGAGTACATAACAACAGGACAGATTTACAGATGCCACCCTTGGTATTCTCAGTCAGTAGGTCTCAGATAGGGCACAGACATCTGCATTTTTACGAGCACTCCAGGGGATACAATGTAAGTATTTCTTGGAATTCACTTTCACAAAATCTGAACTAGAAAAAACAATTTAAGTTTCTTAATTTCATCTGTTAGCATGGTACAACAATTGGATGGCAGAGTTAAGTACAAAATGAAAAAATGCAACCTAAAGCACCTTCCAATAATCAAAGGCATATTCTCTGGTCTTTAGTTTCTCCTGAAACTTCCAGATCATTTATATCCTGCAGTGATGTGCTCGAGTCTTTCCCAGGAATCTAAATCATGGTACCTCCTAAGCCCGCCTCAGAGACTGTTCCTGTCAGAACAATGCCACAATCCAGCTGCCTGGTCACCCTCCTGCCCTAGCGTCATTCTCAGGGCCCATTATACACAGGCACAGGCCATTGCTTCTCAGACCACCTCTGTACCCATTCAGATGGGGGCTTTTCAGACAGCCTATGACACTTCATGTCCTTCTTCTTTCTCACATCCAAGGGCCTAGCTTAATTTATCTGTCTGGACTATGGCTGCACTCCTGCTGCTAACCTTGAGTTTTTAAAGCTCTGACATATAATAACAACAAGGCTTTTGATGGCAGCAAGCTTGTGACAGGTAAGAAAATCTTGTACGTTAAAAGTAAGATTAGAAAGCTCAGGGGCTACCGAAACCTTCATTCCTGCCTAAGGCTCCCAAAGGTTTTCTTGCTTCTAGAACATATTATTTTCTGCCCTCTGGAGACCAATGCATTTGACACATATGTCACCTACAAATCAGTGGAGAAACCAAGTACACTAATAGGGTTTTAGAACCTTCGGAATTTAGGCCAACTTGGGCAGGAGTCATGATGGATGCTTAGGAATAGAGAGGAGGGAGGCTAGGAAGAGCTGGTAGAGACAACCCCTTACTTAGACAGAGCAGGAACTAGGGTAACCGACCCAATTGCAGAAACAAGCTCTGGGAGGTAGGTAAGAAGATCCAGAGGGACAAGACCCAGTATTTAAGTATCAAGTTATTTGAAGGGCACAATGGTGAGAGACCCAGGCGGCAGCAGTCATCCTGAGGATGTATATACATTAGGATCCCAATAAATATCTAGGGCTAATGGCATATGGTGGAATACAATATGGGTCTGGTTGGTTTGAAGGAAGGCAGTAAATTAGGATTCAGAAATGCAAACTTGGGCAGAAAGACAACAATGGCCAGCCAGACGGACATGAGTGGAGGAGGGCATGGTAGAAAGTGCTGTGACTATGGGCTGCGCGGTCCTTCAGAGCTTGGTGCAGGTGGTGAGCAGATTCGAGGTTGTGCAGCAGGCATCAAAAATGATCAGTGTCAGGGCCAGCCCGGTGGCATAGTGGTTAATTTCCTGTTCTCTGCTTCGGCAGGCTGGGGTTCGTGGGTTCAGATCCTGGGCGTGGACATACACACCACTCATCAAGGCATGCTGAGGCAGCATCCCATGTAGAAGAGCTACAACTCTATGATACACAACTATGTACTGGGGCTTTGGGGAGAAAAAAGAGGAAGATTGGTAGCAGATGTTAGCACAGGGCCAATCTTCCTCAAAAAAAAAAAAGCACACACACATACTTTTAAAAAAAAATGATCAGTGTCATAGCTCAGTCACTGCTAGGTCAGTGGACCTCAATGATGGAAATTACTCAATTCTGAGCCCACAGGCTGAACTGTAGGCAGTGGCAGGGGAGGTGGCTATGACAGAGTACCTCTTTGCTCTGTCAGAATTAGCTTGGTAACTAGCATGGCAGAAGTAGGACTGGCAGTCACTTTGTGCCAGTTATGCTACTATTCCTCAAGACCACTGAGCCACACTTCTGACACTTGGACTCTGTTACAATCATGCAGGCTACATCATAAAACACACCGTCTGCAACAATTGTAGGCTCTACACCCAGACTCGCCACTATCTATCCTTCACTTCATCATCCTGGTCAAAAAGAATCCTCCTAAGGAATCAAGAGAGCCCAGGCTGACGTGCAGAATTGTAACAATGCTCCCCATTCAATTCAACTGGTTGGGTCATGCCCTCCAAGTTAACCCTCCAAGGGAACTTTCCTCCTCCTCCTTCCCTGTCGCTCTCACCTCCATTAGTTTTGAGAGTACCATCGAAAAAAGAATATTGAAGCCTAGCATACCCGGCCAACATTTTGGAGGTGAAAATAAAAGTGCTTATGAAAGGAATATCAATGCCAATAAAATGGTAAATAAAATAAAACTAAAGGATAAGATCACCAAGGAAAAAAATACTTCTCAGTTATAATTTGCAGATGCAAATTTTTCATGCTTTTGACAAAAAAAAAAAGTTCATGCAAAAAATAGTAGAACAAATGATATTGGCAGTGTGTGAGCTAAAAATCTGTTCAACCCAAGAGATTTTTCTGCTCAATATAAACAGGCATTAATTTGCATGTGTTTATTACTCCTAATTTTCAAGCACATTGGAGGTCAATTAAGAAATTGATAAATCTCTTTCCTGGAAAAATTAAAGCAGAAAAATATTAACATACCATTAATATGCTCACCAGAAAATAGAGCTTGGTAATCATTACTAGAGGTAAATGTCCATGTTAACATGACCAGATGGAAAGCTAATGAAAAAGTTGTCCTTCTTTTCACACCTCGAATAATGGATGAAATAGAATCTTCATCTGCGATATAACAACAGACATACATTAAAATGTTTCATACTTGAAAAGAAAAGTAACACCTGTCAAACTCTACTATTTATTCCTACAAGTTTTACAACTTATGCTGGATTTAATAAATTTATAGTATATTCATTAAATACCCTAAAAAGTCAAGTTATTTGAGGGATATATATATTATCTATAAAAGATGGCCATCCAATACCTACAAAGTCTAAACTGATTGAAGAATATTAAAAGGGGTTTGGAGAAAAAATATCCCAAAATGAAACCTCCATTTTGATCATATTATGTATCAAGAATTCTGGGAAAAGTCAATCATGCCCCTTGCCATCAGTAAATAGAGATACTGCAATGTTGGCTTTGAACAGAACTAAAGGAACCCATCTCTCAAACATTCGTTAATTCAGCAAACCTTTGTTGGGTGTCTACCAAGTATTTGGCATCATGCAGGCTAATAGAGATTCCAGTGAATTCGATGAATCCATCTTCAAGTTGAAAGAGATGTTCCCCTTCCTGCTTTGACTTGCCTTCCCATTATCAGCCAACCCATTGAGAACTGTAAAATAGAAAACAGCATATGGATGTGGTAAAGGAGGAGAGCGAAACAGGATGTGTAAGTGCTGAGGCTAAATCCAGAGGATCTAAAGAAGCCTTTCACTCCATGCATTGAAGACTTGCTCTCTGGGATTTATTGAAAGTTTTAAACTGAGCAGCAATGTGCTTGTATCCTTGTTTTAGAATATTTGGAGAAAGAACTGGGGTCAGGGTCAAACCTGGTAGCAGGTAGGTCAACAATGAGCTGTTGCTGTAATCAAGAGAAAAATGTAAGCCAGATTGGTCTATAGCAGGGGTGGTGGGAATACCCAAACATGAAAAGATTCAAGCGATATTTAAGAGTTAGTCCCCACTGGACTAAGTGATTTAGTGGATATAAGGAATGAAGAAAGGGAAAATGCAAAGACGGTGTTTCACTTCAACTCCCTGGACCCCAATTTTCTCATAAATTGGATTTATTATCATAACAGTATTTACAAAGCAGCGTTGTTGTAGGGATCAAATGAAAACAATGACAGTAAAATCACTTCGTAAAGTGAAAAACTACATAAGTGTTTGTAAAAACAACAATAAAAAAGGTGTTAGGGGAAGAAATTCTCTTCTTTGAATCTCAATTTCTTCATCTACAGAAATGGAACAGTGAGGGTGCCTTCCATCTCTAGCGTTCCTTGACTCTATGACTCTTTTCTATTTTTTTTTTTGGTTTTGTTTTCCTCTTTTTTTTTTTTTTTGAGGAAGATTGGCCCTAAGCTAACATCTGTTGCCAATCTTCCTCCTTTTGTCCTTTTGTCCCCCCAAAGCCCCACTAGATAGTTGTATGTCATAGTTGTACCTCCCTCTAGTTGCTGTATGTGGGACGCTGCCTCAGCATGGCTTGATAAGCAGTGCATAGGTCTGCACCCAGGACCTGAACCGGTGAACCCTGGGCGGCCCAATCGGAGCATGTGAACTTAACCGCTACCGCCACCCGGCCAGCCCCATATGACACTTTTCTTGATGAAGTGGAATAATTCACCCAATTCCTTGAGATGAGATGGAAAGACAAGCCAGTAACCACTACTACTATTTCAAAGATGAGCCTTTAATTCTGCTCTATGCCCCAATATGTGGTGGGCAGGCTTTTGTCCATGCAAAGAATCTTTACTGTGTACTTTCTGTCTATGTTAGGTCTGGACATGAGAATGTGATGAAGTCATGATTCCAAGGATGAGCTGCTTACAGTCTAGGATGCTTCTGTATTACTTAGATGTAATAGATGCTCTGCATATCCTAAATAAACTTTCCCCCCATGGCCTTGCTAAATGAAGACAGCCAACCTTCCTTACAATCCCACAGATAAGTGCCCTATTGCTTTCCAGAGAAGTTCTGTCCTTTCTTTCTCTAGACCTATTCAGATCTGCCTTAGCTCCCAGTGATGGCACCAGGATCTATTCCTAGATTAATAAACATCAACAAAATGTATGGAAAGCCAAATTCATTGATTGTGTGCTTAAATAGTCATATTATAGTCATTATAGTTGTATTTCAAGTTTGACCAATTAATCCCGCATTGATTTATCCAGAAAGAGTAAACCAGAAAAAACAAGTTCACCACTCTAGACTGTGGCTTTAACCTATAAATCATTCCACAGTAATACAGGAACCAAGAATATTCCAGCTGTTTCCCTGTTTCCCTTTTCGACTTGAGGCTGGTCTTGAATCTTGTAGGATCCCTCATCTCCTTGGACTTACCGTCTTCTCAAGTTTTTATTTAAGAAAATAAAATGCACAAAATATTACATTTGTTTAGCATTCCTCTACAGGGTCAACTACTTGATGTCACTGAGATGAGGGAGGAATACGTCTCTGGACACTTTTTATGGCTGAAAATTATAATTACCTGCATTCAGATCACTCTTCAAAGCATTAGTTTCACACTTTGATTTCAGCTCAAGTTTAAAAGCCACCAACTATTCTTTCCTTTGCAACTATTTCTTGGTTACCAGCTATAGTGAAAAAGGTAAAATTTATGGGAGAATAAGAAAAAAGTTAACTTACTTCTATTTAGAAAAGCATGAGAGCAGAAAGTCTTAAAGAAAACTAATTGGTAACCCAGCCACCAGGGTAATTCAGAGATAGACGTTTAAAGATATACATAAAAAACAGAATTGAAGGAAATGACTATTCTAATCTTGTGCTAGTTTTTTTCTGTTTCTTTTTTTTTTTTAAGAATAACATCCGTTCCAATTTTTTCCAAGTATAGAGTTCCTTATTGTTTCTAGCTCATTAACTTTCCTCCGTCTCTCCCAGAACAACACATTTCACCACATTTTGCATATGGGAGGCATAAACAAAAGCACAACATTTTAAGTCATGATCCCATGGGGCCTTCAAGAAGTTTATATTTCACTGGAAACTCTGAGAATCTTTTGCCCAGCTAAGGAGAACATCTGCTTCCTCTTAGCAACTTTAAAAACACTTTGATCCTGACGTCTTTCAATATCACCCACACAATGTATTTGAGGTTTTCCTGAATAAAATGGGAGAGCATAGTGACATTTGAGTTGGGGGCAAATTGCCACTTTCCAGGAGACATTTAACTAAAGGTTTTGCTCGGAATCAAAAAATGCAGTTTTAGTGCTGCTTATTCTTGGTTCTTCCTTAGAAACCTCTTTCTGCAATAAAATTTAGCATCTATGTAGCATTTTTAAAACATTATTCAAATTACTCCTCAACCAACCCTTTGTCAGGAAGTCAATTAGGTAGAATATAATTTGTAGATGGAAAACCAAGAAATGAGCAGGCTTAATTAGAATTCAGATGTATACTCCATGCTTCCCATTATCCCTCTCCCCAGACCACCAAGAGTTTCCATATGTCAGTATGATTTTAGCCAAGATCATCTAGTAGTATCACTTTGGGATAATTGTCTATTCCAAATTTAAAATGTTCCACCAACTGCATTACTTTGGGTTCCTTTATTTATTAGCTCATTCCAAAAACACTGAGTACAGAGTAACCTTTTAGACATTGTGGTTCATTTTTATCAAATTAAATAATAATTTAGTTCAGGGGTCAGAAAACTCTAGCTCTTATTTTTGTAAATAAAGTTTTATTGGAACACAGACATACCCATTTGTTTACATATTGTCTATGGCTGCTTTCGTACTGTAACAGCTGAGTTGAGATTGAAGCTTGATTCAGGAGTTGAGAGAGAGATCCTACGACCCACCAGCCCCAAATATTTACCATGTGGCCTTTCGCAGAATGTTTGCCAATCCCTGTTCTGGCTCAGTGATTTCTAAACACCTTATCTAGCTGCATGTGGATCTCCTGAGTACCCAGTTAAAGGCACAGACCCCACACCCAAGAGATTCTGATTCAGTAGGTTAGTAGGAGTGATGGGCAGGAATTTGTATTTTCAAAAACCTCTTTCTTTCGGATGATTGGGTTGTATAACTCCATTTGAGGAATGCCGTTCCAGGTGATACAGTTTAAGGGTATTCGAGAGACAGAATTTTTTAAATGGGAGGTGTGCCCATGGGATGAGATTAAGGAAAACCTTCTTTGAGATGGTAATTATCTGCAAGTTTGCATGGATTTGGATTGTTAGAGAGGAAAATCCAAAACTTATTCCAGTAGGAATAAGTAGAGCCAAGGTAGAGAAAATAGTATAAGCCAAGATATGGAGCTGGGAAGGAAGAAGGATGAGTGTACAGTAAAGAAAACAGTCTACCCAAAGGTAGAGTGTCATGGAGGAGTCATGAAAGGAAATATTTCATTGTATGGAGTTGGGTATCAGAGCAATAGATGCCCTTGAAGGCTTATTGAAAAACGCTTTTAATCCAAATTAATAGTTCAAGATCTGTGAGCTGCAGTAGAGCCGACCCACCCAAGCAGCGTATCCCAACATCTCTGACGAACAGTGGAGGACATTTGTCATATTGTGGGTTGAAGTAGGGTACAGAATTAAATCGGTGGCCACTTCAGAGTTTGAACCTGCGACTTTAACCTCATGAGCAGTGCCTTCAAACTTCAACATGCATCAGCAATGCTTAGAGGGCTTGTTAAAACTCAGAATGCTGGTATTCACCTCCAGAGTTTCTGATTCAGTAGGTCTAGGGCAGGGCCTGAGAATCTGCATTTCTAACAAGGTCCCAGATGCTGCTGATAGTGTGGTCCAGGGACCACCTTTTGTGAACCACCACTCTGACCAAATGAGACAAATGGCTGCAAAAGAGGGGTCATGTAGTATGCCTGTAAATAGGCTTTGTCAGGTTGAAGCCCACTTAGTTCTATGGCTGATGAACCGAGGCAAACGCACTTCCGGCCTTCAGGTTTGAACTTTTAGAGGTCATTGCCAGTTTGGATGGAAACCAAATTGAAATCATAGGATCATAAACAATAAGAGAACAAATAATAGAATAGGGCTTAGATATCATTTAGTTCACCCTTTTATTTTATAGACTAGATGGAGAAACTAAAAATCAGAGGTTACACGGCTTAAATCCATCCAGTTCCTAATGGCAACCCAAGGATTTTGTTCTTCAGAAGGAACCTGAAAATGGGGTGATAGTTAATATTAAGAAAATAAACTAGGACTTAGTCCATGCCCCTGAGTTTACTCAACAGCTTACAGATGACTACAATTTATGAACTCTCATCTTAGTATGTAATCATACCAAAAATGAAATCCTCATTGAAGGGAGGCCCCTATTTGCAGGAACAGCCCAAAAAAAAAAAAATCAAGATAAGAATTCAATTTTGGCTCTTGAGTAATTTGTTCAAAACTTATTACTATATTAGCTTTAAAAGGAAAATCATCACATCACTAAGATTGACTGTATTTTATTTAGTTCTTGACTGTTTTGCTGAATATCAAGTGCAAGGAAATTGAAGCTTAGTTCAGGTTTAAGTCCTAGTCCCCGATTATGGGTAAATGACAACTCAGGTAACAGCTGCAATTGATTGAGAGTGACATCCAAGCAGAGATGCTTTTAGCTATCTCTGGGCTCCCAGGACACTCAGAAATCATTCAGATATGGCTTCTTATCAGCTGGTATTAGCAGCCTGTAAATATGTATCCCCATTCAGCATAATGGGTTCTGACAGAGTAAAAGCCACCTGGAAAACATTTAAGTGTTCTTCAGGAGGTTGTTTAGCTACTTTTCCCCCCAGGGAGAACCAATCAACAATCCATCGTTTTAGTTTGTTAACGTATGGGATGCCTCAGGCTTTTGTTTTGTCTCGTTTTCTCTTTCTTTCATTTATTTGCTCTCTGTGCTCTTCATTTGTCCTTCAAATGTAGCGTAAAAAGGATCCGTTTCCTTGTCAAGTCTCACGTCATATGTAGATAAAAATGACTTCATCTTTAATGAAGCAGAAAGTGAGTTATATGAAGGCAATTTCCTTCTAGGCTTTACATGATGGTCCTTGTTCGTTTTATTGGGTTCATCAACCAAATGGTTATTTATGCATCTAGCCACCCAGCAGATATCAAACGCTGCTACGTGGAAGGCGTTGTGACAGATTTGGGTCCCCTCTCCCCCACCTTGTAATTATTGGAAAAGAAGAAGGAGCGAGCACATACTGCTCCCACACAAGGCAGAGTCTGAGTCCTAGTTTTCCTTTTGTTCCGTCCTGGTGTAATTCCTGCCCTCTGGGTTGGTCAATCCTTTCATGAACAAGATGCCTCTTCCACCATTTTCAAAGTGCTGAAGTAAAGGATTTAACCATTTCTTTGGTTGAAAACTCTAGGTACTATGAAATATCTTATTCTTTATAAATTAAATGTTCCTCAGCCTGGTATTTTGAGGTGTTCTTTACTCTGCTGTTCTTTCCCAACTTATTCTAACCTCGAATGAACCAGCATTCAAGTCAGGCCTGTCCGTGCACTAACTCCTGAGCATGTGTTAGGAGGACCCACATTTGTGTTTGCCTGCTTTCCTTCAACCTAGAATAAACTCCGCTTCCAGAAAGACTGTGAATTCTTTGAAGACCAACTTAAAGTTCAGACTCCTTTGGGACCCATGATAACCCACAATGAGATCTTTCTTTGTACTCCCAGGACCCTGATTTTTCTACACCATTCGTTTGACATATCAAATTCTGCCTTATATTATGAATTATTGTTTTGAAATATGTGTACTATAAGCTTTTTGAGGACAAATCATAGGGCATACATTTCCTTGTATTCCTCATGGAGCTTAACAAATTATTAAATGGTCAGTTTTGCTTGAATGGGAGGACGTGAGTCTCAGGGATGCTTATAATGATCATTGTTAGAGAATATTTATTGGAAATTTTTACCAGCCGAAAAGCGTCCACGGAATCAACTAAAAAGAAAAAAAATCAAAATCTTGAGTTACTAAAGTTAGGTACTAAAAAGGTTAACGAAATGTCTGCAGTCATGGCAGTTGAATTCAAAAGGTGTTGTCTTGGGGTTTTTGGTAAGAAGCTTGGAGAACTAACTGATTTTCTAATGTTACATAATGCAGCCTTGCAGTAAGTAGTATGCTTATTCTTCGAAGAACTTTAGAAATCTTTACTAATTAATGAACTCCTTAATCACTAACTAAACCTGCAAGCTGGAAAGAAGGTTACAAAAAGAAAAGTAAATGGTTGTAAAAGTAGCAACCTAAAAACCTTACCATATTCTAGAGAGTTGAGGCAGGGATTGTTGCTCGCTGGGTGATACATTGGGGTCGGAGTTCTCATTATTTGCTTAGTTTTTGGTGTGGAGAGAGTTTATCCAGCTGTGATATTAGACGGCGTCTTGCTGAATATCGCCTGTTCTTACAAATAGCTCTCAATGCCAGCTTTTCACACACTGGATGCAGGGGTTTTTCATTTCATATGGCGGAATGGGAGACAAAGAAAACATTATCTAGTGCCCTTTACACTGAAGCACCAGAAAGCACTTCAAGAAACATGTAGGAGGGAGACGGGAGAGGGAGGAGCAGAAGAGATGATGCAAAAGAGCAACTTCCAGTTTTAGCAAATGAACAAAATCCTAGAATTAGAAAGAAAACACTCAAATTGGAAGCTAAATATGTCTGACAATTTTAAATCTAGGATAATGGCAACTTATAAAATTTAGGCTTAAAAAAATCAACATTCCTTGATCCCTCGACCTATATTTTGAAGGGCATCTATTCAGGTGGTTCCTAATAATTCTGGGATAATCTTGAGATAAACAGAGACATGTGAGTGGGTGTAGAGCAGTCTTATGGTAATGCGCTGTCCCACCAATTTATTCACCCTCAAAGCAATTTTAAAGTCAATTCAGTATTTCCTGGATAGGTTGACGTCACCCCACTCATAACAGAGTGAAGGTCTGAGCTGCTTGCTCTGTGCTCATTAAAATTCTGTATACTACACTATGCAGGAGACGATGTCTATTTTCAGGATGACCATAAAACAAAGCAATAAGTGTTCTTGTCTTTAGGGCCAAGGTGGAGAGAGCAGAGAGGAGACACTTGGGATGAGGTCCACAGAGGGGCAAGGGGAGGAGAGGCAGGTAATCTGTTACTGTTTACCAAATTCTAGCAATAAAATGAAGTGTCAGCCATACACAGTTAATAAAGCATCCAAAGACAGAAATAAATTCAAGAGTATTCCAAGAATTCTAATCTGAGAAAAACCAGCCAGGAAGGCAGTGATAAACAATTTAATCTGGGGAAAATGACTTTACTCCAAGGAAATTGAAAACACCATTCTCAGTTCTTCTTTTAGTATTTTCATTAAGTAGTTTTTCTTCTCACAACCCATTTATAAAAGAAAATATCTGTTACTCATCTTGGTACTATTTGCATAAACATGGAACTTAGTTCTTGTCGATATGTACTATGTGTGTGCGTGTGTATGCGCACACACATGCACATATATACACACAAATACATATATGAATATATATCTATGGACAGGCCCCCTGGGTCGTGGCTGCCATGGCAGAGGGACTCTCTGAGGCATGGCTTTGCCGTGACCCTGGATTTGAAGGTTGCATTTGGCTCTGCTCTGATGGAGCGAGGCAGGGTGGTTACAGAGAGCATCAGAGTTTTCTAGAGCTGAGGAAGCAAAGTTTCTATCTTTTCCCCAATGTAAGATGCACCTTTTGTACAGCTGTGCCATTCAGCCAGGACTGCAGAAACCCTGTGGCCCGTCCTCTGGCAGAGGGAGTAAACCTTGCAAAAGGGAGGCTCCACCATGGACAGAGACTGTGCTCTCAGAACATTCAGAGAAATGCACAGGCTGTGCTTTCTTCAGTCCCACCTGGTGGGTAAAAGCGGCTGCCCACTGACTAAGAAAAAATGACCTCGAATTCAGAGCAGGACGGTCACTTTGTTTTTGAGCGTTCCATATCAAATATTGTTTCCACCCAGACAACAGACAAACCCCACTTCAAATATTATTTAAAAATTCTCAATGAGGTGCCTGGCTTTTTCTTCTTCTTTTAGCTGCTCTACACACACACACACACAAACACACATGCACAGCCAGTGGGACCATGCATATCATAAGAAACAAGACTTTTATTCCAAGAAGAGCAGGGTGACCTTTCAGAGTTCCTTAGAAACATAGCCCAGCATAAATGCTCAGGCTCTCACCTCTCCAGAACAGGACTCGATGTTCAAAGGCAATGAAGAACTAGACCCAGCTTCCCTTTCGCGCCGGGTCAAGGAGAAAGGAAGATGGGCAGAGTTCTTCCAGGAGGGGCTGGCACTGTGCCCGCTTGCCACAGAAAGGAACCAGCTGCCTCTCTGCCCACATCCTCTATTTTCGGAGACAGCCTGGATCCAGTTCTCTGCTGGCAGCTGTGGCCTGGCCCGGAACAGCCAGGAAAGGGGCCTCCTGTGCTGCTGGAGTATTTGGGGGTGGCAAGTGCCCTACTAGAATTCATGGCACAGAGTGATGTAAAGGGGATACCTTCAGTCCTTTGTCTTCCTGGCCTAGGTCACATCGCCCTTTGAAATGGCATGGTGGCACCACAGCCCAGTGGGTAGAGCACAACATAGTGCTTTAGGATCCAGGGAACAAAGGACAGAGCTCTATACCGTCTCTCTCTTAGATCAACCAGTTCAAATCTCAGCTCTGCCACTTCCCAGCTCTGTGACCTAGGACAAGTCACTGAACCTCTCTGTTCTTCAATTTTCTCATCTACAAATTAGGATAGTAACAGTCCCTACCTCTTAGGTACCCTAAGGTAATTTGGGTAATTTGGGTAATCTACTGGGGCTTTGGGGGGAAAAAATAAATAAATAAAATCTTTAAAAAAAAAAAAAAAATACCAACGTGTTGTTTATTTATTTTTTTTTTATTTTTATTTATTTTTTTTTTATTGCAGTAACATTGGTTTATAACATTGCAAAAATTTCAGGTGTACATCATTGTACTTCTATTTCTGCATGGACTACATCATGTTCACCACGAAAATACTAATTACAACCCATCACCACACACATGTACCGAATTATCCCTTTCACCCTCCACCCTCCCCCCTTCCACTCTGGTAACCACCAATCCAATCTCTGTCCCTATGTGTTTGTTTATTGTTGTTATTATCTACTACTTAATGAAGGAAATCATACGGTATTTGGCCTTCTCCCTCTGACTTATTTCACTTTGCATTATACCCTCAATGTCCATCCATGTTGTCACAAATGGCTGGATTTCGTCGTTTCTTATGGCTGAGTAGTATTCCATTGTGTATATATACCACAGCTTCTTTATCCATTCGTCCCTTGATGGGCACTTAGGTTGCTTCCAAGTCTTGGCTATTGTGAATAAGGCTGCAATGAACACAGGGGTGCATGTACCTTTGCAAATTGGTGTTTTCAAGTTCTTTGGATAAATACCCAACAGTGGAATAGCTGGATCATATGGTAGTTCTATCCTTGATTTTTTGAGGAATCTCCATACTGTTTTCCATAGTGGCTGCACCAGTTTGCACTCCCACCAGCAGTGTATGAGAGTTCCCTTCTCTCCACATCCTCTCCAACACATGTTGTTTCCTGTCTTGTTAATTATAGCCATTCTGATGGGCGTGAGGTGATATCTCATTGTAGTTTTGATTTGCATTTCCCTGATAGTTAGTGATTTTGAACATCTTTTCATGTGTCTGTTGGCCATCTGTATATCTTCTTTGGAGAAATGTCTGTTCAGGTCTTTTGCCCATTTTTTAATTGGGTTGGTAGTTTTTTTGTTGTTGAGATGCATGAGTTCTTTATATATTTTGGAGATTAAGCCCTTATCAGATGTATGGTTTGCAAATATCTTCTCCCAATTGTTAGGTTGTCTTTTCGTTTTGTTGATCGTTTCCTTTGCTGTGCAGAAGCTTTTTAGTTTGATGTAGTCCCATTTGTTTATTTTTTCTATTGTTTCTCTTGCCCGGTCAGATGTGGTGTTAGAAAAGATGTTGCAAAGACCGATGTCGAAGAGCGTACTGCCTATGTTTTCTTCTAGAACTTTCACAGTTTCAGGTCTTACATTCAAGTCTTTAATCCATTTGGAGTTAATTTTTGTGTATGGTGTAAGGTAAGGATCTACTTTCATTTTTTTGCATATGGCTATCCAGTTTTCCCAACACCATTTGTTGAAGAGACTTTCTTTTCCCCATTGTATGTTCTTGGCTCCTTTATCAAAGATTAGCTGTCCATAGATGTGTGGGTTTATTTCTGGGCTTTCGATTCTATTCCATTGATCTGTGTGTCTGTTTTTGTGCCAGTACCATGCTGTTTTGGTTACTATAGCTTTGTAGTATATTTTGATATCAGGGAGTGTGATACCTCCAGCTTTGTTCTTTTTCTCAGGATTCCTTTAGCTATTCGGGTCTTTTGTTGTTCCATATGAATTTTAGGATTCTTTGTTCTATTTCTGTGAAAAATGTTGTTGGAACTTTGATAGGGATTGCATTGAATCTATAGATGGCTTTAGGAAGTATGGACATCTTAACTATGTTAATTCTTCCAATCCAAGAGCATGGAATATCTTTCCATTTCTTTGTGTCTTCTTCAATTTCTTTCAGAAATGTTTTATAGTTTTCGGTGTACAGATCTTTCACCTCTTTGGTTAAATTTATTCCTAGGTATTTTATTCTTTTTGTTGCAATTGTAAATGGGATGGTATTCTTAATTTCTCTTTCTGCTACTTCGTTGTTAGTGTACAGAAATGCAACTGATTTTTGTATGTTGATTTTGTATCCTGCAACTTTACCATATTCGTTTATTACTTCTAAAAGTTTTCTGGTGGATTCTTTAGGGTTTTCTATATATAAAATCATGTCATCTGCAAATAGTGACAGTTTCACTTCTTCCTTTCCAATTTGGGTAATTTGAGGATTAAATGAGGCAAATTTTCAAAGGGCTAAAGAAAAATGCCCGGAACTCAGTAAACATCGTGTGAGTGTTAGGAATGATTATTAGACACCTATCCCATCTGATTTCCCATTGACCTGCTCTTGAATTTGGAGGGAAGAACAAAGGAGAATCAGGCTCCTGCATTCATGTTCCCACCCTTGGGCCTTGGCGGTCCGGGGCTAGGTGGGGCTGGCACCGCCTTCAAATCCCACCCTCTCCTGCCCCTGCATTTCTCGGGGGGTGACTGGAAGCAGGGTTGTTGGCTGAATCAGCTGAAAGGCACAGATGTCCTCATTACCCTGAAATAACCTAACTAAGAGAGTCTATTAAAGGAGGCACTGGTGCTGAGGAAGAACCTGGTCCACTTACTGAGTACAGGAGTTTAGGTTCCAGAAATGCTGTTTTGAATGGAATGCTGGGCCTTATTTATTATTAACAACATAAGGGAGAAAATGGAACCATTGAGATTTTGCTCTTCATTTTGAGTTCCTATTGCCTATACTAAATAAAGCAGCCACTCCCTAAGGAGATATGCCAATTATCTGCAACCTGTTTGCCATGCACCACGATCGCAGGGGCACTGACCTGCACCAGAGGTTTCTGGATCTGAAACTGCAACAAAACATGTATTCTTGTAGCTAAGGCTAAAGATTTCAGTCTACAGAAGAATGTGTAAAGGCTGTTTCTCTACCCTAGGTGTATATTTTCCCAACCAAAAATCAAAACCTAGTATGTCACGGACGACTTTTGTATGGCTTCTGGGACTGCCCTTAGGCTATCTGTAAGGTCACAGTTTGAATGCCAAAAAATTGGCCTTTGGGGACTAGGAGGAAAAATAGGACAGAATATTTGACTAACCTGAAAAATTCAGGCACTCACCATCTTCATTCATTTGGCAAGGAGGTAAAAGCCAGCAAAGGGGGAAATATTTTTAAAATGGAAACCCATAGTCACCATTTATAAAGGTTACCCTTTTGCCCTTATCTTGATCTGAATAGTAAAGAGAAACCAGTACTGGACCGTGAGTGTCCATGGTGACTCCCAGAGCACAGTGGCCATGCATAGAATTGCCAGAGTCACAACTCCCTAATTCTATCCCTCTTCTGTCCCTCAAAAAGGACAACCATCTATGTACCTGACTATATTCTCCTTTTCATCCCAGGTCATCCAGAAGGACAGAGCACCCTCTCGAGCACTGGTGATCTCGTCAGTGAGCTCCTGGGTTAGAAAGGAGAACTGTAAGGATGACCTTTCCCTGAGCCCAACAGAGCTTTGCCTGGAGAGTCAGGCTGGCATCACAGCAGGTGCTCTTGGGGTCAGACTCTCTGGATTCAAATCTTAGCTTCCCCACCTGGAAGCTGGGTAACCTCTCTGAGCCTCAGTTTTAGCATCAGAAAAATGGAAATAATAACCGGCTCCTCACTCTCTGGAACAACTGTGGTAAGGTAAACAAAGAACCTGGTTCATGCTAGGAATCCGACGAATGTTAACTGTTGTTGCTGGAAAAGAAAAAATAATGTGGAAACTATTAGCCTATTGGCATCAACAATAGGCAATTAACAATCTTCTAGTCCTTTCCTAGGAACTGTGAGAAGAATAAAAATATGGGGCATTTTTCCTAATATTAAATCACTTTAATATCTTAGAATAAAAAATATAGAAATAGGGGCTGGCCCCATGACATAGTGGTTAAGTTCGGCACGCTCCACTTCGGCAGCCTGGGTTTACATGTTTGGATCCTGGGCTCAGACCCACACTACTTGTCAGCCATGCTGTGGCAGCATGCCGTATACAAAAATGGAGGAAGACGGGCACAGACATTAGCTCAGGACCAATCTTCCTAAGCAAAAAGAGGAAGACTGGCAATGGATGTTAGCTCATAGACAATCTTCCTCACCTATATATATATATATATATAATTTTTTAAAATAAGTTACTAGGCTGGTTTTCAATGAGACAGAAAACCAGAGAGAGAATGATTAAGCCATTCCTCCCCTGATCTAGGCCTGTCGAGCCCCTACCTACATCTCACATAGTCTACTGAACTCATGGTCCCTAAAACTTTGGAGATTTCCATTGTTTGGTTTTCGACTAACAAGCCTAGCAAACTAAAACATAGGATAATGCCACACATGTGTCCAGAGCACTGTTTTACCTGTCAGATTTGTAATACTAATTTTAAATTGGATTTCAAAATTTAAGATGGATGCTTTAGTTGTAAAATTATGGTTATTAGTATTGAACTCTGCTTTCTCATTTTTTTTGCTCTTTTGCTACATGGACTTTGGGGTTTTTTAATTTTTAAAATAGGGGGCCTGAACAAGATATACCCTAAACCCATTTCTTTTTTAACCTTTTATTATTCTATAAATTCCTCAAATATCAAACTCCATGTTCCACTTTTAGCAATTAATGAAAACAGTTTCTGAGAAGAGGAAGTTGAGAGGAAACAGGTCTCTAATACCAAAAGTTGTTTATTCCAGCTGCAGGCAGGTCCTTTTCATAATTTTGTGAGCCACAAATTGAGAAAGTCTCTATTCTCTGTGCTATTTGCAAATAGGAGACAATCACGATTAAAAAGAAGCCAATGAGGGCAGGAGGAAGATTCCAGAAGGCACAAGATATGGGGTAGAATCCCGGAAGCAGACAGTGTGTGGTAGTTGAGGGTAAAGAAACAGAGAGGTGAGATTGTTTTCAAATATTTAAAGCGTCCAGGTTCAGGGTCTGGGTATTTTCTAATCTTCACACACTGCATCCTGTCAGAAACTGTGGTAGCTTTTCATCTTCCCCAGCCCAGCTTTTTCTCACGTCCTTTCACACATCCTGTGCTTTTCATACACATCATGGTCAGATTGCCACGTGTACCATCTACCACTATGCAGGAGAGTGGAGGAAAAGTAATCTAATTAATGATTACCATTTAAAATTCTATAGAAGCTGCTTCTCTGCACAGTAATAAGCAGCCTGACTCTGGTTTCTCTTTGTGCAATAGGTTTCATTATCCCTAAGCTTCTATCTTAAAAAAAAAAAAAGTTCTGATATATTCCACTCAACCATTTGGCAGATCCCTTTAATTTAAAAATGAAAAGAAAAAGTATTCATTTAAGAAAGCACCGTATCAATGTCAATATTTGGAGATTCTTAGCTCTCCTATATATGGCACAACTGTCTTGAAACTGAAAACAAGAATTAATTCAATGTATCAGCAAAGACCTATTAGGAATCTACCATTTAAGCCATTTCATCAGCCGATACGGAAGGTATGAGAGATTGTTCCTGTTCGTCAACGAATTTACAATCTAGTTGGAGACGAAAATTAAAATTGAAATAATACTTTTTAGTTGTTAACGTAACAGTGTAAAACTATACAAGGACAGTGTATCAAAACATGTTTCCTTGTCAATAGATGGTACACTGTGATAAGAGTTCAGAGGAAGCAAAACCACTGTGCCACGTGGTGAGCTGCGAAGGCTTCCCGGTAGAGGTGGCATTTGCCCTGGGCCTGATAAGGCATGGAGGGTAGACTCTGGACTGGCTGAGGAGGAGGCCAGGTTCCCAGGGGAAGCAAAAGCAGGGAGAACCAGGGAAATATCAGAGGTAGCTACTTGAAAGGCATGTTCAGAAGCTATGAAAGGCTGGAGTTGATGTTTCAGGAAGAGGAGCAGGAAATGGTGATAAAAAGAATTTAAGACAATTTAAAGAGAATGAAGTCCACCATATCACTCTAATTACATTCTCTCAGTCAATAAAATATATTTGTTAAGCTCCTTTTATTTTGCAAGCCATTGTTGGGGGTGGGGGAAGGCAGAGGAACAAAAAGGAAAGATCTAATTCGAGCTTGGGAGCTAGACATAAAAACAGGAAATGTTAACAATGCAACATATACTAAACAAAACCAAAAAAGAAGGAAGGTGAATTTGCAAATAATTACTCCATCTGTGGAGGAAACCAATTATTTTGTCTGCTAAATACCTTTTCCTTTCTTCTGAGAATAAAAGAGCCTTCCTTTATTTCTGAGTATTGCTCCTCCCAGCCCCCTAACTAGTCCTGGGGTATCCAGAGGAGCCACCTTTTCTTCCCCACCCCACTGCCCTGGCCACAATAGATGGGTAAGGAATGAGTCTTAGCAGCATGTAAGTGCCTGGTCCCAGTTTCTTCCAGGAACCAATTACATCCTTGCTTGGTTTTTCAATCTTTTTATCAATAATGTGAGCATTCTGCTCATCAATTCCTCCTTGATAAAGCTAATTTAAATTGGATGCCTGTCACTTGCAAGTTAAAGAGTCTCATTAACCATCTAAGCGTTTAAAATCTGCCTTGTATTATAATTGTTCACATTTCTTCCTTCAAATTTCTGGATGTTTCTCATTCATCTTTGTGTCACCTAAAGTGCCTAGGTCTGTGATTTGTGCTAAACAGATAGAATTAGGTAACTAATACTAGTTGCAGTAACAGATCAACTCCCAGCTTGTAGCTGCTTGACAGCTTACAAGTTTATTTCTCACTCGAGTAATGGGTGTTCTTAAAGGGGAGGTGGCTATCCTCTAGGCAGTGTTTCCAGGACTGGCTCTTCTCATCTTGTGGCTCCATCCCCATGGCCATTGTTTCCTGTGCTAGATCCTCCATAGGCAGGAGCAGAAAGCATGAAGAGGCCTCGTACTTCTTAAGCCCCTGGGCCTAGAAGTGACTACATCTCTTCTGCTCTCGTTGTCCTAGGAGAAGCTGCCCCATACTCATGGAAGCTGTGAAATGCAGTCCCCAGCTGGGCAACCAGCTCCTGGCAGCAGCTCTACTCTATGGAAAGGAGGCAGTGATCTCTGGTAAAAAAAACTAGCCATCTCTCTGTACAACAAAAACTACAAGACTTTGCTGAAACAAACAGAAGACACAAATAAATGGAAAGACATCGTGTGTTCATGGATTGGAAGAACTAATATTGTTAAAATGTCCATACCACTCAAAGCCGTCTACAGATTCAATGCAATCCCCATCAAAATACCAAAGGCATTCTTCAAATAAACAGAGGAAACAACCCTAAAATTTGTGTGGGTCCACAAAAGACCCTGAATAGCCAAAGCTATCCTGAGAAAAAAGAACAAAGCCAGAGGTATCACATATCCTGATTTCAAACTATACTACAAAGCCATAGTAATAAAAACAGTATGGTACTGGCATAAAAATAGATACATTGACCAATGAAATAGAATAGAGACCCCAGAACTAAATCCTAGCATATACGGCCAACTAATACTTGACAAGGGAGCTAAGAACTCCCAATGGGAAAGGATAGTCTCTTCAACAAATGGTCCTAGGAAATCTGGAGAAACACATGCAGAACAATGAAATTGGACCCCTATCTCACACCATTCACAAAAATTAACTCAAAATGGATCAAAAACTTAAACATAAGACCTGATACCATAAAACTTCTAGAAGAAAATGTAGGGAAGAAGTTCCTTGACATTAGTCTTGGCAATGATTTTTTTGAATATGATGCCAAAAGCACAAACAACAAAAGCGAAAATCAACAAATGAGACCACATCCAAATCAAAAGCTTCTGCACAACAAAAGAAACAATTAGCAAGATGAAAAGACAACCTACAGAGTGGGATAAAATTTTTGCAAACCATGTATCAGATAAGGGGTTAATATCCAACATATATAAACAACTCATTCAACTCAATAATAAAAAAAATAAACAAACCAATTATAAAATGGGCAAAAGAACTAAATAAACATTTTTCCAAAGAGAACATCAAAATGGCCAACAGGCACATAAAAAGACACTCAACATCACCAATCATCAGGGAAACACAAATCAAAACCACAAGCAACCACCTCACACCTGCTATAATGGCTATCATCAAGAAGACAAGAGACAACAGGTGCTGGAGAGGATGTGGTGAAAAGGGAACCCTCATACACTGTTAGTGGGAATGTAAATTAGTCCAACCAGTATGAAAAACAATATGAAGGTTCCTCAAAAAATTAAAAATAGATCTACCACATGATCCAGCAATCCCACCTCTGGTTATATACCCAAAGGAAATGAAAACAGGATTTTGAAGAGATATCTGCACTCCCATGATTATTGCAGCATTATTCACGATAACCAATATATGGAAACAACCTAAACACCCATCAAAGGATGAATAGATAAAAAAGATGTGGTATATATACACAATGGAATATTATTCAGCCATAAGAAAGGAGGATATCCTGCCATTCGTGACAACATGGATGCTGAGTGAGATAAGTCAGACAGAGAAAGATAAGTACTGTGTGATATCACTTACATGTAGAATCTAAAAAAGTCAAACTCATAAAAAACAGATTAAAATGGTAGTTACCAGG
Organism: Ceratotherium simum simum; assembly: GCF_057802395.1. Taxonomy (NCBI): domain Eukaryota; kingdom Metazoa; phylum Chordata; class Mammalia; order Perissodactyla; family Rhinocerotidae; genus Ceratotherium; species Ceratotherium simum. Next base: position 44,230,599 of record NC_141914.1, read on the forward strand.
GGACGGGAGGTGGGGAGATAATATTGATGTTGTTTAAGGGTACAAACTTACAACAAGTGTTAAATAAGCCATAGAGATCTAATGCACAGTATAATGAATATAGACAACAATATTATACTACAATCGTCAAACTTGCTAAGATACCAAAACTTAATTATCCCAACCACTAAAAAAGAAAGGATAACCACACAATGTGATAGAGATGTTAAATATCACTACAACGGCAAACATGTTACAATATATGTGTATCAAATTAACACTGTACACCCTAAATTTACACAATATGTCCAATATAGTCAATAAAAAAAAAGAAAGAAAAACTAGCCATCCATCTCTTTCACAAAGACTTAAATAATGCTGGTTGAATTTACCTTACTAGAAGAAAGAAACAGAGAGGGGTGAAAGGGTAGGGGGAAGGAGAGGGGGAGGGGGAAGAGAGAGAGAAGACAAGAGAAGAGAAGAGAAGAGAAGAGAAGAGAAGAGAAGAGAAGATACCCTCTAGAGCAAAGTGAAGAAAAAATTCACTGTGAGTTAGAGATGGGGAAAAATTGCTTCTCAAGGACCAAGGATTGAGCTTTTTTTTTTTTTTGCATTTTATTAATTATACAAAGCCCACTGGAAAACCTCATAGATCAAAATAAAAATGTAGAGGAACTCTGTTGACTACCTTAGTGAAATGGCAACACCTCTAACATACATTTCTTAAAATTCTTCCAAATTATTAATCTTGGGGTCCAAACTGCATAAGTCAAAGCTCATGTCTCCAGCAGCTTTCATTGCCAAAATTCTCTTCACAGGAATCAGTTGCCACATAAAAGCACAGAGCAATCTGTCAAAGAACTTTCCTTAATGGCTGGAATTTCAAGGATGCAGACGTCTTCTTAAAATGGATGTTTCTTCTATTGAATGGAATCCCACCTCCTCTCTCTGTGAGGAAATGAGAGAAATCGCACAATCCTTGGAACAAACAGGAAACATTTCAAAGCCTTTCTGGAGAGTTTCTAAATATTTTTAAATTTTTCTCCCGAAAACGTTCTAAGCACAAATCCTTATGGCATGAAAGTTGGGTTCTGGTCAAAAAGTGTGGTTGTGGAGCAGATCTCCATGCTCAGGGGGAGGGAAGAGAGTGGAGGGGATTGTAGCTTCTTAAGACAAAGCCAGACTCCAGTCATGGAGGGCCCTGGGAACCCCACCCCTACCCCCAGAGTACCAATCCAAGTTCTCTGGCACTCAAGGAAACTTCTGAAGGCTAGGGCTGTGTTTAATTTTTGTGTTTCTAGTACCTACCACAGTACCTGACACCTAGCAAGTATTCAAGAAATAGTTGGTGAGTGAATAAACAAATGGGGTTGGGATTTAGTTATTATATCTTGAGAGCAAGGTGAACATTTGGCCTCAGTAACAAAGAAAAACAATCTAGAACTGGGGCACAAGATTGGAACAAGACAAGAGGCATTTGATACTAAGTTTCTTTAAATGCTTTTAGGAGCAAAGATGAGTCACCAAGCGAGGTCAAAAGGATTTAGTTAATTAGGTGGGATGTTGAGTCAGAAAGCGAAGGAAGTTATTACTTTTAAATTATTGTAGAACCTCATTGGAAAAGGTCAGTAGTAGTCAAAGATCTAATTTCTTTCTTCATAGCTTATTTATGTTACTCCAAAAAGCGGACCCAGCCTTGAGCAAAACTGTAAAGGAGACCTCACTCCCTCATCTCCTCTTTTGTCACCCTCCTGGAGTTAACAAATGCACCTCCATGTGTCCGATGGCTTTATACCTTTCCCACTCATCCACCCCTGACTTCCCAGGGCTTCCTAGGATAACACCTCTTGCGTCAGACTTTCCCATCCTAAATATACCTGTCTTGTATTTCAGTCACTCACCCTGTGCTCGTGGCTGATGAGAACTGCCTACTGGTTAATCTGCTCATGGGTTCAGAGAGGGCATTAATGGTAAATTCAGGTAAAATATAGTCTTGTTTATTGGGGTCTTCTGGAGACAAGGCCTTTACCCGATGGAGTATCACTAATCATGAAAATTTTCAAGTGAAGTAAGGCCACTGGGGAGGAGATCAGGGCAGTCTGAACTTTTGCTGCCCTTTAAAATCACACCAGGGGAGGCAGCCACCCTTTCTGTCAGATCCAGAGACCTGGCTATCAAAACCTTTTAAAACAGCAACTGTCCTGGTTGAATCAACACTACAAGACCTCTCATGGCAAAACCCCAGCCCCAGGCTTGTCAGAAAGATGACGATTACATGAGTTGATATTTTTTCAAAAGGGTGCCTGAGTCATTTCCCTTTAGACCCTCTGACTCCTTTATTTCTGGTTATCTCAAATGCTTCTTATAAATTAATAGTTAGAAACACACAACAGTGGTCTGTGGTGTCCCTTATACACTCCTTTGAAAAAAATTCACCTAGTTTAAAGGACAAAATTGAACTTCCCCAAGATTATAACTGTGACCAAGTCATACCAGCCTCTACAGTTACTCACGGCCGAAGGAGGGACATTCCACCAAAATCCCATCAACAGTTTGAAGGTGGTTATGTCCAAAAAGCACTAGAAATTACCAAGCTGCCAGGTTAATAAAAGGTAAGTATTAGCGACTATTATGTAAGCGCACGAATTTTACTCATTTCTCATTTCCTGTTATCACTACTGCTGCTTTAAATCTTTTCAGAAACAATACAGAGTGTAAGCGAATTCATAGAAATATATATACATATATCCACAGACAATGTATGTCTACATCCACAGACATACATTCATACACCTGTAAAGTCATTATTCCTGAAAACATTCCCAAAGGAAGCTGTCTTTCTTTTCCTTTTTTTGTGAGGAAGATCAGCCCTGAGCTAACATCCATGCCAATCCTCCTCTTTTTGCTGAGGAAGTCTGGCCCTGAGCTAACATCTATTGCCAATCCTCCTGCTTTTTTTCCCCAAAGCCCCAGTAGATAGTTGTATGTTTTGGTTGCACATCCTTCTAGCTGCTGTATGTAGGACACTGCCTCAGCATGGCACGACAAGCAGTGCATTGGTGTGCGCCTGGATCCGAACCCGCGCCGCCCGCCAGTAGCGGAGAGCGAGCACTTAACCGCTAAGCCACGGGGCCGGCCCCCACCCTGCCCCGCGAAGGGGGCTGTCTTTTAAATGTCTTCTCTTCAAAATAACAAAGTGGGTTATAGTCTTTGTTGTGTACAGGAGGAAGACTATCCTCTACCCACTCTGGGTCCTTTCTGGCTGGGCTCCAAATTAAATTGACATGAGACCAAATAGCAAGAGAAAATCAAAGCTTTTTAATATGTATACATGGGAGAGACCCAGAAAACCTGGGTAACTTGACAAAATGGCGGAGGTTCTCATCATAAATAGCATATTCAGGTAAAGGCAAAGGAGGATGTTGGGGGTGGGGTGAGTCAGCTATGGGAGATTACCAGAAAAGCACAGTAAACAAGAGTATGCAGATTTAAGTCCTGCCTTTCCACTTTCTGCATTGATAAGAGTTTCTAGAGATAAGGTCATCCTCCCTTCTACCCAGTACAGAGAGGGAGATATCTCTACAAATGGAGATTTCCCTTACAAATATAAGTGTTTCTCACAAAGGGTAACTCCTACTTTTACTTGGTTTTCAGAGCTTTGATAAGAAGGGGCTTGGCAACGACCCTTCCAGTCTATCCATACCCAGAGCTACCTATGGTGATGGCCTGTCCTGGTGCCAGGGCTTCTGTCTTAAATTTTTTTAGGCAGTTAGTGGGGAGGAGGTCAAAGTTTCTTTCAGAGTCTTTTGTCCTTGAAAATAATCAAGGTAAAGAGAGATATTTTGAGGTAGCCAATTCTGATCCCCCACAGTTGCAAATTATAATAGTCTCACATATTCCACAGACAGCTATGTAGAAACTCAACCAAATACATTTTCACTCTTGAATTGAACGGCAATGACAACAAAAGAAAAGACTCAACCACCAATAAAGAACATACTTACCAAACTCTTCAAACACTTTGGAGAGGAAAATAAATAAGGTCACCCTAGAGCCTATAAGCCACAGCTAATTGACATATTCAGGGGTAGCTAATTAAACTTGCTTCCTTACCTGGTACCCCATGAAACCCACAGATCAGCCTTAGCAAACAGAGGACATGGAATTAGGCATACAACAGACTGTATTTGTGAAGCAGATCCAGGGAAACCAGTGCAAAGGATAAGAGATGGCAGATGGGAAATCAGAAGAGAAGTCAAGCAGACAGGCACAGTCCTTTACGAGCTCTGACACCTGAGGATATCACTCTGTCACCCCACAGGTTACAAATAACAGTGAGGTGCTGAGTCATAAACAAAAGGTTAGGTCACATCTGATAGACTGCTTATTAAGACAGGGAGATGAATAATGCTTCCTGGATAATTATTCATTAAAAATGGTTTTCGGAAGGTTTTGATATATAAAATGTGTCTTTAAAAATCTAAACCCTGAGGGGGCCGGCCGGGTGGGGCAGTGGTTAAGTTCACACACTCTGCTTCAGCCGCCCAGGGTTCAATAGTTCGGATCCCTGGAGGGGACCTACACGTCGTTCATCAAACCATGCTGTGGCCGGCTTCCAACATACACAGAGGAAGATGGGCACGGATGTTAGCTCAGGGACAATCTTGCTCAAGCAAAAAGGGGAGGATTGGCAGCAGAGGTTAGCTCAAGGCCAATCTTCCTCACCAAAAAATAAATACATAAATAAATAAATAAATAAATAAAATTAAATAAATAAATCTAAATCCTGAAAGTGCTTTATTCCTCAGTGTTAACCAACCCAAGCAGCGTTGTGTGTCAGCCAACCAAGTTCAAGAATTGAGAATAATAGAGGGAGAAAGTGTCAAATGGCTACTCTATTATTTTTCAATCCACTTTTGTTATTTTAGAGTATTTTTAATTTCAGAGGATCTGTTTTAATAAATAACAATTAAATAAGCATGTTTTCCAATTAATATATTAAAAGTTGAAGACTCATGCTTCTAAAATGTTTCAAAGTATTTATTTCAGTTGTTTATTCAAATGGACCAGGCACACTTCTTGGTTCAGGGGAAACAGTGGTGAAAAGTTTTCTTTTATCCAAACAACATCCCCCAGCCCCAATACAATTTTGCTTTTGCTAAGGGTCTCTGTGTAAAAAATCCTTTGCTTGTCATTCAAACTCTTTTAGATACTAAAGTAACAATGTTTATATAAAGTAGCAGTTGTGCCAAGCAGAGACCTAGCCTCAAGAAGTATCCAGATCAACCCAAACCCAACGGCAATCACCAGGGCTCAGAGCCCAGCCATGAGGAAACAGGTCAACATATGGTCACTATGAATAAGCCACCAGAATAAGTGCTCTGTTAGAGCTATAAACACAGGGCTTGTTTTGAGAGCAATGGCAAAAGGAGTGAGTGGGGTTTAGTATGTGTATGTGCAAGTACATATATAGATGGATGGATGGAGAAGGATAGATACATATATAATACACACACAGATACATAGATATGTTTTGATTCCAGTGACAGTTAAATAATATTGCTGCTCTCCTTCATGAAAATAAAACATGGCATAGTAATTTAGGATTATAGCATCTACCATCAGGCAAATCTGGACTGGAAACCAGGTTCTGCCACTTATTAGCTGTGCAGCCTTAAAGAGGTTACTTGACCTCTCTGAGCTTCCATTTTCACCTGTAAAATAAAGGTAATTGTAGTACCTAATTTAGAGTTATTAAAGTCCTTCATAGAGGAGAATCAAAAATCATTAATCATTTTCATTTCTCTATTTTTGGTATATAAAGGCCCTTTAAAATAATCTATGCTTGCCAGACATTCAGAATATTCTTTTACAATTTGGTCTAAGATGTTGTGTTTACGAATGTAAACAAGGAAAGGAGCTGAGCCCCAGACACATAGGTATGCCCGCCCAAGAGAAGAACAGCAAACAGCCAGGCAGGGGTGAGAGCGCCAGCTTTTTAGGAAGCTCTCCTCAGTGCCCAGGTATTTTTAGATTATTTTTTAAATGGAAAACAGACACACACACCAAAAGGCATAGAACAAACACCCAGAAATATTTTGTTTCGATTGCACATGGGTTATTTTTACAGATCTGTCTTGCTGTGTAGATTTCATTGAGAATGAAACAAATCCATGATATCGCTTCCATGGAAACCTGTTTCTCCGTGATTGGCGGAGCCGTTTCCAGGCCCTTCAACAATACCCCAAAGTCCAAGTAGTGTTAATATTTAACAGACGCCGTCAAACCTACCAACCCCACTGCATTTGTTATGCAATTCACTGTTAATAAAGAGATTCAGATCCATCCTAACATTTTCTCACCCTCCAAATATCCTCATGAGGTTTTTTTTCTTGTTAAATCCTGACACGCAAAGAAACAAGAGTGGGGAGGGGGGAGGGGAGGCCAGGACCTGGAGGAAGGGGCATAAAACCTTGAAGATATGATAAGATAAAACCTTATCGTACTTGTAATTGCAACTGCCTCCATCTCATTTGTTTTATTTCAAGATAGAACTGGTTTCAAAAGAGAAAAGTGATTTGCCCGAAAGGAATATTTCTGCCATTTTGCATTTAATCATGATTAAGAAAGAAAATACATGTCACCTAAGACAATTTAGATAACCAGGAGCATGCTGATGTGACTAACCAAGCAAGATGTGGTATCCGTACAAATTAAATGGCCCAAAGGAGACAGTGGGCATTTACCAATGTCTGTGGGAAACTGAGGTTTTTTTTAAGCATATATGATTTGAAACTCCCAGTGCGCCTTGAATTAAGAAAAGCATTCATGAAAAAAAGAAGTCCCAATTTGCAAAAGAGTTCAATTTCAATCTAGGTAATCATTTTTTCTACAACCGGTACACTGTCTGGATACTTGAGAACTCCCCTTGTGTATTTAAAGTTTTATTTACACCATATCATGAGCAAATCTACCACTTAATAGGGGGCAACAGGACTGAAAAGCAGCCAGGGGTTTTGATGTTTGTATATATTATCATTCCACTTAGAGAATTATTATTTGAATGTCTTATTTGAGATTGAGTTGCTCAACTCCCAGTGGAGGATACAATTTGAAAGCCTGAACGTATATGTTTAGGTTAAAACCCTTAAAAATGATAAGGGCAAAATTACTATACTTTGAGCTTCAATATAAATGACTCTATTGAGGTGTGTTGATTTTCTGTATAAACCCAATGAAAATCACGTTAGGAAGCGCTACAAGGCAAAATCCCTGGACTCCATGGAAAGCTGATATTTGCTGACAGCCCGGAAAGCTAGGTGTCCACGTGCTTCCTGTAAATCACTAAACTGATATAAAGTGGAATAATAAGGTAAGTTTAAAAATGTGTATCGAGTAGTATCTCAGCTATGATAAATTAATGTAAATTTATAAAAGACTGAAAAGTTATATATCAAAATATTAACAAGGATTATCTCTTGGGGCTTATAGCCGATTTTTGCGAGGTTTTTTTCTTTTATTACTTACTCTCTCCACATTTTTCACACAAAGTATGTGTTACTTAAAAAGGAAAAATTATTTTTTTAAAGAAACTATCAGCACTCTTTTAATCTTTCTTTGTAAGGACAATTAAACCTTAAATAAATAAGGAGCCTTACACATTTTAAAGTATTGTGCATCCATTATCTCATCCCAGGCACACAATAGCCTGGGAGGAAGATATTAGAGAGTGGAGTCTCACTTACAGATAAGGAAAATGAAGGCCAGAGCTCAGTCAACTTTGCAGGATGACAGGGGACCTAAGAGTCAGAGCTGGGAGAACATGTCCGGTGTCCTGGGGTCCTCTGTCTCCCAACACTTAGATTATATATGAGATATATTACCCTGATGGTTTTCCCGTCTTTTTAAACTGTTATAAATCCATTTTCATGTCAATTTTTTTAATCATTCTGGGGTTTTGTGGGGTTTTTTGGTCTTAATTTTTTGTATTCTGTTCCTGCATGTAACAGATTGCCAAGATTCAAGCAGATGCTTAATAAAGATTGGTTGGGGGGGCCGGCCCCGTGGCTTAGTGGTTAAGTGCACGCGCTCCTCTACTGGTGGCTTGGGGTTCGGATCCCGGGCGAGAACAGACACACCGTTTGTCCGGCCATGCTGAGGCCACGTCCCACATACGGCAACTAGAAGGATGTGTGACTATGACATACAACTATCTACTGGGGCTTTGGGGAGAAAAAGGGGAAAAAAGGAGGAGGATTGGCAATAGATGTTAGCTCAGGGCCGGTCTTCCTCAGCAAAAAGAGGAGGATTGGCATGGATGTTAGCTCAGGGCTGATCTTCTTCACAAAAAAAAACATTGGTTAGTTAACTTACAACAATCCTTTCTGCTTAGTATTTTTTAAAACTCATTTATCTCTGCAGCTAAACATGTTTGCTAAAGAACCAAAGGCACTTGGTCAATTTTTACTTTAAACAATTACCCAAAGTTTAAAACTCCGGATTTTAAAAAATATATACTTTCCTAGCCATCCATGCAGTTTTAGGGAAAAGGATATAAGAAAAGAATAACATATTCATCTAAGCAGTTTATAAAGAGCAGTGCTTAGAAAGGGTCAAGGGGCACTGCAGTGGCGCCAGCTCTCCAGACCCAACGGGAAGTGGAGAAGGAGAGAGGAAGGCAGGTACTTCCCAGTCTAGCCCCAGAGTGAGATCAGCAGTCAGGACAAATGGAGTTCCTAGGGATAGTCCCAAGATGAGTGATAGAGAAGAGGAAAAATGAAGAGAGGAATTCCTCAAGACCTAGAGTTTCAAAGTTCCTTTCCTGGGTTGCTCATTTGTTGTAAGGGATTTGTATCACCAGAGTCACCCCAAACATACATGAGCAAATTAGAAAAAGTTGTCCCTTCCTCCCAGTAGACAGAATCTTGCGCCAAAGCGTGCAGCTTGATGAGTGAACTGGAGGTTGGATTACATCCTCCACGTGCTCCCTGACCAGAGACTCTCATGCAGTAAGCACTTTGCACACCTGTAGCTGTTCATGAACTGGAAACATAATCAAGTTGGGTCTGCCTCTAACTGGAAGGTATTTTTGACTTTTTGCCAACAAAGTATCCTTTGGTTGATAGATACACATATACACACATCTGACATGTAACAGAGACAAAGAGATGATTTCTAGAGTCCAGAGGTAAAGGAAATATTTCCCTGGAGTTCTTCTGTCTCTTCCAGATGAACTCCAGAGACAGAGGAGCTGTTTCTGGATGTTTACCATGGCTTCTCGGGAAGCCATGAATTCCTCTTTCCCTATAGTTTTTTTAGGTAAAAAAATTGTAAATGTATAGAGAATCCACCTGCCATATCTTGACCAAATTAAAAGGCAGTGGTAAGAACACAGTCATGCTCTATTCGTATTCCCTGTCTTGGCATTGATTACCAACCTGGCTTAGAATGACTCTGTTTTCAAAATACCCTTCATCTGCTCTCTAAGGCAGCTGCCACCCTCTCAGAACTTCTGAACCCTGGAATCTCACAAGTGGACAAAGACCCCCAAGGTGTTTATATTTTGGTAAAATATCATGTAGCCAGATTTTTCTGACCTGGTGTAGCTTTAGCCAAGGACAATTTCTAGAAGACGAAACTCAAGGCAATGGTCTAACGTGGTATCTCAATAAATGGAAACTTGTACAGATCAGAGAATTTCTATCATTGAGGCAAGTTTGAAAATAATGGAGCACGTTGTAGAGAACACAGGTCAAATACTAGAAATAAGCAGCCCAATCAAAATGAAAATGTGTACAAAACAACAGAGATTACACATCTTAAAGCTAGGGAAATAAAAATAGATTCTTCTAAAGTTAAGAACAAGGTTGGTGAGAGAAGAGATAACAGAAAACAAGTTAAGAGCTTATGTTCTCTGTGGGTTCCTGTGAATTGTAACAACTCCACAGCTAAGCATATCAGGTGAGACTACATCCTCCAGGGTGCTGAGCTAGGAAAACACAGGGTCCTGGGTTTGTCTCTATCCTTCCACTCTCACCCAACATCCTACACTCCCTGCATCTGATTGACTTTTTAGTACTCATGAAGGACACAAGTGCCTCTTTGCAAATGACTCTAAATCCTTGAATCTCACCTTCACTCACAACCATCAGTAAATTAGTGGCCGCTATCGTGATGCTATTAAAAAAAAACTCAAAAATAACTATATGAATAATCTTAACCAAATTTCATTGTTTGTATGTGACTTATCTCCCCTGCCATACTCCTAAAGCACAAAGTCTAGCTCACTGCTTTGTAATCCACAGATCCTAGTCTAGCACCTTGAATCAAGGAACTACCTCAATATTTATTCATCTATACACACTATATCCATATATTTTCTTAAGTTTAAAATTGTTATTTAGTTAAAAATAAAATGTTAGCCATTTGAAATGCAGAAGAGAATAGTTTCAGCACCCTTCTGCTTTTCCGTAAATGTATCCAAATTCAGTCATTCCACAAGAGCAGGCAGGAGCTGCTTGGCTAGATTTCGCAGGACACCAGAGTAAAGACAACGTGGTGTAAAGACAACGTGGTGTTTGCCCACCAGAGTCCAGTTAGGAGGACAACAAAGTGAGCAAATTACGAAACAATGTAATAATGAGTAGTTTTATCTCTAAAACGATTTAGAAAGAGTGTGATGGTGAGATTCCAGATCAGGAATTACCAATCATCATCTTCCTGCAGATCCAGGGAACTTTGGGTTCCCAGGGGAGATAAAATCCCAGAGATGAGGCTAGACATGCACGTAGTCTTCATGACTCAGGGATTCTGTCTATAGAGTTAAATACTGATTCCCATGCACATGGCACATGCTCCATATTTGCTGCACAAAGGAGAGTTGGGCCAGGACAGACAACTTTTGAGCTCTAAGCTCTTTGATTGGGCTTTGGAAGCATAAATGTGGATTACACCTACTTTTTTTGAGAAACTATCCTGCTTCCCAGTTAGCCTTCTCAGGGTAAGTGTACCACTTCCAAGAGGTAGGCAGGCCCAAGGCAAGCTCACTGCACCATCTGAGTTCCAAGAGAGACAGTCCACTAAAATATAAGCTAGGAGGATATAGCATTGTCTGGATTATCACTGTGCTATTCCCAGGACCTAGACAATGTCTGACACATAGTAAGCCCTCGAGTAAGGTTTGATAAATGAATAAATAAATAAATGAATCAGGAAAGGGCCTAACGCAATGACTCTAAAGAAGAGACCAAACATAGACCAGAGGGTACACAAAGTGAAGAGAGTCTTCTATCTTCTCTCATCATACTGAAATTTACACCACCACCCTAAAAAAGGACCTTAGTCCAATACAGTCCTTGGCCTTGACCCTTCCCCTTGGCATGAAAGAAAGGAGAAATCAGAGCTCTCCCTAGAGATGGGAGTATGTGCAATAAATTTATTTTGAAAGTACACTCAAAGTATTGCTGGGAATTCAGTAGAGAACAGGAGAATACACTTACTTCATTCAGCCTTAAGGTTAAAGAAAGCTTCTTGGAAGTGGGGCCATTTGAGCTATTTACATTCCATACAAACCACAAAGCCTGCCCTTCCGAAGAACTTTGCACTTGGACTTAAAGAGGAAGGCAATGAGAAAGATAACTTCATGTTTTCCTCCATGAGAAAAAGAAAGAAGGAAAAAAACAACAACAAAATTATCACAGACATCAAAGACTATTTCCTGGCAACATAACTCTTAACTTATTTAGCTTCTTCAATAGTTCAAGAGTAAGAAAAAAAAATTTAGAAGAAATCAAATATGGCAGAGAACACAGAATGAGAATTTAACTGTGTCTGTAGGTTCATTGTGAAAGAATGAGAGACAATTTCCTATCTCCATTTCAAGGGGAGAGTAAGGATTTCAAGGATTTGTGACCAGGATGTCACCCCAAGGAAGAGAGTTTTTAAAGTTTAGGCTCCCAAAGTAAACAGCTGGATTGTACAAGTGAGGAAAAGTTCAGAAGATTCTAGACGACATGACTCTATCCCAGTGGACCTTGATGCCCCATCCTATGTAGGACTGTAGGAGGTAACATGAAGCCTGGATCTAACCCCTGGGCCCTGTGGCTCAGGAGGGATCAAAGATCCCTGCGGCCAAGTTGGACTTGTAGAGTGTGGCATCCAATCTACCTGCTTTTCAGTGAGCCACTTCAGCAGGAAGACCAGCGGCCCTGCCTTAGATTTTCTGGAAGGTATAAGACCCTCAGTTTCCTTGAATGATCAAAGGAAGTTGTAGGGCAATGAATGAGATTAAGTTTCTATCAACCTTGCAGGGGAGAGGACAGAACAGCCAGATTTATTTGAAGATGAAGAAATATAACACTTCCTGCTCCCAGAGTTGAGGAGCAAATTCATACTCATTTTATAAGTTTGACCAAAGTTCAAAAACAAAATCAACCTTTTAAAAAACAAAACCAGGGGCCGGCCCAGTGGCACAAGCAGTTAAGTGCACTTGCTCTGCTGCGGTGGCCGGGGGTTCGCCGGTTCGGATCCCGGACGCGCACCGACGCACTGCTTGTCAAGCCATGCTGTGGCAGCATCCCATATAAAGCAGAGGAAGACAGGCATGTTAGCTCAGGGCCAAGCTTCCTAAGAAAAAAGAGGAGAATTGGCATCAGATGTTAGCTCAGGGCTGATCTTCCTCACAAAAAAAAAAGAAAAAACAAAACCAAGGGGCTGGCCTGGTGGTATAGTGGTTAAGTTAGTGCACTCTGCTTCAGCTGCCTGGGGTTCACCAGTTCAGATCCTGGGCGTAGACCTACACACCACTCATCAAGCCATGCTGTGGTGGCAACCCACATACAAAATAAAGGAAGATTGGCACAGATGTTAGCTCAGGAACAATCTTCCTCAAACAAAATGAGGAAGATTGGCAACAGATGTTAGCTCATGGCCAATCTTCCTCATCAAAAAAAAAAAAAAAAAACACAACCAAGGCCCTAGATCTTTGTAAATAAACAGCAGAGCTCCACATGCTGCAGGCTACCTATATCTACCTCAGACACAGCAAGTCAACTGGAAAACCAGCCAAGCTTGATATGTTCACCCAATTTCTAACTTTTCCAGAGCTCGAAGAATGTCTGTCTCAAGCAGTTTCAGTTACTGGCCTGAGATGACCCAAAGAATTCCTCCTTCTAATAGCCATTTGAAAAGAGGGGAAAAAATCCACTCACCAAAATTCTCTGCTTGACCAATCATCCACTTCACTAAATAAATAAAAACAGAATGGCTAATGTTTACATGGAACTAACCTCACATATCAGTGTTAAAACTCATGTTTTCTTTTGTGTCTTTTTCACAGAATATATTAACTATGTCTAAGTGTAGCAAGAATCCAGTAGGGGCATTTCACTTTTCTAGCGAGCAGGCACTCATTGGTTCTTGAATGGTTCATACAAGGCAGAATTTCTGGCTTATTGTGTTTGAGAGAAAGAAAAGCATTTTTGAATCAAAACAGAGGGGAAACTACAAAATGAATTCCAATGACACATGAGCGAGCAAGCAGATCTAAGTAGGTTTTGTTATGACTTAGCATTCAAGGGATGGGGAAAAAAATAAAACGTATCCAATTGTTACATCAAGACTTCTCAGCTCCCCTGTCCTGTAGTCAATTTGCCAAATGCCTTTTTTCTTCTCTAATGTCATTTTTCAAAAGCTCATAACTCGAACCTGATTGATCACTTGGTCACATCAGCCTGAACTCATTAGGCCAATTAAATTAGAACGTATGTGGTGGAGAATCAGGCTCGCTTAGCTTTGACAGTGCCATCCACAACTGGGCTTCTAAACATTCCACTACATGGTCTCATTTCAAGTGCTGTGATCACTCATAAGTGGTTTAATTTTTTTAAAGAGGACACATTGCCACTCAGAAGGACTTCTCGGGACACTGTGGGGTAAAAAAAAATTGTAAAAACCAGAGCAATCTGACAAAAATAGGATGCATTGTCACTCAAACCTGAGGCAGTTGACACATAGGGTGCCATATTTTAAACATGAAGAAATAGACGCTGTCTTAACAGCTGGATCCTGTTAGCATAGTGACTCCGGGAGAGCCATTCTTCCCTGGTGAGTGTCTAGAGAGAACGTTGTTCTGAGGAAGGCTCTTATGGACTCGTTGGCAAGGTTGTGCACAGGCAGCAGTGTACGGTTCTGTAGGGCATCCACTGAGGGGCAGGAGAAAGGGCTAAGATCCCACTGTGTGTTTGAGGCACAGGGTGCCCTGGTGAGGAGTAGAATCAACCTACAGGAAGTATGTGTGTGTAGTGGGGCCCTTTCCCTAATTGGTGCACAGAGGGGGCACATTTATGCAATTTCTCTGGAAGGGATACATTTCCTTTCTGCAAAGAGGCGCCACATATGCTAACAGCTTGGGAGCTGGGTAATAAATAGGGTGGATAATGATTTATAGTGCAAAAAGCAGACAATACTGAGACTAGAAGAACTGTCTCTTTCAGGAGGTCTTTCAAATTCACTTTGGCCCTTGAAGAGTATCTGCCCCACCCATCTGCAACCCTGAGATACGGGAACTTTTAGGAAAAGCCAAGCAGAGATTTGATGCCAGCCCTGGGTTTCCTTCAGGATAGGGTAGGAGTATAGAGAGGAGTGGGGAGGGGTTGACATGTGTTGTGTCTAAACTTTAGCATATTTGAGGGCAGGGATTGTGTCTTCTTCACTATCGTATTCTTAATATCACGCACTCAATAAGTCTATGCAGAAGGAATGCATTTAAATCCATTTTATTCTTTCATCTTGTTTGTGTTTTCAGTAAAAGAAAGATAGTCAACACGTATCCTTATTTTTTATACCCACAAAACTTAATCCTACGTTAACTTGGCAAATAAGGCACCTTTGCGAACACTTTTCAAAATCTGTTCAAGGATCATAGGACCTTAGAGTTAAGAGTATCTTGGTCCAACCCGATTAGTTGCAAACGAGGCAACAGGGATCTCGAGAGTTGAAGTGACTCGTGGTGGATTACGCAACCAGTTGGAGGCAAAGCCAGAAGCAGAGCTCAGGACATCAGACCCCAGGCCCAGGGTCTTTCTCTGATGCTGCTGTGACTAAGAGAGCAGGCACATGTATCTCCAACACCAGGGTTGTCCCGTATCTTAGGCACAGAGCCTCCCACGGGCTGAGAAGGGCTTAGGCCACACCTATGGCCCCTTTGCAAGCACCATTCCCATTTTCCTAGTGCTGACTCTGACACTGCCCGATCAGCTGTATATTCTTGCACTCCACCACACACTGCTAGACTCGTAACTGGGTAATCAGGTATCAGTGCCATAACATTTACATATACGGGCCCCAAAGAAAATGCCAACTAGAAGCCTGTCATTTTTAAATCCTTTGCAAAATGAGCCGTGGAATAAAAAATAAATCAATGATTACTGCAAGATCACAGAGTAGGTAAATGTGCCATATACCATCTTTGAACATCGGAAGGGCCAGGCCAGAGCAGCAATGAACCCGGAAGCCCCCATGGAGTCACAGAAGAGTGGTCTGGTTTTGCAAACATCGTACATCAGACACACACTGAAGAGACCCCAGTATAAGACAGCCAGGATGAAACAAGAGTAATCTGGAAGAAGTGCTTGCTCATCACCTAATTCCTCTCTTGGAGAAAGCATTCCAGTGACTTCTGCAAAACAAAATAGACATCGTTCCTGAGGATCACTGGATTCAAGTCACCCAGCGGAACAGCGTTGGAAAGAGTATTTTGTCTGGGGAATAATTACAGTTTTTCTAAGCTCCATTTCTAATAAGTGGAATGGCACATGTGGCTAGTAATTCAATAGAAAAGAATATGTGAAGGCCATTGTGATAGCTGGAGCATTTTAGTCGAATAATAACAAGCCATTCCTTCCTCAGGCAAAATAAGCCAACTAGTCGAATGTGGTGGGAAAGTAAAAATTCAGGACCTCAATCACATGGGGTCACACAGGCATTTCTGGCTCCGGATGAACTTGAAAAATCTAATAAAGAAAAATCTACAATGGGCACAGATTGATGAGTTCAGAATGTCCATTTGCCCTCAAAAAGCCTTCTGGAAATAGATTTTCATTATATTTTAGACAACATAATGTTCTATCTTCTATATCTAGAAAGTTCAAACTGGACCAACAAGCTATGAAGGAAAAAATCATTTATTATTCCTTGATACCTTTGCGGTCCTATTCAATATTTTTCTCAACTGAGAATACTTAGTACCTTGAATTGATCATCATTTCATATTTATCAAGTGCCAGTACTCAAGATGCTACACAGAGGACATGATGAAAACTAACTTAATTGGCAAAGTGGAGTAGAGGGTAGGGTAGTTATCCAGTGAATTTGGGTGGCTTTCTAAAACTGGAAGCATTTCCATCAACAGAGTTCTAAGCATAAATTATTTTTGTAAATGTCTTGAAATTACAGAAGAGGAAAGAAAGAGAGGATCTGGAAGAAACCTTTGTAAATAGCAGTCTAGAACATCCCAATTGAGAAATATTCTACAAAATACTCCCCAAAATGGTCAAGATCTTCAAAAGCCAGGAAAATCTGAGAAACTGTCACAGCCAAGAGGAGACTAAGGAAACACGACTGTTGAATGCAATGTGGTATCCTGGATGGGACTCTGGAAGGGAAAAAGAACATTAAGAAAAAACTAAGAAAATTTGAATAAAGTATGGACACTAGTTAAAAGTAACGTATCAACATTGGTTCAAATATGTCATACTAATGTCAGAATCTAATAATAAGGAAAACTGGGCAATGGATTTATAGGAACTCCTTGTACTATTGTTTTATTTTTTTTGGTATTTTTCTAAAAAAAAAAAAAAAAGGAGAGCATAAGAGGTGGGTATTAAAAGGAAATAGAAGTTAGTCAAAAGTAAGAGTTTTCAACCCAGTGGAGCCTGGATTGTCGGCACTGGGGAAAAAAAAGTCAAAATTCATCTCCAAATGCCAAGGAGAACTGGTTGGAACAATATGTTAAGAATAGCTGGGAGATATTCATAAGCACAATTAGCACCTTGACTGACTGGGAGCCAAAAATAAGGCGGCAGTGGTAGAGCGAGCAGGCCAGGGTCATAAACAGGTCCTGCACTGGCATGGAAAAGGAGGCAAGGCGACCATGGAGAGGAAAGTGTTAGGTAAACAGAGCCCAGGTTTGTAACAAGAACGCCTATGTTATGATCTCCCCGGTGTTTCTAATTAGGAGGAAGAGCTGAATTTTTTTCCTACACAATTGTCATGTTGACATTTTCGTCACTTTTATAAAGGTTTTTCTGTCTAGAGACAGGCAGCGCCTGCTTCTCACCCCCTTGAATTTTGCCTCCTAGGAAAGGACCTGAAAACAACCCGTTGCGAGGCTGGAGCTGACCAGCCTTCCGTGTCAGCAGCCGATTCTTTATTTGGAGGGACTGAATCATCCATTTCTCACTTTTCTCACCAGCCGAGTATTTTTAACTTACTGTCAGCAATGGAGTGAACACAGTATATAAGGAAAAAGATAGTCCATTTTTCACTTTTCTGCTTTTGGCTACTGAGTCCAGGAATGTGTTACAGCAAAAGAAGGGTCTCATATAAAAATAATATAGTTTAACATCTTTCTTCATTTTGTTAAATGCCCAAAGTGAGCCTCTGCTCTAAACAGGGACCACTTCTTACCTGGAGGCAGCTTCTCTGTACCATCCTAAGTTCAGAAACTGTGTGCAGTCGCCTCGAGCTCCCCAGTGGTCACCAGGAATAGAAAGGTCACAAAGATGCATCCAGCTCCCTATACCAGAACGACCAGACCTGGAAGGTGAGCCTCTGTGGACTGTTCTACTAGATCTCAAAGATCTGGAGTGGGAAAGACACAAAGCTTGAAGTGCTGCTTAAGAGCCACTGGACACACAGATACTCAAGAAACTCAACTTCATGGAAACAGTTTGTTCCAACACCTAAAAGAAACTGTCAGGGTTCCATTAGGTTCTTAGGTCTAAACTAAGAAAACGGAAGCAGAGAGGCCAAAGCAATTCATTGAATAAGAAGAGTGGCATTTTCTTATTAGTGTAATGGGTAAAACATCAATTAAAAACATTTAAGCAAGACTTTTGTTTCTCCTTTTTTTTATTTGGGTGATACATAAAGAATGGATTTCACAATGAGGGACAGAAAAGGATACAGCAATGATTGGATATTACAGAATGATGAAATTCAGATAATATCGCTCTGTGCAGTGCAGTGAAAAACAGAAGGAATAAATTATGCCTTGGAATAGGAACGCCAGGGGAAATACCAAAGCCAATTAAGATAATGATGAGCAGATATGCTGGCTGAGCTCATACTCCACACCCAGAACTGTGGGCACAGGGGACAGAGGAGGGAAGTGAAGGTGAGAACTGGTCACCTATAAGAAGAGGTGACCAGTGAGGTGCTAAAGGCAGGGAGGCTTGAAGACAAGCGCTGGGGAAGGTCTGACAAAGGAGGCGAGGTGACAGTCAATGCAGAAGGAAATGGTGCAACCGAGCTATGGGAGTTTGAAGAAAAGCCCAAAGTATCTGGTCTGTCCTCAGGGTCTTTGGAGACATATTGGATGGCAAAGCCAAACTCAAGTCTATAAAGGGGAAGTAAATAATTATGGTAAACACTTATATAAAGCAATTGCTATATGCCAGACACATGTAAATATACTAACTCAATGCTTACAAGAATCCTATGAGCTAGGGACTTTACTGTCTCTATTTCACAGATGAGGAAACTCAGGCACAAAGCAGTCAGGTGACTTGCCCAAGGTGACACAGGTGATCCTAATAGCCATCATATGCTGATTCACATCACACGAAAGCTGCCTGCCACCAGGAAAGCACATGCATATTCAGCTTAGAACTGTGTTGTGATCAAAAATAATTATTTCGTAGTGAACTGTTTGGGACCACTTTGTTTCTCCACGTTTATTCTTTCACTCAACCACGCGACAAATATTTATTGAATACATACTAGGCACCATGCACTATGCAGGATTTGAGGATGCAAAACATTAAAAAATCCACATCTTCCTGAGTGTACATTCTGGTGAAGGGCAACAGATAAATAAAATAAATAAGAATAATATTACCATATAAGTATTGTGGAGACAAAGCAGAAAGAAAGAACAGAGTGGCAGCTAAACTTTGCAATGGTGTGGTCATAGGTCTCACGGAGCCCTAGAAGGTAAGGGAGCAAGCCGCACAGATATTTGGGGGGAAAGCATTTTAAGCAGAGGGAATAGCAAGCATAAATGCTCTTAGGCAAGAATGGGACAAAATGTCCGAGGGGTTTTTGTGCCTAGAATGGATTTATCTTTGATTAAGTCCCTTGGCTAAGCCTCAAAATGTTTTTTTACTCCACATATAAGTGAAGTACAAGCAGTCTCTGAATTACATATACTTCACATATGGTTCTTCTGCCTAGAAGGATTTCCCTCTGTATATCATCTTTCTAGAAATAACTCAGATGCCACCAACTCCTCCCAGATCCTTCCTTCATCTCTTGCTAGAAGTAGTACATGCCTTTTCCAAATTCCTTAGGGTATTTGCCACTTCCCACCTTGCTTTTGATTGGAGTTACTTTTATGCCTTGTATCCTCCAAATTGTACCTTCATTGATGGCAGAAACTGGACCAGTCTCATTGTTTATTTTCTGTAGACTTCAGCCTCGTTCATAGTAAGTGCTCAATAAATATTTGTTGAGACTGTTTGAGTGTATGTTTTCTATCAAATTAAGCTCCAAATTAGAATATCATTAACTTCACATCTATATTTTATTATAATGAGGAAACATATTTTTAACCATACTTTCTTGAATTTTTGGTTGCTTAATACTCACAAAGGTTTTCATCAAAACATTGCAACTCATCAATATATAAAATTTCAAGCTAATATCTTAAGCTCCAATGATCTTGAGGATTTTTCCCACACAAACATAAACAGAAAGAAAAAGATTAGTTTCAACAACTTTGCTGTTAATAAGTAAAAATGGCAGATAGCAAAGTTATCTTTGCTTATGTAATCAAAAAATAAAAAAGAATAACATATTAAGTATCTCATGTAGGTAGAAAATTTAAAAACTAGGCTGAATTTCCATTTTTGCTCAATCTAGCATTGACCAGAGTGGCTTATGGTCTATTATTTCCTGAGTGAAAAATTCATTACATAAAATGTCTTTTTGTAAGGGAACTATGAAATCTGACATGGGATTGTTAAGATATTACAGCTGATAAGTCACTACAACACTACTTTCAAAAACCATGAAGTATAGAGACAAGTAAGACAGGGTACTACAGAATTTAAAGTAATTTGTTCGGACTTTCTTATTCCTCTAATGTAGAAAGTAGTCTCCAATGTCATGTAACTGATTTGAAATTGACCGGGCAGACATTTCAACTCCACGGTTATTATGACTTTTAAAAGAATGGAATAAATGGAAAAATCAATGAGAGAAACAAACTCCTTATTTAGGGGAAACCAACTCCTTATCTGAAATTGTTTCCTTCTTCTGTGTCTCTCTCTGCGTGGAGTGACTTTAGGTGACACCTGACTGGGGTGTGTGGGCCTCTATGAAGGAGACTCACCTGGCTGGCCATGCTTGAGGAAGGCTGTTCTACAGACCCGCATCTAGTCTCCAACTTGACAGTAGGTGAACTACTGCTGATGCTAGGACTGGGCAGCTCAGAAGGCTTCTGCTCAATGACCCACAGATTCACCAGGACTTGGTATTTTATTGCAGAAGGGCTGAGAGCAGAAGGCAGCAGCGAAGCTCTAGCCATCAGACTCTGGAAACTGCCCAGCCCCAAGGAAACACAATTTGATACTCTCTGGACCATCCTGGGTTTCAAAATACAAGCCTCTCTGAGAAGAAACTATTTCCGCCTTTCCTCTTCCCTTTTCCTAACCCAGGATTAGCCTTTCTTCCAAATCATAATAGCATCACTTCCTCAATCGTCTTGGAAATAACCTTTTTCCCAAAGCCAACCCTAGCTGTCATTTTCACCATCCACAATCATGGAGCACCTACCATGTGACTCACTGTGCCAGGTTTGGAAGACAACATGCTGAGAAGATAGACATGGTCCTCATATTCATTAAGGATAGAAGGAAAGAATGAGCACCCTGAGTGTAGGGAACGATGACCCTTGATCACTTTCTTGATACAAGATGGCATATTTAAGAATATATCACACATTGACGGACATTGGTGAGCACTGATAGAAGGAGGGGTCCTCAGGGAGAGGCAATGCTATGTCGGAATCAGAGGAGGAGGTTTGTCAAGCTCCAGGAGCCCAGCAATAGCCCTCACCCCTCCCATCTCCACCCTAATTCCAATGCTAACCTTACCACGTCCTCTCCTGCCCGAGATAATGGCAACATTTATATTTTCCCTTCTCAGCAATCCTATTTTTCCCCGGTAGTCTATGGGGGTAAGTGGAACTGAGAGTGCAAGAAATAGAGTATGTTTTTGGCTCTGCATTTCCAAAATTGATTCGTGACATTAGCAGAGGCAGGCCCTTAAGGAGGAAAATTTTAAAAAGCTCTTGGAGATTCTGAAGATTTGGCTTCAAAAGCTAAATCCTGAAGGACTCAGAACAAAGCATTCATAGAATGGGAAACCTTTAAGAGGGAACTGGATGTCTAAAGAGCAGTTTCCCACCACTTGGATAAGAGAGACGTTTGAAGGGTTCACATGCTGTGAGGAACTGAAAAGTGGCCTGGCACACTGCCCCCTCTCTGGAATGAAACTGGAGGACCACTGCTGTGTCCACACCAGGAGTCACAGGAGAGAGTAGGGGATCTCAGAGCAGAAGAGGCTCTGAGATTTCCCGGCTTCCCACAACGTGCTTCAGACACTTCACAGCTCACAGAAAAGCCCTGAGTCCAACATGAAGCCAAGCTGTGGGTTCAAAGGACTGAAGGAAGAGCGTAGGCAGCAGAGCCCCAGAGCAGTCCCCAAACTCGTGACTTCCACAGTGTGGTACGTGGAAAACAGCCAAGAGTTCCTGAGGAGGTACACCCTCTCCTCTCCTCAAAAAGAAAGAGTCACAGAAGTGGCTGAGAAGGGGGTTGATCACTCATGGTTCTGGGCCAGAGGATACAGATAGCATAAACCCTCTATTTGCTACAAATAAATAATCCACAGCAATTTTTAATAGAATTGCTAGTAGGAGTGTTAGAAACTAAACAATAGTTGTGTCCACACCAGAAGAGACGATATCACATGTCTACTTGTTGCATTTACCACAGGGAGTTTGCAGAACATAGCTCTTTGGGAGATCAAAGAACAAATGGAAGGAGACACCACTGTGGGAACCAGAGAGATCAGAGGAGGCAGGGAAACCCGATGCCCTTTCCTTATGCCGTGCTAATCTGCCAGGAATTTAGGGAAAGCAGAAGGAAAGGGAGGAAAATTCTGATTAGACTGAATTTTAAACTAAAAGAGACAAAGATTTAAACTAGAAGTGAATGTTGTCAAAGTGACAACATAAAGTTTTCCATTAAAAGCAGAAATAGGGACTAGAGAGTTAAGTTCAGTTTAAACAAAGAAAGTTTCAGCTTTGCACATCCAGGCTTGTAGACTATCGTTATTTAGAAAACTCATACCTTTTTTAACTGGTACCAAAGAACAGATACTCCCCAAGGAAATTTATTAACAGTGCACGGCAGGGTCAGACCAAATTCTAAGAGACACACTATAAATCCAAATTATCTTCTTTCTTGATGCTTCTTTGGAAAAATCATGGTAAATCTATATACAAAGATAGTAATGGGCAACCGACTGGAGCAGTTCATAATAAGAAACTACAGCGATTAATTAATTCAGTCAAAACTCATTGCAGGATTTTTCTTATTGTAATTTTTTGTCACAAATGAGTAATCCATAGCAATTTCTAATAGAGTTACTAATAGGAGTGTTAGAAACTACATAATAGTTGTGTCCACATCAGAAGAGGCAATATCGCATGTCTACTCACATGTTACCTGTGACACTTGTCACAAGAGGTCTGTAGAGCACAGTGGTTATAGTGTGGGCTCTGGAGCCAGGGAGCCTGAGCGTCCATTCTGATTCTGCTCTGACATACACAACAATAAGTGTGCATCTCAGGTGCATTAATTACGGTAAGAGGAAGAAGTGGGACTCAAAAGGCTATATACTGTATGATTCCATTTATATGACATTCTGGAAAAGGCAAAAATTATAGGAGACAAAACAGATGTGAGACGTGCTGGACCTGGGGGCAAGAGTAGGGTTGACTAGAAAGGGGTCTGTAGACTTTGCAGGGGACAGGTGATGGAACCGTTCTGTATCTATTTGGTGCTTGTTGTTTGTCAAAACTTATAGAAATGTATGAGTGTACCAAACAGAGTGAATTTTACTGGCTGTAAATAAAAAAATAAGTACTTAAAAAAAATCCCCACTTTGCCACTTAATGACTGAATGATCTACTCTAGTTACTAAATCTTTTTGTGCTTCAGTTTCTTTACCTCCAAGATAAATAAAAGCACCATCCTCATAGGAGTATCAGATTAAATCAGTTAGTGTGCATAAGGCCCTTAGAACAGAGTCTGCCACACTGGAAGGCCTTAGTGAGTAATAGTCATCATCGTCACCATCACTGTCCTCATCATGCCTGGTCTATGCCAGGTGTAGTGGATTCTGTGATGCTTTGCTCAGACCTCATCTTCACCATGCACCCATCCCCTAGATGCTGGGGAGATTGGCTGTTGTACCCTCCCAGCTGCTTTCCTCAATAGCTGCCTTCCAGTACAGGCCTGTCAGCTAGTCATTGGCTAGTGGTGGCTCCTGAGTGTAACGTTGGGTTGACATAGAGATACAAAGGCCTAGCTCCCTTGTCAAAATTTAGGACAACCTTTGGGGCTGGCCCCGCGGCATAGCGGTTAAGTTCAGTGAGTTCCACTTCGGGGGCCTGGGTTCACAAGTTCAGATCCCAGGAATGGACCCACACCACTCATCAGCCATGCTGTGGCAGTGACCCACATACAAAATAGAGGAAGATTGGCACAGGTGTTAGCTCAGGGCTAATCTTCCTCAAGCCAGAAAAAAAAAGAGGAAGATTAGCAACAGATGTTAGCTCAGGGCGAATCTTCCTCAGGGAAAAAAAAAAAAATTTAGGACAACCCTGAAGACCTATCCCAGCTCCAGAACTCCCTGTAGGATTGGTTTTGGCTTCAACTGCAACCACATTGTGGGTCAAACACTGCTCATCTATGACGTCTTCTTCATAGACAGTGAAGAAAACAAGCGTGCAGACTCTGGAGCCAAATTGCCTGGGTTCATTTCCTGGCTTGGCTACGGCCATGGGATCTTGGAAGCCACTTACCTCCTCTGTGGCCAGATTTCTTCATGGGCTCCTGGCAGGGATAAAATGACCTAATGTACGTAAAAGCACTCTGAACAGAACCTGGCACACAGCACATGTGAATTGCTAACTGCTGTTATTACCCAGTTCACGGTGATCCAGCCTTCATCTGAATTTCTGTGACCCTCATTACCTGATCATTCGTTTTTGCTTAGCTTATTCCAGAATATTATTTATATTTTTAATCTGTATTTATGTTTTTCTGTTGCTTTAGCTCTACCAGAAATGAATATTAGTCCTATTTCCTTCAATTTACAAAACAGGGATTCAGAGCAATTACATGATTTGCCCAAGATCACACAGCCAGACAGTGTCATGCCAATTTGTTCTCAGAACCTGAGTTTTTCCCATTACACCACACCAGTCATACAAAGAGCTGTTGAGAAGGCTGCTTCTTATACGTATTTATTTAAGTTTATGTGCTATGTAAAATATAGGTCTTAATAAGGAGACAGTAATTATGTACAAGTTGGAAGAATATTAAAAGGCAGCAGTCCAATACCCTCTCCCCGATACTAGAAGCCTTCTACATTTCCAACAAATATTTGGTTGTCTGGCCTCTGAATATTCTCAGTGACAAGGAACTCACAGCTTCCTGGGAAGCTTGGTTTTGTGACGCTTTCTCCATCAGAAGGAAGTTATATTAAGCCCCTTTTCCTAGCTATCACTGTCCTTCGTTGCTCCTCATTCTGCCTGTGGAGCCACGCCAAGTAAATCTTCCATCCATGTACTAGCCCTCCAAATACTTCAAAACAGTTATTATATTCCCATTCTTGTTTCCAAGCTAAATAATGCAGATGTCTTCCACCAAGCCCCCGATCACAAAGCTTTCAGTCACCTCTCCATCCTGTGTACGTTCCTCCGGACACACTCTAGTTTGCCAGCATCCTAAAATATAACACTTGAATCTAAACACAGATTCCCGTCTCTGAATTGGGCAAGTCAGGGAAAAAAATGACACTAAAACCCTCATTGATATAAATACTATGCTTTCATTAATTCAGCCAAGAAATCCTACATTTTTGGAAGTCACATCACCCTGGGGACTCATTTGGAACTTACTCTCAACTAGACTCACCAAATATTTTTTCCAAATCTCCTTCCCCATTGCACCCTATCATATCATTGTGCTGTATCATTATAATTATCTACTTAAAATTTGTCTGGTTAGATATAACCCATTATTTTAATATGTCAGGAACGCTTTGTCAACTAATCTTCATCTAAAATATTAACTTCTCCCAACTTGAGCCCATTTGAAAATTTCATCAGCCTGCCATTGAGGTCCACCTCCAAAACATTTTTGAAAATAATGGCCTGCAAAGGGCAATGACAGAGACCTCCCTCAAACATGCTACTGACCTCTCACTCATGCCCCTTGAGGTTCTGTGTTCAATCAGTTACAAATCTCACTCAGCGCTATGATCCCACTTGCATCCCTCCACTTTGTTCTCAACGATAACCATGAGCGACTGTCAGAGGCTGGCCAAAATCTCAGTGTGCTGCATTTCTGTCATTCGCATAATCTTCTGATCTACCAACCCTATTCTGCTGTTTCACGTATAGTTCCAGCTCAAGGATAAAAGGCATTGAATATTACACTAAGGGACAAACGAGGACCTTTGGGTAGAATTCACAGGATCTTCTTCAGACCAGTTCTGAGGACTGTGAACTACCCAGAGAGAAGACGTAGCCTGTGCACAGAGGTTAATGAGAAAAGGAAAACAACATTTGAAAAACTAGAACAAATCCAAATGCTGGAAGGAAAAAGTGCAAGGGGAGAAGAGTGAAGAGGCTTGAGGCTGGAGAGAGATAAAAGGGGCTAGACCTTGAAGTTAGGTTAGGGAATTTGAACTTTATCCTGAGGGCAATGGGGAGCCATTGACTGATGTTAGCACGAAAGTGAAACGATTAAATCGGCATTTTACAAAGAGCACAGGTGAGGCCTGTTTTGGGGACTCCTGCTTTGACAGGGAAGTGGGAAGAGTTGACCTCCATGGTCCTCCCATGCAAAGAGTCTATAGTTCTATTGCTTAGCTAGGCAAGAAACCCAAATGCAGATTAGCTTCTTCTGGGAGGATTTGCACTTTCCCTTGCCTCATAAAATCGTCTACACTCATCACTCCCACTGGGTGTGAAGATGTGCCTGCGTGTGTGTGTGTGTGTGTGTGTGTGTGTGTGTGTGTGTATTTGGGGGTGAGGGGGGTTGGTGCAGCTAACATCACAATTTCCTAGCAGCCTTGGATGTCGTGGCAGAATAGGTTCACCCTGTCACTGACATTCTTGTTGCTCAACAAGCCAGCCTGCTAAGAACTGAAAAAATCAGTGAGCCTAATTCATAAGCTGCAAAGCACAAAAGCACTAACTACCAATATTGAAAGAATCAAGAGAGTGACAAAGGTTGAGGGAGACTTGATTAAAATTTCATTTTTACCAAGCATCATGCTGTCAAAAAAAACCTAACAGATGATTAGGTAGTAAATTCAGGATTCCTTATGTCACTTTTTGAGAAAAGTTATCCATAACTTGTACACAAGGACAAGAGAATGAGTGCACATTGTTTCAGTGTCACACTGAGACAGTGTCGAACAGGCCTGCTCAAGGATTACTGAATTTTCTAAAATAATCTACTGTTGCTTGACTTTGCTATTTAAAATATAAATTAAAGGCTCAGGCTTTGTGAAGGTACATGTTATCTTGTAGACTTATATCTGGTACAGAAACAATATTTTCTGCGCAAGAGAAAAGTAACCCCAAATGTTAAGGTTTATTGCACTGTTGGAAATTAACCAGTTTGCTTCTAACGTAGCAACCTAATTAAGCATTCCTTTATTACATTGCCTTTAAATACCCAGCTTCTCAATTGCTTTTTGACTCAGCTTTATGATTTTATTGTTTTCCTCATTAATTAACAAGTTGGATAATATCTTTGGCATGTGTTCATTCTAGAATGGTATGAAAGTCATGTTTTGACTTTTTGAAAATTATACTTTGACATTCTTAGCACTAACTAACTTAGTATAATTCTTCACTATGCCTGGTCTTGCTGCTGGATTTTAAGGTCCGATTGTTGGGGGTGATCTTTTTTTTTATAATGAGTCTTTTCTCTCCTTCCTTCACCCTATGATGGTAACATCAGGTAGAGCAGTGCTGGGCAGACGTGTACATCCTTACTTCTGACGTCTAAGAAAACAACAACACATATGAAAAAATATTTATACCTGGGGGAGAAGGAAAGTAGATATATATCTTTTCCTTTTGGCGACGTCCCTCCTCCATTTTTACTGCTGAAAATTCTGCCAAGGCAAAAAAATATTTCATAGAAACTTCTTCCAACTTGGGAGGGAATTCTTGTCCATTTGAACAAGTGGAGTATGTGTTTGAAACCAAATCAGAACGCTCCTTCCTGCTTTGTTGGTGTGTTGGGGTCTGGAGTCGGCCCTCTTGGTCAGTCCTATAGTCTTACACCTACAGTTTCTTACCCTGTGCAATAAACATGCACAGAAGCAGGTGCCGACATAAGACTGTTCGTTTGGTGAAGGTTCCTTACAGATACATGAAAACCAACAAGAAAAATAAAAGACTAAATTATGGAAAATTTTCTCAAAATCTGACTTAGCTGAAAGAACCCAAAGCTTTTGCTTCATTTCCTGTGGAGATTTATTATGCTTTCCAATGAAAATAAATAGTGGTATATATATTTATGACTATCACCTGAATTTTTCATACACTTTGAGCCTGCTGTTTCTCTACCATGTAAAAAAAAGATTTTTATCCCCTAACCACCATATAAAAAGCAGAGAGAGGAAATGAGCAACCCTGGTTCATTACTATCATGCTAATTCACAGTTAAATTGCTCTTTTTTGTCTAATGTCATTTAGAATCACTTGGTCTTCTTGAAGTCTGTTATCTGGGTTCATGTGGCTTTTTAAAAATACAATATTGGTTTTAATAACCCAGATCTGCGATGATTTTGATTGTTAGCATAAATTTCATCTCGTTTTATGCCGGAAGCATTTCCTGTTTCAAAACCATTCAGCCAGTAAGTATTACGCTGTTCTTTTTCTGGCTTTTAAGGGATCTGACAACTTGAGCCTTGACCATCAAGGTACATTACGGCACAAAGAGGGGTTCTCAAAACATGGGACGTACAGAGACTGCCGGTAAGATCGCAGCAAGAATCTTTTGTATTAAGTTGGTTTCTGAAAATATCCCTGACAGATGCTGCTAGGCCAAAGAGCCTCCTACAACTGCAGCTCTAAGGAAATCCAGGGTGGCTGTTTGTTCTCCTTCGGCTGTTGTCTGAGTCCCTGTGACAGTGCCCGCAGGTGGGTTGCCAGGCTCAGGTGGTGCTCTCCGTGGCCACAGGCAGTGGGATGGGAGGCAGCGGAGGGGGCTGGGCTCTACAACCGCCAAGCCAGAATCACCAAGTGGCCCCCACCTCGCAGCCTGAGCTGGTCACAGAGGAAGGAGGCTGAACAGGGAATGGCTGCCTGACATTTAGTAAATGAGCTGTCTGAAAATAATTTGAACTGTGGGAAGCAGTTTTCTCTCCTCTCGGTTTTCTATGATTTCACTTATTTACTTAATTATTTCAGCCCCACCTTGTTTCAAAAACGATGGGAGGAGGCTTGGAATGACTTAAGCAGCGCTCCACGGAACATGCACCCAGGAACCAATTTGATTCTCACTGTTCTAGGGCTGTTTTTAGCTTCCAAACAATTAAGCAGGAGCACATAAGCTCTCCCAGGCTGAGACTGCCCCCACAGCAACCATCATCTCCAGTGAGAGTGGGAGGGAGGATGAGGAAAGAGAAAGCCAGGTAATATTTTCCATGCTCCAGACAACAGCTTTATTTCAACTGAGATCTGGGAGGGGCTAAAAGAAGTAGAGGCCATCCAAATGCACCCTCCTGCTTTGTCACTCACCTGCCCTCTCAGCCCATTTGGAAGGAAAGGCTGTGGACCTTACTTCTTTCCAGAGCAGTTCGTTATTTTTTTAAATCAAATAGGGGAAGGGCAGAAGATGTGGTCAAAGAAAGCAGCATATCCGGCCGCACATATTGAAGACATTGGTTGAAAGGGGTTACCTATTTCCTGTGGCTGAATCTAAAGGGAGCATATCGCCCGCTCACAGAGCACAGGGTACAATGTACAAACAGAAGGTAATTTGGCTCAATATGTATCATAAGCCTAAGAGGAGAGTGGGTGAGGGAAGGGCTATTCTGAAGCTGCAGGAATGAGGATTTTGTTAATCTAGCCAGTGTTTATTAAGCAATTCTATGTGCTTGGAGCACAGAACACAAAAATGACCAATAATGTGGCCTGGTCCTTGCCTTTGAAGTGCTCATCATGTCATAGATATGTCAGTGGAATGGAACTGCGTTGAACTTGGGGTTGTATTCTAGAGTCAACTCTTAGAACAAAAATTGAAACAAATCCTATGCAAAATTTCTCTTGAAAACCGTTTAAGAAAGGGCTGGGTTTTCCTCCAGTGTTAGAAATGATTATTCTTCAATTGGGTCACTGGTGAACTAGTTAGTTGTCTTATGTTCAGGCTCATATTATGTGAAAAAGTAAAATAAACACTAAGTTCTTCTTCGGCATGGAGAGATACCCACCAATGAAAGCCTGAGAAACTGAGATCAGCTAACACAGCATGAGATGAATGTCTCCCAACTTAAACCTCTCCTTTTTCAACAGAGTTGTGTCCTTTTTTCTTGCTTTCCCTCTCTCTTGGTCTTTTGATCTAGCTCTCTCTACTTCCCTTCTTCTCAGCACCTGCCCCCTTTGTCATTGGTTTATAGGTCAAATTGCATAAGTTAAATGCATGTAAGGTGCAACTATTTTGGACCTCACTTTAAGAGATGTGGTAAGTGCTATGACAAAATAAAAGTTGGACCAAGATATTGTGGAAGATGGTTTTAATGGCATATCCAAGATTTAACCTGCTCTGGATTAATGAGTTTAGATATTTTAATTCCAAAGTAATACCGTGATTGAGAATGACCAAGAACCTGCCTAACTCATGCATCACCAGAGAGACTGTCCAGGCCTTGCTGAGGGTTCCCCACCCTCTCCATACTCAACGGGTTTGGACCCCATCAGCAAGCAGGTGTGGCAGCCCACAGGATCACTGCCATTGTGTGCTGGGAATTCTAGCATAATGAATCTTCAGTTATTATTACGCCATGTTTGAAAAAATCATATGTTAATTTTTTAAATCCTTATGGAATAATTCCAAGATTTGGATGCTTTTGATCTTCTTTCTTTAAAATCTACAGTGCTATTAAAACCCCCAAGGAAAGACTAGAAAATTCTGCCTGGAGGGTAAAAGAAACCTTCATAGAATAGGCAATCTTTGAACTTAGCCTTGAAGGAATGGGGTGGGGAGGATTCCAAGCAGGCGGTGGAGCAAAGCATTACTGGTGGTAGAAGGACTGGAACAAAAGCACAGGGATATTCTTCTTTAATAAAGAAGTAAAATCACAAAGTAAAAGAAACTTGCCTTCTTGCCTTGACCACTCTCTTAGCTCCTCTTTGTCCCCACTTTGCTTGTCCCTAATCCCTCTTATCACCTGCCAGAAGCACCTATTTTCATTCCATGGCCTGTTCCAGGCAGGAGAAGTCCAAACATCACAGTCCGTATTATTTCATGTTCCTGGTTCACCTAGTAAACAGTAAAACCATGTATTTAGTTATTTTAGCTAAGGTGTTAAACTTGATAAGATCTTAATGCCTTCGCCTCTTCCATCAAACCTTCCTCAATCTGTTCTCTGCCAAATTACTCTCTCGTGTTCATACCCCATAGCACTTTGAAGCTCTAACACTTAAACACATACTATACTTACTCATAATGTGTTGGCCCTGGTCTATCTCCCCTGCAAGGTACAAGTTTCCTTAGGCAGTAGGGACACATTCCTGCTTGTATTCAACTGAGATGAATCGACCTTTTCACGAATAGAATCTGTCTGTGGGAAAGTAGAGAAGAAAGAATGAGGAGGTGCATTGTTCTTGTTAATAAGTGATGACATGAGGAAAATACTGGCTTCAGAAACTGACCCGTTCACTAACTTTGTGCTGTCCATGTCTTAAATATCCCCTATTTTCATTTTCAGAGATATGTCTTGGTAAAAATGAAAGTGTTTACCGCATCAAATGTAGAACCTGCTCAAGATGCTTGGCTCCACTTTGTAAAGCCTTCTGGTTCTCTAACTCGTTTCACTCTTAGCAAAAACTGACGGAAATGATTGTTTAAAAAAAATCCAGAAGTTTCTAGTCATCAAATGGTATTTGTTATGCAACATTGCAGTGATTTAAGTACAAATCAATTTAGAACATATGGATTGATTTTCCCTTTAAAATGCATGAGGATCTGAAATGTTATGGTCTTGCTATTGCTCTGTGACTTGCCCATTGAAAACAAAGTGGCCAGACAAAAGAGATGTTAATGCATGTTATGCAAAATGAGATTCACTTGGTCTTACCTATTTTTACCTAAAATATTTCTTAAGTTTGATCTTTAATAACATAAAGTAGTGATTATTAAATTTGTTGGTTCATCCAATAAACTAGTATTGAATGCCTTGCATACAGCTTTATCGTATGTTAAACCTCAGCCTTTTTCTCTCCTAATTAGAAAGGATTAGCCTTTCTCCTTAGCACGCATTTTTACCTCTTTAAATGTTGATCTTATTTCCTAATCAGTCTCTCCACACTGAAATTGTATAGTTAAGACTGATTCCAGAAGTGACCTGATTCCCCTTTTCCAGCAAAATCACTTTCTGAAACCCAGAACTCTCTTGGGATCTACGAAGTCTCCCAGAAACTCATGGTCCCTAATTTGGGAACGAATCTTAGAAATGACTGGCATGTGTTGCTAATGTAGAAAAAAGTAAAGCTATAAATCCCAGTTCTGGCAAAGATGCAATGATTCTGACCATTTCATTCATTGTTGGTGGCGGTTATAGTCGATTAAGTTCTTGGGAAAAAGACACTGGATATCAAGAACCATAAAAATGTCCAATATAGCTATATATTCTGTTTCTCAGACATAAAATTAACCTGCAAAATTTTTATAAGGATCACTGAAGTCAGATTTTACCATGATGGGCCCTGACTCTGCCCAGACAACAAAACCTTTCACTGAATTGTTACAGTATAATTATTTGGAGAGAAGTAGAGACAATAGATTACTTCATTCAATAGATAAGGATAAAGTTGTTCAAATACTATATTAGTAGCATTGATTTTTTTACATTCAGCCTCATTCTCAAAAGGATTCAGGGTTGCTTTCAGAGATGTGTAAAGTGTGAAAGCATTTTTAAAAATAAATAAATTAAGAAATCAGGATTAATGAAAAATAAGGATGGGAAACTAAGATAAAGCCAGAACCAAGTTGAGGACAACATGGTAGAGTCTTAAATGTGGAACTAAGCTTCTTAGCAACACAGCAAAAGGAGAAAATATTCACAAAGTCTTTGAGAGAAGAAATCTACCTACTGGAAGAACCACAACCTTGCCTGACACTGAGTCCAGGAAGAAATTTGTCCATGCTCCTACTAGAACAGAACCTGGACTATACCGCCATAGACATTTCTTCTGGCAATATCTGCTCCAATCACTAAGGCAGCAACAACTGCTCTGGGGGCCTGGGAAATTTGAGAAGGCCCCCACCTTCACTCAAAGGTTGAGAGACTGAGTAATGTCAGGACTTCATGTTCCTTGGGAAATAAAGTGCCTTTTCTTCTCTTTGTCCCTTGGGTATCCTAAAATATCCATCTTATTGAGATGAAAAGAACTAATGTACTCTGCAGCCCAGACAACCTAGGCAGCCCCAGGTCAGACCTTTGCACATTAAATGTTAAGAAGTTAAATTTAGAACCAATGAGGAATATTATTCAAGGATTTGTTTCTGACTTTAAATGGTGACTGGAAACATAAGCCTGGCCTAAGAAGAAGTTATCATCAATGGATGGTGGAAGTCTCAAAAAAGTAGAGATACTTTCAAAAAAGTAGAGATATTTCACTGGCACAAATAGCTTTTGTTATCTACATGTGATTTCTATCAGAAGGCATTGGCACTGTCTAATCCTTAATGTTGGATCTGTAGCCATTCTTATAACCCTTCTACATTAACCAAACCATGATTAAGAAACTTATGTGCAGTTTGTGGTTCTGCTAAGTAAACCATGGTAAGAGGTAGGAGAGCAGTTTGCTGGTATGTAGCAAATGTTATAAGAATTGAGTTATGAGGAAAGGGATCTGATGGGCCTTCTCCTGAGAGGAAAGTTAAGTCAGAGAGGACCGGGCACCGAGGTGATTCTTATGAGTGGAGAGCTGTGCAGTAGGATGAGAACACCCTATGGATTTAGACAAACCCAAGTGAAAGTCCCAGTTCGGCCACTCTGTATTATGGGGCAGCTCATTTAAATTATTCTTGCCTCAGTTTCCTTATCTGCAAATTGTGGGTAATAACACTTTATAGGTGTACTCTAAGAATAAAGCAATGAAATATGGAAAACACCTAGGAATATGTACTTAACTCAGTGTAAGCAGTAAAATCCAGGTTTTCTGGTAGAGAATAAGATACACATAGGCTTCAATTACAGTGAAAAAAGACGTTGTTATGATTAAACGATAACTTCGTAACTAAGTGAGGAGAGGAAGGAATCATGGGTTCTGCCTGCTTAATCACCACTGTGCACCAAGGGCCTCACACCATTCCCGGCACACAGTAGGAGGTCAATAAATTTTTTTCTTTTTAATTTTTCATTCCCTTCACCCATCTTCCCCTAATGTTAACATCTTTTATCACCATAATACAATTCTCAAAACCAGAAATCAATAAATATTTTTGAATAAATGCTAAATGTGTATTTTTAAATGATCAAAAATAAGGTTATTATCCATGCATCTGGGATATCTTCCAGGAAACACAGGGAGAAAAAAGTTCCTTTGAGTCTTACACTACTAAGCATCAGAATTCCAAAATTATTTTTGAGAGGAAGAAACAATTTCTTTAATTAAAGTGCGGGCTTTCATACAGACCCCCTGAGGCGGGCCTGTGTAATGACCGTATGTAAAGTGTGGGGGCTCTGCTCCTATTTGATCCTTTTGAGTCATCTGAGTGTTGGGCTCAAGATTCATGGTGAAGAAATGAACTTCAGCTTATTGAGTAAACCAGGATTTACAACAACAAAATATACAGGTACAAATTATGTAGAACAAGAGTTATTCTTTCTATTGTGAGAAAAAGACATTTTTCACATCATAACTCTCCATTATGAATATCTTTATATACTGCATAGACATTTATCACACCCCCACCAATTTCATGAAGAGACAGGAAGTCGGGGGGTTACCTAATTTCTGTCAACAACAAGGAAAAAATGTGTCAACAACAGCATTTTTTCCATCCCAATGACAGGTTAGCACTCTAACTATTGCTGATCCATTGGAATTTCCTGCTTCCTCTTTCACTGAAATGTTTTCTCTTTTCTGTCGAAGTAATAAATTGGAATCAGCAAGCTAGGTAAAGCACGATAATTCATGACAACAAATGGCATCTGAAAATAATTGTCCTTGGTACACTATGGATGTAGTAATATCCATCTATCTGGACTCAATAGGACTAGGTTTTCTTAAACATTCATAATAATAATTAGAATTTAAAATCATAAGGCTTTGACCATCACATAAAATAAATTATGCTCACTTTAAATTTAGTGTTATATATTTTTAAGATGTTTTTGACCATGAATGTGATGAAGGGTAGATTTCTGTTAACCAAAGTAAGCATTTTCCACCATTCTAGAGAAATAGATGTTTCATCTGTGTATCTTGTTTCTTCTCCCTTTGTGTTCCTCCTGCTCTTCATTTGCTTTCCTTTTCCTTCTTGAAGTTGATTTCCATTGCCCCCGCTGCCCCAGACCCTCTGATTATTGCTTAAAACCCTGATAAACATTGGTCCACAAGTAACGTGCTCAGGAGAACTTAGGTGGTGGAGTTGTTCTCCATTGGGTCCAGCATAAGAGAGCAAACATGCCCTGGGGAAAAAAAGAGCTGGGGCTAGCCTCCGTTCCCACTCACCTGTTATGAAATTATGGGCAAATGTTTAAAAGTCTGGAGATATTAGCTGCTTTTTATGAAAAATAGGGATAATGCTGTCTCCTCTGCCTGAAGCTCATCTCTTGAGATCTTCATGGTTATAACTAGAAAGGACTCCCCCAACCCTGTTTTTTGCACTGATCTTGGCTTCCTAAAGCTGCCCTGTGAGGCTAACAACCAGCGAGTCCGTGATCAATCACTTTAGTCATCATCTGCATAACCACGTGTTTCCAGAAATGTACTTTTCATTCAAAGACTTATTTAAAGAATATCTAATAGTGACCCAGGTACATGGAATTCACTTGCTTTGAAAGACTCTTCAGTACTTCTCCCCTTTCAAAAAAATGATTAGAAACATTTTTTTCTCTCAAGGATATTTTTCTTCTTTACATAAATTCTGTCCCTCAATCAAATTTGAGTGTCTTTAACATTCTGAAAGAAGACTTTTTTTAATATACTCTACATAGGGCCGGCCCTGTGGCTTGGTGGTTAAGTGCGCACACTGCAATGCTGGTGGCCCGGGTTCGGATCCCGGGTGCGCATCGAGGCACCACTTCTCCGTCCATCCTGAGGCCGAGTCCCACATACAGCAACTAGAAGGATGTGCAGCTATGACATACAACTATCTACTGGGGCTTTGGGGGGAAAAAATAAAATAAATAAAATCTTTAATATACTCTACATAGTTGCTGCCCAATTATTGACAGAAAGTCATTCAGGGCAAACAGAAATTGAGCCTCTAACACTTACTAAATATTTACAGAGTACCTAATGCTGCTACTTGAAGATAGTCAACAAATATGAAACGTAGTTCCTGATTTCAAAAACTTTACAACTCACTTGCAGAGATAATAGTCATTGGATTTTAGGATACAAAAGGAATACAAGTTCATCATTTTATAGGTGGAAACAGGAAATAATTCAATTATTCAAATATTCAATTATTCAATCTCTCTGTCCAGAGAATAAAACAGAGAGGAGAAAAGGATGGTTTGATCACCAGCAGAATAAATGAAGTCCCTTCCCATTGGAAGGAAGAATGCCAATAATTCTAGAATTGGCAAAGACATACTGCCTTACATTTGGAAAAATCCAGATAAGCATCCAACAATGACATTATACTGCAAAGATTATCAGCAAAAGACAAATGTAGAGCATTTTAGCACAAACCTCAAGCTGGCTGGAGGCGTCTAAAAAAAAAAATACTGAGTTCCTCAGAAAGGGGGCCTGCTGCATGCCCTCCAGCCTTTGATGCATATGATGGATAGAGGAAGGGATGGAGCAGACACTCTGATGCAGAGGTGCCTAAGGAATCTTGGATCAACACATTCAGGCAAGTCCTATGATAGCTGTGGAACTGTGACTCCTGGACCACAAAATGGCACAGTCTCAAGATGATATGAGAGTGCAGTTGTTTTTTGTTTCTTTTTAGATATGGCTGGCTATCAATATGCAATACAGCCAATTCATGATGGATTTGTGTGTTATATGGTATTTTCTGTTAATTAAACTTTCCATTATAACTTTGCTGAAATATGATTGTGGTATATTTTTTTATATTCTCAGGAGTTGTGCAAAAGGAAAACTGTGCCACCTGACAACTTCCTATGAAAGTAATTGTCTGTTGGTTGTACATGGATGGAAGTACACAAGGGATATTACTGCTAGAGGAGTGAAAAATGGCAGACAAGACTCAAGAATGAAAGAATATTTGAATAAGACATGACATGATGGAACACATTTGGATTATTAAAAAAGAGAGAAATACATTCCAACTAAGAAAAGATGAGAGGCCGAAACCCATGGAGAAAAATTAAGCATTAAACAAATGGTAGCAGCTTTGAGTTCAATAGGTGTTAGAGTGTTTGGGGGCAGGGAGGGAGCAGAGCAGCTACTGGTGAAGAGCAATATTCAATGCAGGTGGAATAGCCAATGGTCTATGGCCCAAGATATTTGTTGCTCACCTGCTAGATGATGCTTCAAATTTCTTTGACTTTAATGTTTATGGTTCTGCTTCAATGCTTGATTAAGCACATATTTGTGGGTTTCAATGATGCAGCCCTTTTTTTCTTTCTACCAGACAGATAGGAGTGGGGTCATCCCACTCAGGAAGAGTACCACCAATCCAGTAACCAGAAGGTGTTCATTAGGGTCTACCTAGATTTGGATATTTGTTTGTAATTAATACCCTGTGATGGTTAATTTTATGTATCACCTTAGCTAGGCCACATTACCCAGATATCTGGTCAAACATCAGTCTGGATGTTGCTGTGAAGGTTTTTTTTTAAGATGAGTTTAACATTTAAATCAGTAGACTATGAGTGAAGTTGATTACTCCCATAATGTGGGTGGGCCTCATCCAATCAGTTGAAGGTCTTAAGAGAAAAAGATCAAGATCCTCCGAGGAAGAGGAAAGTCTGCCTCCAGACTGCCTTTACACTCAAGCTGCAACATCAGTTCTTCCTTGGGTCTACAGCCTGCCTGCCTGCCCTGCAGATTTCAGACTTGCCAGCCCTACAATCACATGAGCCAATTCCTTAAAATAAATATCTTTCAATAGATAGACAGAGAGAGAGAGAAAGAGAAAGACAGACAAACAATAGTTTCCTGTTGGTCCTGTTTCTTTAGAAAACCCTGACTAATATGCACACCTTTAGAGTTTAGATTCATTAACTTGAAATAAAAAGGAATTTGAGTACAATAACCTCAGACCTTCTGGGTAAAGAATGACTTTTTATTAAACAATTTAAGTGAAACCTACATAACTGACCCTAGGTACATTAAAAACTTCTGGACTCGGATGACATGCCTACCCAGACTAGAGAAACTAAAGAAAAAATAAACAAGTGGGACTTTATCAGATTAAAGAGCTTCTATAAGACAAACGAAACCAGAATCAAGATGAACAGACAACCCACCAGCTGGGAGAGAATAGTTGCAAAACATACATCTGACAAGGGGTTTATCTCCATAATATATAAAGAACTGACACAACTGAACAACAAAAAACCAAACAATCTGATCAAAAAATGGGCAGAGGAAATGAACAGACACTTCTCCAAAGAAGATACACAGATGGCCAATAGGCACATGAAAAGATGTTCAACGTCACTAATTATCAGGGAAATGCAAATCAAAACAACACTAAGATATCACCTCACGCCCGTTAGAATGGCTATAATCACCAAGACAAAAACCAACAAATGTTGGAGAGGATGTGGAGGAACAGGAACCCTCAAACACAGCTGGTGGGAATGCAAACTGGTTCAGCCTCTATGGAAAACGGTATGGAGATTCCTCAAAGAATTAAAAATAGAGATGCCCTATGACCCAGCCATCCCACTACTGGGAATCTATCCAACGAACCTGAAATCAACAATCCAAAGAGGCTTATGCACCCCTATGTTCATTGCAGCATTATTCACCATATTCACCATAGCCAAGAAGTGGAAGCAACCTAAGTGTCCCTCGACTGATGATCGGATCAAGAAGATGTGGTATACATATACAATGGAATACTACTCAGCCATAAAAAAAGACAAAATCGTCCCATTTGCAACAACATGGATGGGCCTGGAGGGTATTACGTTAAGTGAAATAAGCCAGAAGGAGAAAGACAAACACCGTATGATCTCACTCATATGTGGAATATAAACCAACACATGGACAGAGAAAACTGTATTGTGGTTACCAGGGGCAATGGGGGTGGGGGGTGAGGGGGGGGCACAAGGGGTGAAGGGAGACATGTATATGGTGATTGACAAACAAAAATGTACAACCCCAAATTTCACAATGTTAAAAACTATTAAAACATCAATAAAAAAAAACAACTTCTGGACTAAGTTTTGAACCTGGGATCCTAGAAACCCAATCTTGTGGTCTGGATCATGATTATCCTTTTTCCTTTTTTTTCATCTTTTTGTTTTTTTATGGTCTATCATAGATTTTCTGAAGTATGACCTGGTCCTCAGTTATTACATTTTTGTCAAGGTTTTGCTACCTCTCCAGAAAGTCTTAAGCACTCCCTCTGCATACACTCCCTTTCTTGGCTGTTCTTTTCTTAAAAGGGAGCACATTGTAGCGAAAACAA
Organism: Ceratotherium simum simum; assembly: GCF_057802395.1. Classification (NCBI taxonomy): domain Eukaryota; kingdom Metazoa; phylum Chordata; class Mammalia; order Perissodactyla; family Rhinocerotidae; genus Ceratotherium; species Ceratotherium simum. The sequence continues at coordinate 44,270,189 of NC_141914.1, forward strand.
CGAGGACTTTGAGGTCAAAAAGACGTGAGTTTTAATCTTGGCTCCAAAGCAAACACTCGCTGTGTGATCTTGTCCAGGTTACTTAACCTCTCTGAATCTCAGTTTCCTTCTCTCTCAAGATCTTCAAAGAGTCGGTGTACAGAATACATGAGGTAACCAATGCCCCGCTATACTGTTTATACAGGAAGGGACTGATTGCCAAGAAAACATGTATCTTTATGTAGCTTTTGGTTTCCTTACTTTAAAAGTCGCTGATGATAAAAAAATATCAATAAATATGTAATTTAGGAAGTAAATAATGTCTCTGCCATACTTAGCAGCTGAAAAGAAAGTCAAAAGGACTATATTATTCAAGGTAGCCTAACTTCTATAACAAATCACCCTCAAATTACAGCAGCTTAACATAATAAAATGTTGTTTCTTGCTCATCAAGCCCGATGTAGGATGATGGGGGGACTCTATTCCACAGTCATTCATGATCCAGGCACCTTCGATCTTGTGGTTCCCCCCTCATATTGGCACTTAAAGTTCTCTCTTTCAAGCCAGCTGATGAGAAAGAAAAGAGAGTGGTGATCACACACGACAGCTTTTATGGGCCATTCCTAAAGTGGCACATATCACTCCAGCTCTCATTCAATTGGCCGGAACTCCGCTGCATATCCTTACCTAGCCATGTGCCCAGGGAGATGAAAACAAAGATGTTGATGAACTTGGGCACATATTTCTGTCTCAGGAGCCATAAAAACCTATTAGATTCATTTTTTTCAAGTTTGTTCTCCCTTAACTGTTTACTTCCCATTGCTTGTGCGTATGCTCTGATCTGTTTCAGGCCTTTGCATTTTACATAAATTCCTAGGAACACGTGTTTCTCTCTCAGCAGAATTTAATAATGGGAAAGAGGTAGACTGTAAGTCCCTTGGTATCTAAAGTAGGAAGAAAAGATAGCTGCTTAGAGGGAAAAACAGGGAGCTCAGAGTGCAAAAGAAAATAATAAATTTCTTATTACCCTAATGAGATCATCAAAAGTCTATACAACCATAAGAATCAAGTACTAGAAACACTACCTTCTATGGTGACCTCACCTTGTAAGGCCCGGTAGTCCCTAAATCCTCTGAGCTTTCTGAGTTCCACACTGAGAAACAGTAGTGCTGGCCGGAGCCTCACCGAACGTCTAGAGAAATCAGTTCTATCTGTGGGCTGCAAATGCTGACAGCAAATGATGGCTGTGTTGAAAGTGGTTTCAGTTTCAAGGACTGTTTCAAACTCCTAAGAGAGGTTGAGGTAGGAACAAACATGAGCCAGGCTCGCCAGGTCACCACTTTCTTTTCTTTCTTCTGGATCTTACCCACACTCTGTGTCCATGAAAAAGCCCAGATCTTCTACCACACCTGCCCTCTGTGCTCCATGCGCCCCCATCCAAGCAGAGAGCCTTACCTGAGGCAAAGCTCCTACATGTGCACAGAGTGGGCAGCACCCACATGCCACAACATTTCTCTCGAGGTGAGTGGAGACCACAGGACTTCCCCACACTCCTCTTGCTAAACTATCAGCTTTCTGCTTGTATAGCTACAGTGCCAGAATGTTCTCATATTAGCCATGCATTAGGGTAAGGCATTGGAGGCCTCTGAAAAAGTACAGCTATTAATTGACAGCACTAATAGCCAAAACCACTGCCTATGAAGGGGTCACCACGTGCTAGCATCTTCATATGTGTTATGGGATTAATCCCACCTCAACCCTAGCAGTATGACCGCCTCCACTTTCAAAATGAAAACTGAGTTTTAGTGAGGTTAAGCGAACAGCTCAGGGCAGCACAGCTAAGAAAAGATGAGCCAGGATTCAAACCTAATTCTGTCTGACTCCTCCTACGTGAAACAATTATAGCTCACATTTGTCGAGGGCTTACTACATGCCCGTCATTGTTCTAGCATTTCACTTGTGTTAACTCTTTTTGTCCCACAATGATCCTACGAAGCTGATACTGTTGTTATTGCCATTTGCCGATGGAGACAGCGGGACACAGAGCGAAGTGACTTGCCCCAACCCCACAAAAAGTAAGTGGCAGACACGGGACTGGAACCCAGGGCTCTCTGCCTCAAGATGGATCTACTCTTTGTTTTTAAATTTTTATACTCTTTAATTATGAAAAAATTCAAAATTACTAGAAGTAGAAAGAGCGTATACATCCATGCCATGACCTAGATTTAACAATTATATTAGCATTTTGCCATATTTGCTTCGAATTTTTTTGTTGAAGTATTTTCAATTAAGTTACTACATCATAATGTTTCACTCCCTAATACTTTAGCATGCATCCCCAAATAAGGACTTTTTTTACATAATCACAATACCATTGTCACATCTGACAAACTTATTAGTAATCCCCTGATACCATATTCAAAATTCCCCAGTTGTTCCAAAAATATCTTTTTTATACCTGGTTTGTTCCAATCAGCATCCTTGGAAGGATCATGGATGGCATTTGCTCACCATGTAACTCTAAAACATCTCCTCCTCGCTCTCTTTTTGTATCATGGCATTAATTGTTGAAAAGTCCAGACCAGTTGCCTATAGAATGATCTGCCTCCTGAATTTGTTTGATTATTTCCTTGTGGTGCTAGTTAAGTTGTTCCTCCAGCTTCTGGATTCGCTGTGAAGTAGAAGTTAGATCTCAAGCTTGAAGAGCCTCGCTGTTGGCAAGAATACTTCAGAGGTGATATTGCTACTTTATACTGCACCACATCGGGACCTTCACAATGTCCGGTCATTCCGTCAACAGAGAGGTCAAGTGCACCCATGGAGTCAAGGTGATGACAGCCGGACACCTCTACTGCAGAGCCATATTCCTCCCCTTTCCATCAGCAAGCAATCTGGGGAATTGTGTGGTGATGGTCTCCATCAAAAGGTCATTCAGTGGTTTCAGCATCCATTGAAAATTCTGGCTTCCATTAACATCCCATCAAGGGCTGCAAAATGGTGAATTTTGAAAGTGGGCGCTTTTTTTACGTTTTAATAAAAAATTTTTGTTACCCTCAGAACTTGCCAGGAACTGGCACTGAGATTTATAGACATGACTCCAAATTCATCCAAATTATTGTGCCTCTTCTTTAGGTGTGGTGCTCACGGCACTGGAAACTCTTAGTCATGTATTTTTTTTTAATGTATGTTAAACTTTGCTTTATAATCACATTCAGTGACTAGCATGCCTCAGTAGAATGTTGAGTGACCTGAAAAATACTTGGCTCTCAGACAAGAAAAGTAAAACAAAGCTAAGTGTGTAATGTTGAACAAAGGAACATTCAGAATCCTTTTTCTGGCAGAATCAAAGCAGCAAAGAACACCCTCATCCCCCTCTCCCCCAAAATTGGGGAAAACATCCTGGAAAATAAATGCCAAGAGACAACAGTCAGTTACTATTCAAAAACATGAAATTTTAAATCATTCACTCTCGTGTTGTTCTTCTAAACCAAGGCCATTTATATGCTCTGAAAACGTCGACTGATTATCTTCTTTCTGCTTGGTTGATATTTCTGTACCAAAATGTTCAGACGGGAGGGAAATAAGGGCCTGGCAGTTCAGATTCAAAAAAAGTTGAACTGGAACTCATTTATTTGTATTTCAAAAGTCTGAGACAGATTACCTGGAAAGCAACCAAAACCTCAGAAGCCAAAAGTTCTGCCAAACATTTTTCGGCTTGGCAATCCGTAATATAATACGGCCAGATCATTAAAGAAATCCTGTTCTGAATTCCCTTGAAGTTCCTAAGGCAAAGTTTAAACAAAAATTATTTCCTTCAGAGACTTGTATGCATGATAAAGTTCCATCTGTGCATAAGGAATCCGCGTGGTGGATTAGACGCCTTGACTAAGAAAAAACAAACAACAAAAATAAACCTACATTTCATTTCTCTCTCTAGACCTGCATGGCTGCACGTTCATGAAGCAAAAATCTGTGTCTGCCCTATCTTAGGAAGGAAAGGTTTATTATCCGTTTGCTTTGTCATGGCCAAATCATTCGTTTGTTTTTCAACAATCAAGTATTGCAAACCCACTCTGAAGTATGTGCTGTGGCAAACGTCATGTGAAGAAACAAAGATGAAGATACATAGACTCTCTCTATGGGGCATAATAGATGGTGGTAGACAGAGAGAGGAGACATATAAAAATTAGTGTTAACAAGGTGGAAAGTGCTACTTCCCTTAGGAAAGGTAACATAAGGTGCTCTGGACATTCAGAGATAGGAAATGTTAATTACAATCAAGAGGTGAGGACAGATTTCAGGAAGAAGACAGAATGAGAGATGGATCTTGAAGGGTATGTGGGACTGGACAGAGCAAAGAAGGTCATTGAGTATCATGGTGCTTCATTTAATGCCTTATTGTCTAAAATGCTCTCTCTGCTCATTTCCACCCTAGGTCATATTTCAGTCCACTTGAATCTTTAAACCAAACTGGTTATGTGAGAACACATATTTTCACCCACATGTTAAAATCAAGTTGGATATAATCTCACAATTCTGTATAATCACAGTTTACTTTATGTGCTGCAATTGGTTTTTTCAGTCTGAATTGTCTCAAGGCAACCTCTCCTTAAATTAACTTTATCAGGTACAGGTTAAACCCATGCAATCTAGTTGTGTAGTGGAGCCATCCACTAATCAAAACCAGTGTGGGAACAAGAGTCTGAATTATTTACCCTCATAAACACATTCCCACTTGCCTGTGAAGGGTGCTTATAAAGAAGAATCATCTCTTTGCCTCCATGGTATCAATCTACGGGAAGATCAAAATCCACTTATTTAATTCAACTCGTTTAAATAAGCATTTACCAAGAAGTTACTTCTTAAGGCACTGAGCCAGTTTCTAAGGATACAAGATGACCTCCTACAGGGATCTCACAGCCTCGAGAGGCATACTCAGCACCTCTAACGCAGAGTACAGTAACAGACAGAATCCGTGTATGCACAGATTCTTGGAAGCAGGAGTGACGTGTATGTCTGATACTCACTTTCTATTTAAGAAACAAAGCTGTGTTTCCATTTGCATGTGTAGAAGAATAGTCCTATTATTAGGCCTCTAATTGTAAGGTAGGCTCAAAATGCTCTTTAAACTTTTTTTGGAATTTCCTTTAGAGCTTATTTATATATAAATCACACACAGAAACTTAGTATTATTTTTTGTTATTTTCCAATACTGACAAAATGACCAGTTTCATTGACCAAACTTGAATCTGAATGATTTTTCATGATTCTCAATGTTCAGATATACCTTTAATTTCAAAGATTTGCCACAATGGAGGATATTGAAAAATGTGGCACATACTTTGAAGGCAATTTTAATATATATATATATTGGAAAGATGTCCAGAAATGTTTTTAGTGACAGTGCCGTCATTTCAACATACTTTCCTACCTCCTTTGTCTAGAAAACTCCTACTCGGTTTTCACAACCAGATATTGCTTCTTCAGTGAAGGTCTCCTAGATTTCCTTCTGTACTTTCATACAATTTTGTTGAAACCTCTAACTCCATTGCTACAAACAAGTCTAAGACACTGCTAACCTGTGCCTTAGTGTCTTCATCTCTAAAGTGGGGATTATAACAGATAGTATTTATAAAAGTAAAATGAATAATACCAAGTGAGAACAGTATGTGAACAATGGTATCATATAAGTATATCATCGACTAAACTCATTATTGGCCCGAGCAATTGTCATATAGTAGGTCACCAATATAGGACCATTTAATAAAGCATATACCTTGTTTAATAGATATACCAGAATTTATACGTCCCAAGGTGTGTTAGCCTCTTTCATAAAATGATTGTCATACTTCATAAGTTAAAAATAAACATTGAGTCTAAGACAGAGCTTTATGCATTGAAAACAATGCAAATAACTTATTTACACAGCACTTTGTAGTTTTACAAAGCACATTTACAGTGGAGGAATTAATTTGATTTTCACACTATGTAATTCTGTTCCAATGCCAATCATAAATGACAGTCGCTTAATGTATTTACCCATTTTGGCTCCCCCCTAATTTGTAAGTGAAATCTGCAGCGGCTTTTTAATCAATGAGCTTCTAATGGTCTTTTCGTTATGGTTATCAAATGCCTGTCAAATATTTCTTCCTCTGAACCTCACCCCACCTAGGCTCTCCGTCTCCCCAAAGGGGCAGCTGCCTCTTACTATTCCTTTCTACACCAGTTCCAATAGCTTATGGGGAGGAGAGGGGAAAATAAACACACACATTTTTAACTTTCCAGCCTACTGACTGGCTGGCCCATTTCCCTGGCCAACATCCTCAAAAATATGATAATGAAGTGGTTTGTGCGACTGTGAGAGTGGGTCCACTTTCCTGGGCCATAGCCAAGGGAAAAGAAGAAGGTATCCAAACACAGCTGCAGTTACCTCTGCCTGCCCAGCCATTTCAGGGAACTGGACTCCCCATACCTGGAAGAGGCTCAAAGAGGGACAGAACAGAAGACTCTCTAGGTCCGTTGATTCTGTACAGATCCTGCGATTGGGCTTCAGGCCTGTGTACCACCGCCTCTCTCGGGCATAAAACGAAGAGAAATAAGGAATGACCAAAAACAGAACCAGCCAAATCCCATTATCGTAATTCCTGGAATTTAATTCCTTTAAGATTTTCAATGTAGTTGATTAGAATGAACATTAATTAACGTGAGTGGGTGATAAATTAGAGTCTGAATTGTCATTTGTGTTATTTAGAGATTTTGTTATAAAGAAATAGGTCGAAGTTGGATTTTCATCTAATGGTAGATTGGGATAAAAATGAAAGGAGATGTGCATTCTAACTATTTTCTACCAACTATATACACAGTAGATGCACAGTGTTGTCGCTTCTGCTTTAGAATCATACAATGATAGACATCAGGGAGATCCTCTAATCCAAGCCCTTGCTTTAAAGGAAAGCAAACTGAAGCACAGAGCACCTTGCCCCGAATACGCCACCACTCAGGGCTGCCATCTTCAGTGGGAAGGTCTCTCTCAGGCTCTAACTTGGAACCTTTTAACACTGGTCCAGGTTTCACTGCGCACCATATTTTGTGTTTACCTATACCATTTTCATAAGAGGTATCACAAACTTCAGCACTTATTCATTGTGTATTATTTACTGTGACTTCATGCAAATTAGTCCTCTCTTCCATTTTATCAGAAGCTCCTGGGAGGCTAAACAATTCTGAATCTACCCACCCCACCTCCAACACCTCCTAACAACAGTGCTGAAAATTCAAAATTTACTGAGCTCCTTCCATTTCCAAATAGGCCCAGAGAGGCCCAAATGAGTGGGACAGGTTCAACAGAGCTCTTGTCATCCTGAAGTTTAAAATGGAATAGCAGAGATTGCTGAACAGCTCTAACACTGCCCGCTGTGGTCAAGGTAGACACACCTTTCTTTGTGAATGCAGGTAACAAGGAGATTAAGTCACCTGAGAGCATCTGAGATAAAGCTACTCAGAGTGTGGTCCAAGGACCAGTGCTGGTTACATATGAAATAAATTCAGAAATTGAAAGTAAGCATTTAGAAACTTTTATAGCAATTATGTTTCCCAAGTGGAATCATAAAAAATTAGGACTGGTGCTTTGTATGTCTGTGAACAGACTGGAAATTTTAAAAAGAAAGAAAAAAAGGAAGGAAGGGAGAGAGAGAAAAGGAAACTGGCCTTTCCTCAGAGAATTTGAAAGACTGTCTTGGATGAGCCAGGCTTGACCTGGGCCTTGCAGACGGGGAGGACTTCCACAGCCAAATAAGTGGGAGAAGAGTGGGACAAAGATGGTCGGCAGCACCAACTCAGAGGAGAGAGTGCAGGGAACGAATGAGGAATAACAAACCAGTGAAATGAGAAGACCAAGCATTCTCCTGTGTGTGGGAAGAGAACCTAGAACTACTGAACGAGAGGAAAATGTCGGGAGATGTCATTCCACGCTGAAGAGTTTGGACCTTATTGTGTCAGCAACAGAGAGCTATGTAAAATTTTTGCCTGGAAAGTACCATAATAGAATCTGCACGTGTGTACAGGATGCCCAGTAGCTCCTCGCTAATGAACTATTGCATATGTACTCCAGTGTCTGTAAACTTAAATGTCTGCCTAGGCCAGGCAGGTCCCATGAGCAGGAAGGCGAGGCTTGTACCTCTGGCTAGCACTTGCCTCATCTAATGGTGCACCTCCTACCCAGATTCAGCCAACCACTTACACTCCGAAATATACACCCCATGTGCCAGATATCCAATGTTTCAAGAGAAGCTGAAAAGCTAGATTTGTATGGGAGCTCCTAAATTTCAAAAGTTAGCACTAATTCAAAAACCTGTTAAAAGATACTATTAAGGCTAAACAAACCAGGTCTGAGAGTTGGATTTGCTGCTCAGGCCCCCACTGGGCACCTTTGCTTTTGCATACAAAAAAGAGCTTTGTTGAGGGGCTGGCCTGGTGGCATAGTGGTTAAATTTGCGTACTCTGCTTTGGCAGCCCAGGGTTTGCAGGTTTGGATCCTGGGCGCGGACCTACGCACTGCTCATCAAGCCACGCTGTGACGGTGTCCCACATACAAAATAGAGGAAGACTGGCACAGATGTTAGCTCAGGGACCATCTTCCTCAAGCAAAAACAAAGAAGATTGGCAACAGATGTTAGCTCAGGGCCAATCTTCCTCAGCAAAACAAAAGAGATTTGTTACATCTGTTAAAGTAATAAACTGCTCCTCATGTACTTTTTGGTCCCCAAAAAGATTATGAAGATTACTTTTAATACTCATAACGTGCTATCTGTACTGTCCTGTGGTCCTCTGTCTTCAAAGATGATTGCTGGCATCACTGACAAGTGCCCATGGGTGCTGATATACCCAAATCTGACGCATCCCTCCAGTTCCTCCTCACTTGGTTCCGCAGTAAAAATTTTACATGCAATTACAGCCACCCTTTATAGCTCCTGTCAATACTGCCATCGCTAAGGGCTGGAACTGTGTGTGATTTTTAGTATCTTGATCCCTTAAAACCAGAGCACACTTGCAATCCCTGGACTGAAACTAGGGTGCCTCCATCCAGCCTCCAGTAAAATAGCACATCATTCTGCCCAGAACATTTCACTATTCCCTTTTCTGGGGGGATCTTCACTCAGCTAACATTGCCTGGGCCCCAATCAGCCAAGGTAAAAGCAACGTCAGGATGTAGCCCTAGCACCATTAGGATGCTTCCGAATTATGGCGCCCTTGGAAAGAGAAAAGTCTTTATTCCAACAGGTTTCAGAGAAGAAAAAAAAAAAAAACTGACTGCCGGTAAATTTTAAATGTGTTTGTTAGAAAGGGTGGGGGAGGGGTGAAGAGAAGAGGGAAATAAAAAGAATCAATAAAGTCTCTTCCCAGCTTTCTGTGCTCAGCCTGCATAAAGAATATACACCCTTTTGATTCAAGTGTAGCTTTCATCGCCCTTCTCTGGCAGGCTGCCACAAGCTGCCTTAAGGTGAGTTCTGCTGTTTTAAGGTGGAATTGTTTGCATCTGACTTGAAAAGACTCCTTATTCCACAGTTCACTTTTCTTGTTGTCTCAGAGGGGAAGCAGCAATCTGAACCTGGAAAGACAATATCAAGGAAATGACCTCTGGCCCCACAGGGAAATTTTTTTAAAAAAACAAACAAAAAACATCCAAATGACCATAATTTCACAGCTTTCACCATTCCCTGTGGTACTTTTCACTGTCCCAAGAAACTTGAATTAGACTTGATAGGGTTAAAAGTTTGCAGACATTTACATCATAAACCTCCACAGTGAAAGATTGTCATTCAATTATAAAAATCACTAAGGTCTCAGATTTACTTAGTTTAGGTGGACACTTTTTCACTCATTTATCTTATAAATGTCTCCATTCAGAAATCTATATAACTGCTCAGAATTTGAATTGCTTCCAAAGAAGGATGAATGTTCTGGATTGCTGGCTAAGATTGTATTGTGGTGGTAAGCCTGATCATTTTCATATTTTTCCAGTAAAATTTCTTGGTCTTTTAGCCTGGAAAACCATTGAGTCTGTGTTTGAAAAACAAATCACTGTGCACATGCACAAATGTGGCCGAGCTGGGCAGTGACGCCTGAAATACGTCTCCCTTTCCCTCCTCCTATGCCATTCTAGAACACTGGCCACATTCCCTGTGTTAGCTGGGCATCTCCTCTCAGGCAAGATGTGCTCAGTGCACTTGAACTGCCTGAACTAATTACTAGTGTTTCTTAACCAACCCATTTTATAATTTCTGTTTGTCTCAAGTTTTTAAAAAATTATTATTAATTACTGTTTGTCGATGTGGGCCTAGAGTTTATGAGGCATTTAATGATTCTTGACTACCTTCTAACAAGATTGCTTCTCACAAGTATAAGAACAGGAATTTTAAGTTTCTTTTTCTTCCTGCTCTTCCAAATCTCCCGTTCTTTTGTTGTTATTAGCTCTCAGAACTTATATTTGAGCATTTCCCCATTGTGGTATAATTATGGGGAAATATCTGTATATATCTGGTACAGAATGATGATTTTCCAAAAACAGAGAGAAGATGTGCTTGTCTTGTGATGTAAAGAAAATAAAATCATCAACTGAAATGCCTATGTCATTGTTAATTTCTTAAAGCTTTAAAGCAAAACAACGCCACAGAGTTGATGTGAGATAAAGTGGAGTGCCTTTCTCTGCCCAAAGGAGATGGCTTCTCTTTTCCCATTTTCTCCAACCCCTTTCTCATCATCTCTTCTCCCAAGTTCTGGAGTTTATTTAAAAAAATTTTTTTTTCCTAAAACATTTTATTTACCATATGCAGGAGGACAGTTCTATGTAACTGCTCATAACACACTAGTGAAAATCGCTGAGTTTGTGAGGATAGTTCTGTAAAATGTTGCTTCAGGGCAATGGAATAATTCACTTTCTGCAAAAGATTGAATCAAGCCCTTTGGACTTCCACAAGCGTACAATCTACCTCAGTTAAAATATGTGATGAGAGGGTCCTTGTGGCTTTAGGCAGAGACTTTCCCGTGTCAGTGTCTGGAAAGGGTCACTCCAGGCCCAGGTGTGGTCTCAGCTTCAATATATCAGTGGATCTTCAACTTTTTGTATCAGGTCCCCTTTGAGAACTCAAAACATACCATGAGATTCCTTCCTACGTAAATATACATATGTCCGTATCACCCCCACAAAAAGTCTTTTCCTCCACCCCACAGCCCAATTTTTAAGCTTGTCCAGAGATGATGCATCTCAGGTGTCAGATTCGTGCAAAGCAAACTCAGACTGATTTACTAAACCAGAATGCCAACTTATTAATTTAGATCTGGAGACGTGGCTTGGTCCAGGAGCTAGGCCAACTGTGTGCACATTCCCTTCTGGTAGGTAGAGCTACAGAGGAAATCAAATTACAGTTCAGGCAGCTTCCTGGTGATTTTAGAAATAGAACAAAGGAGGTAGATGTTGTGCCACAGCAGCCTGATCAATTTCCCTTCTCCATTCTAGGGATATTTGTGTCCACCCACCAACTTGAGAGTCTCCCCTCCCTTAGTCACCATTTATTAAATTCCAATATTCAAAGGAGAGAGGGCTCAGAAAATAGTCTGCCTGTCATCCCTACAGCATTACTTATGTCAAACAAGTTAAATACAAATGAGGGTGTTAGAGATTAAGACATCCTTGTACCCTGTGAAGATTTGAGAATTACATTATTAGTAATGATTATACAAACCATTTCTGCTGCAGGTGGCTATAATATAAGTTGAATGTTTCTTTTATATGTCAAAGAGAGAATTTAACCTGACTTTGTCTCCAAGTCCTGTGAGCGCATCGTGGTGGGGAATTATCAGCTATCATGCATCAGCCGTAAGGTCAACTCAATCATGTATCTGCAGTCACACAGGTAACCATGGCAGAGACCATCTAAAATAGCTGTGTGAATACCTGCATGACATTTCCCAAGGATGTTTGCCCCCTTGGGATTTTCTTAGATTATTTTTGCATTGTGTTTGCCTTTGGTGAGCCAGACAATGGAGCGCAGAAACATGTTGAGTAGAAAAAGTATAATATTCTCTACTTGGTACTTCACCAACAGGTGGTATTCCTCTCTCTCCTACCTCCCACTTCTCCCTCCTTCCTTCTCTCCCTCTCTCAGTAAATTCTATCCAAAGCTAAGAATCCAGAAATTCTTCACCATATCAGCTGCCACAGTAGAAGTCTCAGTCTCTGTTGGCAAAACTCAAAATTTTCTCCGAAATTAAGATAATGAAATGATCTGCACAGTGATTGATTAAAAAAAAAAAAAAAAAAGGCTTGTCTTATTCTCTTTTCCTAGTGAGGGACCAGGTAGATGTGGAAGCTTTTTGAAGTATATAGGACAGAGTGGCAAACATGAGGTCTGCATCCAAGGCAAAGGCCAAAGGTGAACTGGAGAAGGAGGTTATCAGAGCAACAGAGCCAAGGAGCAGACTGTGGGATGGAGGCGAACAGAAGTCGGAGCAGGAACTAAGGTCAGAGCAGGCAAAGTGAGGATAGGGAGATTTCCGGAGGCAGGCCAACTCATCCCGCTGATGAGGCAATCTTTTTAAGAGGGCTAAGATGATGTGAACAAAGTTAGACTGCGGTTCACAACAGCAAACACGAAGCATTGCATGAAAGCTCTGTGAGGGCAGTAACAGGTCTTCACAGGATCCAGTAGGAGCTTTCCCTCCACAGGGCTAAGTGTAAAGACGCTGTCTGGCTCCTTTCTCAACCAGTTGCTTTAGTTGAGACATCATGAAAATCAGCACAAGATACTCCCAGGGACAGTCATTATCTTCAAGCCTCCTGCAAGTGAGATTTCCTTGGAAAAAGTGAATAGGAAAAAAGATGTAAGAGAGCCCAGATTCACAAAGCTTCACCTTGGCTTGGCAGGACTCCTGGGTGGTATAATCTTCCAGGATTCTGATTTGTTCTGCTTTACTTTGAAATTAAATGGAAGCCTCCAACAGACCCTTCTCAGCTTCCAAAATGTGTTGAAGTTTGCCAAGAGTTTAATTTATATTTTGGACACAATAGCATCTCTTAATGTTCTTTACTAAATACTGATTAAGTATATGCTCAGGAGAAGATTTGCATTTATATATGAAAAACTTCTTCTGACGATGAACACAAATTCTACAAGAAATAGTTTCCTTTAAAGGATGTGATGGTCCTTATTTTGTGAACACCCAGAGAAGTTAAATGCTTCCCCATCAAAACCCCACAGTAAGCCAGGGGCCATGCTTGCCACTATTACAACATTGAAGCTCACTAGCCAAACAGCACTAAGAGATCCAAGTCATGAAATTTCCCCAAAAAATGTTACATAGCAAGTGTTTTCAGCTTTCATTTAATTGCATTAACCAGATAGCTAATACAACAAATTGCACTAACAAAAGTTGAATGACTTTATGAAGAACTTGAGTGATCTTAACACTGGGGGCACAAAAGCTATGTTGAAACTGTAAGCTTTTAGGTATCTCTGATACCTTGAATTAGTTGCATGGTTTTGGAGAACAGCCATCCTTTTACCTTTTTCCTTTCGCAAATCTGACGATTCCAAGCAGAACTCTGACTTCACAGCTGGCAGCTCCCATTCCTTGTGAGGAATTGGGCAGTTGCTATTGCTGACCCGCAATTTTCAGTCAACTGATAAATAGTTCAAGCAACAAGCAACAAATCAATCATTCCTTTTGAGCAAAATAGCATACCAAACACTGTAGTGGACAGAGAAGCATAAGGTGGTCTTTGCTGGTTATTGTCTGCTTGTTCCTCAAGCCCCCGAATCCATTCTCCACCTTTCTCTGCCATGATTTATTCCTGGGGAGGTTGACCTCTACAGACCACATCCCTGGGTCCCATTACTCTCTGGTTTATGGTTGGGTTTGGCCAGTGGAAGGCACCAGCAAGAGGTCAAAGGGCTGACTGAGCAGACCGTCCCTCCCTGCCTGGCCTGGGGTTAGGCAGTGGTTGTGATTCTTTAGGCAGAGGTTGCTGTCTGGGTTCATTTCTCTTTTATGAGGCTCTAGCTCTTACCAGGCCTTCACAACAAGTAAAGGTCCCTTTCTCCTTCAGACCTAGGGCTAGTCCTTGTTTGCAGCTGCTGCTAGTCCTCTGGGTGCCTCAAGATTCTTTGTTGACTCCACTTCTCTAGCTGGGTCCTCATTAAGTCATTTCAGTCAAACCTCTTTGAGTATGCCATCCGACTTCTGCCATGACCCTGAATGACGTGTGATCTCTGCTCCTAGAGCTTTCACAAGCCTTACTGGAGAACAAAGAACATGAAAATAGACCTGCTACCTTTACAGGGGATGGAAGTGTTCTATATGTTGATCCAGGGGATGGTCACCTCCACTTAAGAGTTGTGCACATCGCTATATACACAGATAGTCAATTAAATGATGTGATGTTATAAAAGCCAAGGGCCAGTAATAGGGCTGTAAGTGTTTAGAGGAAGACAATCACATTTGGAGACAAGGTGGGAGAAGGTTCTAGAGGAGAGATTTGAGCTGGCATTGAAGCATAGGTAGCACATGAACCAGCAGAAAAAGAGAAGAGACCACTGCTGAGAGACAGCATTCAATGTGTCCAGAGGTGTGCAGGTGGGAAATGACATAGGAGCCAATAAATAGACAGCCTAGACACTGGTAGATATTTCTTTTGCCTCCATCAAAAAGTCACTTTATTTATACATTCTTCACTCTTATTAGGTTCCCATCCTCAAACAATCTAAGCTAAACTGGTCTGTATGTGACCATTTGAAGTCAATTATTCTGAAGAAATATCTTTAATCATATGACCTAGCATTTTCCATAATATATTAAACAAAAACAAAAAAACTTTAATATCCAGAGCATCCCCTCAGAGTTTCCATGGCATGACATCATCTCAGATAATCTCACAGAGTTGAGACTTTGCTGTACTCCTCCTTTTTCAATGAGCCTTAGGCAATCGTTTATTTTCCACTTACTAAGTTTAGTCCTTGGAGCCTGCACTTCACTAGGAAACCATTTGGGAGAAGGAGAAGTATTCATTCAAAATCTCTTGGTTCATGGAACCAATGAAGAATCAGAAAATATAGGAGCCTTCATTCTTGCTGATGCTTCATAACGTTTGTATTAAGCAAGTCAAATTTGAAGAGGGTCTCTGGGACATGAGTGATATTATTGTCTCCATTTATGTCAAACATTGTTTAAAATACTGCTGCGTACCAAAATAACTGTATCCAGCTCTAAACGTGGCCTCTAAGAGGATTTATCATATCCTTCATGGAGAACTCTTGTTTTTTAATAATGGAAATAAGATAATGACAAGAAGATTGAGCACCTGGAATATAGTAGTGATAAATGAAACTAAAATGAATGTTTAGGTTAGTTAGTTAAACTAAGTTAAAGTGGTAGAAAAGTTGCTGACAGTCAGGAAAAAAACATGTAAAATCAGGCACTTCCCACGTGCATTTTGAAGTGCAAATACATTTAGTACTAGAGAGGTGCAGGGAAACCTAGCTATTTTGGGCTATTCTGAACAAGGAGAGCTGTATGTTCTGAAACATATGGCTCAACATTTATAAAGCAGGGGGAAAAAAAAAACAAGAAACCACTGAATGGCATATTTGAGTTGGCCATTTTAAGATTCCTTAAAAGTTCTGACATGCAACAATGATTCTCTAATAACCAACATATCAAGTTCAGTCATTGGGAAATATTCTGTTAACTGATATTTGGATTGGAATATGTTAAGATGGGGTTCTTTCAACACAACAGAGGCCAGTTCGGTCCACCCCATCTCACTTTGTCTCTCTCCGTGCGTGTGTCTGGGGGAAGGGGTTATGACAAGGGGTGGATTGCTCTCCGTACATGACATGTGTTCTCTTAAGGTAAACAAGAGCCAAGGGACTGACTTTTCTGATTTTTCTCACTGTTTCCAATGGCAAAAAGTCTCTCAGGAACCTCTAAGCAATAACTTGTGTTCATTTCAAAGGGCAAATTTGACTCTTCCCCTTTTCCCTTTGCCATTAATAAGTATTAATTGATAATCTGTTAGCAAGTATTTAATGAACTCCTATCAGCATCTCAGCACAGTGCTCGGGGCTTTGGAAGAAAATAAAACATGATCCCTGACCTCAAAGATCTTATAGAACAGTTTGCTGGAACAAGACCAAGGCACATGAAATAAATCTAGCAAAGATACAGGAATTTGTAGAAATATAGTTCAGAAAATACTCTAAATAGGACCAATTCTCCCGACTCGCCAACACTATATCTATTTTTATTAAAGATTTCCCCACTTAGCTGGGAGTGGTTAGGTTTTGGAGCTTTGTGGAAGTATTTCTTCTCATATTACCACCATCCCAGCATACAATTGTTGGACGCCAGCCTATTTCATATCCTCCTTCCTCCCTCTCTTATCTCTCCCTGATGCATGATTTACCCTCCCCTGGAGCTTCTGCCATCTGGATCAGACTTTCTGCCTCTCTGGACCTAATTATTTCCCTGATTCTCTAGAGTGATTTCTTCCCTTTTGCCTATGACTCAAGCTTTTCTTAGCGAACAACTAATTCTTTGCTCTTCCAATGTTCTCTGCTCTATTTTTCTTTCTTGTATTCCACTAAGTGCATATTGACAGGTAAATTAAAAAGTGTGTTATGTTGATACTCACCCACCACACAAACACACACACACACACACACACAGTAAACCTTTCTTGACCTCACTGAAGTCACCATACAAGTAACACCAGCACCAGAGACTGAAGGTTGAAATGCTCAGCCCAACAAAGGTGGAATGTCGTTAAATTTCACAAGGCAAATAAGGAGAAGGAAAGAAAACATAAATGATTAACAAGACAATTGTCAATACAGGAAGCCAAAGTAGAAAGGAGATCTGAATATAGAACGGCAGATATTAAAGAACAAGAGAAAATAAGGATGAGATGACAAGGAAGAGAAATGTAGTATCTTAAAAGTGGCAGAGCCTGAGACGCATTTTCATGATGTCTAGATAGTAAATGTGGGACCCAACAGAGGAGAGGATATCAAGAATTCTTCATTTTGAGTCAGCTATCACCTGGTGCATCCTGTGGCAAGTCACTTAATCTCTCCGTGTCTCAGTTTAAGTATCTATAAAACTATATGCAATAAACCTAAGCCATGGCCCATGTACAGTCTAAGGAGTACCTAATTTAAGATTACCCAGGGTGATACTATTGCTTCAGGTTATTTCTGCTATGGTTGATATTGTCAGAAAAGCCCAGAAAAAAGTGTTCGGAAGGATTCAGTTACTGTGGAGGGTGGGGAGGGGTTGTGCAAGGAGGGGGAGTCTTGCTTCTTAGACCCAGAAACTTCAAAGAAATGCTCCCAAAGGGACGCCATCAGCGGATTAAAGCTGACAGGATGCTTTCTCAGAGACCACAAAGGATTTCCCCATTACCTGGGAGTGGTTAGGTTTCAGAGCTGTTTGGAAGTGATTCCTATCATCAGGGCGGGTTCATTCTGAAAAGCAGCTTGTTGACAGGGGTGTGTGCTGGCTGCGATGGAGAAACAATGATTGTTAATTAAGAAGAGGACCCAGTAACAAGAAGTCACAAGTCCCTTGGTACCCGAAACTTGCCCGACTACTTGCCTTGGTAGTGCATTTAGACTCTTGAGCCCTTCCACCTGTCAGCCCTCAGAAGGTTATTCTAATTGGTACAGAAAAGTTTGAGAAGTTCTCCTGGAACAAAAGGGCTACTATTTCCTAGAGAGAGTTGCAACATGGGGAATCATCATTTGAAAATTCATCAAATGTTTTTGAACAATTCATCTAAAACATCTCTAATGAAAAATGTGTCCATGTTTTCATAGGTGGATATAACAAGAAGAATACTTTTCATTGGTACAGCACTCTTCAGTTTGCATGTGACCCACATATATCCTCTCACTTGCTCCCCCTCTTCCCATCCCAGCAACCCTGAGAGTTGAGTATTATTATCCCCAGTGTACTGATGACAAATCTGAGGCCCAGATAAATTTTCTCATCTGGCTCTGCATCATAAAACTCTTTAAAAACCTAACCAAGACTTAATCTCAGATTTTCTGACTCCAAGTTCACTGTTACTTCTCTTGTCTTACTACTACCTCAGAAGATAAAAATGAATCAATTCAGAGAAAAAAAAAATAAGACAACAAAAAAATTAAAAGCAAGGCAGTGGATGTTTGGTGCAGAAAGATCAAACGTCAGATAGCTATACATGAACAAAAATAGCTTGAGAGAGCTCAGGAGTTCACTCAAGAAACTTCAACAAAATATTGGAACCCAAAGCCTGAGAATAACTGCACCAAAAGGGAAGCAAGAGCACCTTCATTTGCTTGCTCATCCCATCCCCCAGATTGGCACTCCTAAGTGCCAAGAGGGAACTCCCAAGCTGGAAAGAGTTCCCCTCACTGGGAAAGGGAGAGTGGGGTGATTGCCCAGCTTTCTCAGCCTTTCGGGGCACTGCACAAGGGACCCTCTTCAGTTTCACCACAGCCTGAGATCAGCAAAGCTGAGATGTATAGAGACAGCTTGGAACAAGGAAGATTGGCAGAGGCTACTAATATCAGCCACAGGGTAAGATAGCAAGGAAGAGAATAATTAAACTCTCCAATCAAAAGGCATAGAGTGGCTGAATGGACAGAAAAAAACAAAACAAGACTGAACTATACTGCCTACAAGAGACTCACTTCAGCTTTAAGGACACACAAAGCTCAAAGTGAAGAGATGGAAAAGATATTCCATGGCAAATAGAAAGCAAAAGAGAGCAGGGGTAGCTATATTTATAACATACAAAACAGACTTTAAGTCAAAATTGTAATAAGAGACAAAGAAGGTTAATATATAATGACAAAGGGGTCAATTCATCAAGAGGATATAACAATTGTAACTATATATACACTCAACATCAGAGCACCTAAATCTATTAAGCAAATACTAACAGATCTGAAGGAAGAAATAGACAACAATACAATAATAGGGGACTTCAGTACCCCACTTTCATCAATGGATAAATGATCCAGATAAAAAATCAATAAGGACACATTAGAGTTGAACTGTACCTTAGACCAAATGGACCTAACAGACATACACAGATCATTTGCTCCAACAGCAGCAGAATACATTTTCTGAAGCACACACAGAACATTCTCTGGGATAAAGCATATGATAGGTCACAAAACAAGCTTTAGCAAAAGTAAGAAGACTGAAATGATACTAAGAATCTTTTCTGACCACAGTAGTATGAAACTAGAAATCAATAACAGGAAGAAAACTGGAAATTCACAAATATGTGGAAATTAAACAACACACTGCACAACCAATGGGTCAAAGAAAAAATCAAAGTGGAAATCAAAAAATATCTTGAAACAGATGAAAATGGAAATACAACATACCAAAACTTAAGAGATGCAGCAAAAGCAGTTCTAAAAGGGAAGTATATAACAATAAATGCCTACATTTAAAAAAGAAAGATCTCAAATAAACAACCTAACTTTACACCTTAAGGAACTAGAAAAAGAAGAATAAACTAAGCCCAAAGTTAGCAGAAAGAGATAACGAAGCTCAGAGCAGAAATAAATGAAATAAAGAATAGAAAAACAACAGAAAAGATCAAGCAAATTAAGAGCTGGTTTTTTGAAAAGACAAACAAAATAGACAAAACTTTAGCTAGATTAACCAAGTAAAAAAGAGAGAGAACTCAAATAATATTATTAATGATAGAGGAAACATTACAATTGATATAGAAATACATAGGATTGTAAGAGACTACTATGAACAATTTTATGCCAGCAAATATAGCAACCTAGGAGAAATGGATAAATTCCTAGACACATACAACTTACCAAGACTGAATTATGAAGAAATAGAAAATCTGAACTGACCAATAACAAGTAAAGAGATTGAATCAGTAGTCAAAAACGTCCCAGCAAAGAAAAGTCCAGGACCAGATGGCTTCACAGGTGAATTCTACCTAACATTTAAAGAAGAATTAATGCTAATTCTTCTCAAACTCTTCCAAAAAAATTGAAGAGGTGGGAACACTCCCAAACTCATCTTACAAGGCCAGCATTACCCTAATACCAAAGCTAGGTAAAGACACTACAAGAAAACTATAGGCTGACATCCCTGATGAATATAGATGCAAAAATCCTCAACAAAATACTAGCAAACCAATTTCAACAGCATATTTAAAGGATCATACTCCATGATCAAGTGAAATTTATCCCTAGGATGGAAGGATGTTTCAGGATAAGAAAATCAATAAATGTGATACACCACATTAACAGAATGAAAGATAAAAATCATATGATCATCTCAACAGATGTAGAAAAAGCATTTGACAAAATTCAATGTTCTTTCATGATAAAAACTCTCAACAAACTGAGTGTAGAAGAAACATTCCTCAACATAATAAAGGCCATATACGACAAGCCCACAATTAACATACTCAATGGTGAAAAGTTAAAAGCTTTTCCTCTAGGATCAGGAACAAGACAAGGATGCTCACTCTCTCCACTTCTATTCAACATAGTACTGGAAGTCCTGGCCAGAGCAATTAAGCAAGAAAGATAAATAAAAGATATACAAATCAGAAAGAAAGAAGTAAAATTATCTTTGTTTGCTGATCACATGATCTTGTATATAGAAAATCGTAAAGACTCCACCCAAAACCATTAGAACTAACAAATGAATTCGGTAGTCTCAGTATACAAAATCAACATACAAAAATCAGTTGCATTTCTATACACTAACAATGAACTATCTGAAAATAAATAAAGAAAACAATCCCATTTCTAACAGCATCAGAAGGAATAAAATACTTAGGATAAATTTAACCAAGGAAGTGGAAAATATGTAAACCAAAAACTGTAAGACACTGATGAAAGAAACTGAAGAAGACACAAATAAATGGAAAGATAACCCATGTTCATAGATCAGAAGAATATTGTTAAAATGTCCATACTACAAAGTCATCTATAGATCAATGGAGTTCCTATAAAAATTTCAATGGCATTTTTCACCGAACTAGGAAAAGCAATCCTAAATTTGTATGGAACCACAAAAGACTCCAAATAGCCAAAGCAATCTTGAGAGAGAACAAAGCTGGAGGCATGACACTTCCTGATTTCAATCTATGTTACAAAGTTATAGTAATCAAAACAGAGGATACTGGCATAAAAACGGACCTATAGACCAATGGAACAAATAGAGAGCCCAGAAATCAACCCACACATATATAGTCAAGTAATATTTGACAAGGGAGCCAAGGATACTCAATGGGGAAAGGATAGTCTCTTCTATAAATGGTGCTGGGAAAACTGGATAACCACAAGCAAAAGAAAGAAATGGACTTCTATCTTACACCACTTACAAAAAGTAACTAAAAAGGATTAAGGACTTAAACATAAGACCTGAAACTATAAAACTCCTAGAAGGAAAAAAGGTAAAAGCTTCTTGACATAGATCTTGGCAATGATTTTTTTGGATATGACACCAAAAACACAAGCAATAAAAGGAAAAATCAACAAGTGGGACTATATCAGGGTAACAAAGCCTCTGCACAGCAAAAGAAGCCCTCAACCAAATGAAAAGTTAACCTGTAGAACGGGAGAAAATATTTGCAAATCCTATATCCAATAGAGGGCTAATATCCAAAATATACAAGGAAGTCATACACCTCAAAAGCAAAAAAAAAACAGTCTGATTTGACAATGGGCAAAGGACCTGAATAGACATTTTTCCAAAGAAGACATACAAATGGCCAACAGGTACATGAAAACACCACTAACCATTAGGGAAATGCAAATCAAAACCACAATGAGATATTATCTCACAACCTTTAGAATGATTATTATCAACAAGACAAGACATAACAAATGCCAGTGAGGGTGTGGAACAAAAGGAACCCTTATGCACAGCTGGTAGGAATGTAAATTGATACAGCCACTATGGAAAACAGTATGGAGGTTCATCAAAAAATTAAAAATGGAACCACCATATGATCCAGCAATGCCACTTCTAGGTATATATCCAAAGGAAATGAAATCACTATCTCAGAGAGATATATGCACTCCCATGTTCATTGTAGTATCATTCACAAGCCAAGACATGAAAACAGTCTAAGTGTCCATTGATGGATGAATGAATAAAGAAAATGTGGTATATACATAGAATGGAATATTATTCAGCCAAAAAAAAAAGAAAGAAATCCTGCCATTTGTGACAACATGGATGGACCTTGAGGGTATTTTGCTAAGTGAATTAAGTCAGATAGGAAAAAACAAATACTATATGATCTTACTTATACATGGTATCTAAAAAAGCTGAACTTATAAGCAAAGAGTAGAAAGGTGGTTGCCAGAAGCTGGGAAGTAAGGGAAATAAGGAGATGTTGGTCAAAGGGTACGAACTTCAGTTATAAGAGGACTAATTTCCAGGAATCTAATTTACAGCATGGCAACTATCATTAACAATACTGTACTGTATACTCGAAAGTTGTTATGAGAGTGAATTTTAAATGTTCTCACCATAACAGCAATAGCAACTAAATGGTAATTATGTGAGGTGAAGGATGCGTTAACTAACCTTATTATGGTAAACATTTCACAACACACACATATATGTGTATCAAATCATCACACTGTACACCTTAAACTTACACAATATTATAGGTCAATTACATGTCAATAAAGTTGGGAAAAAAAAGAATAAGCTGACTGATTTCCTCAAATAACGATGACTGCAGGTTGCTAGACATACGCTTGGTTTCCTGAAAGGATTGACTAATTTCATAAAAAGTCTCTTGAGCAAGTAATTCATAAAAATTTTTAGGCACTTGGAGCTCATCAGTTGAACTAAACTGTAGTCACACTGGCCAATGGATAAAAATATCATCAAAATGAATTGAGAGAGGGGAGGAAAATGTAACCAGAGACTGGCAAGATAAACACCAAATCCTAACAGTGGGTATCTCTGGAAGGTGGATTGTGGTGATTTTACTTCTTAATTGGACTTTTCTGAATTTTTCAAATGTCCTAGAACAAGCAAACATTACTTCTGTAATTAGGAAGAAAGTTATATATTTCTATTTATTATAAAAATCATGCCATGTTAGAAAATGAATGAAATATAAAATTATCATTCAGATCAAGAAGTCATCACATAAATTAATGATAAAAGAAACCAGCCTGAGACACCTCTCCCCAAGTCTCTGACACATCATTAGAGGCCCTCACGCTCTAGATCATTCTAGAGATAACTGTTCTAGAAGATTCTGAGGGAATAACAGCATAAACTCCCTCCCTTCCCCACCTTAGTGCAAACTACAGTCAAACTTGAATAGATTTTTTAAATCTTTTGTGGTATTTATTTAAACTTGGTATTTTAGAAACACTCATTTCAGACAGATATATAAGCAGTTCTTACTGTTAGGGTTTCATAACAGGTACCTATGTATCAGGAGGTATGGAAATCTGCTTCAAGAGTGGTAGGTACTGCAGGCACAAGGAGGTAGGGTGGGTTTGTCCAGAAAGTAAACAATAATTATTATGAGCTTACCCAAATACTGTGTGATGTTTCTGAAGCCTTCCTAACGCTCCCTCTCGGGGCAGAGCCACACATAGCATCCCCCTGTCTTCTATTTCCCACCCTTCTCCTTTCTCCATTCTTTCTCATCACCTTTTCTTCTTCTGCCATTTGTTTCTCATCACAGTTTCACTTGTCAAGGATCCTAAATGAGGATTTATGGTGTCATTTTAAAGACTTGTAAGGGCCTACGGTGCTAAAACATAAAACGAACAAGAACTGACTTGTCTGCATAAAACATGCCTCTTTCCTCAGTAGGGGGAGTGGTTTTAAAAAAAAAAACTTAATCAGCAGAATAGTTTCCAACATAACTGCATTCTGGAAGTCAGGCTAGAGGAAACAAGTTGGATGCTTACTTAACAGGCCTTGCCAACGATGGTTTCTGAGACCAAAAAGAATAGAGCTTTTTGTTTTGTTTCCAACCCTCTTTGTAATGACCACTTAAAGTGGGTTTTTCAATATACTCTCTGCTTGGACATTCAGTCCCTACCTCATTTCTTCCCTCATCTTTGCTTCCAACAGTTGGAGAAGAGTCTCTCACATTTGATTATTGGCAAGGGTTCCTGTAAATCATTAGTGGAATCCTATTTCCCATAGTATGAATTATTTTATAATTCTGATTGTAGAACAGATAGGCTTGAGTCTGCTTTAAAACACTCATGTAGTACAACTGAACTATTCTTCATGGAAGGAAATGTAGTTTTTAGCATTATTTGATGATGTCTTACTTCGTCAAGGTCAAGTTTATAAACATGAGATAATTAAGCTAGGCTCTAAGCTCCACGAGGGTAGGGACACTTTTCTCCCCACGGCCAGTGCCTAACACAAGCCTGGTACCTAAAAGGGAACGATAACATTTAAATTGAAATGTAATTGAATTGAAATAGAAATTCAATGATACCTCCAAGTTTTATAAGGCTGTAGCACCGTTAAAAACTGGATCCCAAGAAGGCTAGTAGGTTCAGAAAACCCTGTCTGATGGGTGCCCATATGCACGGTGTAAACAGACGACTGCATTGACCCAAAGAGTGCAGGGAGGGATAGAGTTGCCTACGCAAAGCTGGCTGACCTGGCACTCTTCACAACTGGGTGTGAAACTTGGTGAGATTTGGCAGTCAGTCCTAGCCAAGGGGGAAAGAAGCCACTCTATCTTTGAGGACAGGCTTTCTGGAGATGCCTGCTCTCAGAATCTCAAAGCCATGACAAGTCACCACAAATCTGTTTTTTTACTAATAGACTCCAAGATGAAGCAAGGCATAAAATGAAAGACGCCCCAACTTTACGTGTGGAAATACTGCCACGAGATATTATTGGAGGAACCAGGGTTTGCACCTCATGACTGAAGAAGTCCAACCTCATTCTGGGCTCACCAAAACCTGCTACGGAGCAGAATAAGGCTGTGCTGCTGAACAGCCTGGGTAGGTAAGAGACCAGGAACCTATTTAAAAATATGTGTAGGGCCGGCCCCGTGGCTTGGCGGTTAAGTGCGGGCGCTCCGCTGCTGGGGGCCTGGGTTCAGATCCCAGGCGCGCACCGACGCACCACTTCACCGGCCATGCTGAGGCCGCGTCCCACATACAGCAACTAGAAGGATGTGCAGCCATGACATACAACTATCTACGGGGACTTTGGGGGAAAAAATTAAATAAATAAAAATTATAAAAAAAAAAAAAATACGTGTAGACTTGGAGTTATTCCATGATCTCAATTTCCAGCTGGGAGCGTTTTCAACACCCCCTGCCTCCTAAGATAGAGGCAAGGACTATCCACCAGAAGTGTTCAGGGTCAGAAGAGGTCTTGGGGAGAAGATTAACGCCTTTTAAAGGTGAGACAGGGCGGCCAAAAAAGAGGCTTCCCTGAGGCTCGGTTGCCCCAGCAGGGCCCCACCCTGCTGTGTTCTAAAAGCTTTTACATATTCAAGAGTCTTTCTCATATAGTAGCTTCCGAAAGACTTTTTTGTTTTTTCCTTTTTTTCCATTTTAGAGATCTTTTGCCTGGTCTGGCAAATAAAGTCATCCTTCATCATTTTAATGTGTAAAACATTTCCAGCCAAAATGAGATTGAACTGCGCCAGAGCAAAGGTTCCAACGCAATTTTTCCAAGTCAGTAGGAAAATAGAGTGTTAAGCATGAGAAACATATTCTGAAAGAGCAGAAGTAGAATGTAGTTCGCTCTCCATTGTGTCCAGGGTCAGAGAAGAGAATGAAAACCGAGGAAAAATAATTCAGGAAAAAAAGAATATTCAAAAGCCCAGGAAAGAGTTGTGAAGTGCTGAGGAAGCCCAGGAGAGCATCATATTAATGAGGAGGGGTCACTGAAGAAGAAAACCTATAAGGAAGTAGAGGGTGCTAGAATTCAACAGGAAATGGACTGTAGTTATTGAAGGTCATTTGAGAGCTAAATGTGCCCTAAATGTGACCCCTGGTAAAGGAGTCCAGGGACCTATAGGGGACGCTAAGGGAATGTCTGGCTGGATGCATTAGAGAGGGTCCCAGAGTTTCTTGTCAATATTTGATCCAAGAGTCCCTCAGAGAAGGCCCCTCCTTCACAAAGCCAGACCCATAAACCAAAGATGCACCCTGGGCCGCCTGTGTTTGAAAGACCTGTAGAGACACAGACCTTATCCCACTTCTGTCTGCATGTGTTTTTAATGGACTCTGCAAAGGCCTAAAGGTTCCAGGCATGAAGCATGAGGCTGGAGAGCAACTTCAGCAACGAAACATCCATTTCCTGTGCAGCCAGATAGATAAGTAAGGGGAAAACAAAAGCACATTTCAGGGTCATCGGTCCAGCCTTGCAGCTTCTCTACAGAAACCAACATAGTGAGCCTAAAAGGCTTGTCTGGGGATGCCTCAGTCCGAGCGGTGAGATCCTACCTGGAGCATTCGACAATGTCTGGGGCATTTCTAGAAGCCATCCAGGAAAAGTGAAGCCACTGCCCCAATTCATGCATGGATTTTCACAAGAGTTCATTCTCCCCAGGCTGCCAGGTATAAAATGAGCTAGGTGAGCCAGAGCACAAATTTGAATTTGCTTAGGCAAGACCGAATCCTGCTCGATTGCAACGCTCTGCTGCCAAGTATCAGGAGAACTGCTTACATCGTGGTCCTCATGTCTCT
The DNA here is from genome assembly GCF_057802395.1 of Ceratotherium simum simum. Taxonomy (NCBI): domain Eukaryota; kingdom Metazoa; phylum Chordata; class Mammalia; order Perissodactyla; family Rhinocerotidae; genus Ceratotherium; species Ceratotherium simum. Next base: position 44,296,912 of record NC_141914.1, read on the forward strand.
TGTCAGAACACAAATGGATCAAGTTTTCTCCCACTTCCTGGGGAGTAACCAGTAGCTGGGATAGCTGGGAGCACACAGGAACATGGCAAGCCACAAAAGTCTAAATTACCCAGCCAGGTGAGTCCATCCAGTTCTAATCTGGAAGGTGCCCTGAAGCGATACAGACATGCAGAGCAGACTGACACTGACATATTTAGCAGGGCAGAAAGCCTGTATGATTAAAACTAAGGGATGCGAATGGGAGCTGTGTGAGTGGGCAGAAGGAGGTGTGGCTTTTGGTACAATCTTGCTCCTTTGGTCTGGAACATTTACGCCTCTGGTTCTCATTTGCAAAAAGAAAAAAAGTGAAAGAACAAACAACAGAAATCGTGCCTTTGTATGCATCTGCCAACATCTGAGCAAAGCTTTAAGGAGCTTCCAGGCAATACAACTTGGCACTGTGCTTCACAAGTTGGTACAAAATCCTCGGTGCCAAATGCTCAGGGAGAACATGCCTATGACTTTGCAGGAAAACTCTGGCAAAGCTCACTCCCTTACAAGGGGGTCTTCCATAATGCCTTTGTCGTGGAAATTCAATGGAATTCCATGGCACTGGGGGCCGGCACCTTTTCCTGGCACGACACCTTGCCTAGTGCCATCAGTATGTAAAGCCAAGCATCTATGCTAATGAGTGTGCACTCAAATTCTATCTGACTCTCCCAATTAACAAGGTTTGGGCAGTCAGGAACGTGTCAGGACAATCACAGCATGGTTTTGAGACAAGCCATGTTCTCTTACCAGAAAGCCTCCAGTAGTTCGCACACTGGACAAAGCCACCCTGATAGGGCCAAGGCTTGAATCAGAGCCATGGCCTGTATGAGTGACCAGGCCCCCGGAGTGCCAGGAGGGTTTCACTGCAGTCTCCTTCAGCAGGGGAATTGCTCCCACTTCCATCTCAAGCATGTTATTGACCCTGGACAGCAATGACAATGAACATCAGTTTGAAAGCCATGAGGAGGGACAAGAGGGGGAAAACTCCGGGCTGGTGCTGATAGCAGGGGTTTACATAAGGACACATGTGCAGCTGAGGAAAACTCCAAACTAAGGCTGGGGTCATGACTGATGTTCATCTTAGAGATACGGACAAAGTCACTCCTCCTCCAACTACTCATTGAAATAATACAGGGATCAGTCACGAAGGTTCTGTAGGAGAAACTACACGGGTTCCATTGACCTCAAGGAGCTTACAACTGTCATCAAAATAAATAATACTTGTAGAGATGTTTTACGTTTTACAAAACGCTGTTGCACGTATCAATGAGGAGATAAATAAGAGGAGCATAAATTCAATGAGAATAAAAGGGATCACAAATTGGTATATAATAATATGTCGAATAAATACTACCAACAATAAACACTGGGATATCAGAGGAGAGAAGCGTGGCTTAGGGCCAGGATGAGTGGGCAAGGAGAGTTCAATGGGGCGGAGGAGATTTGAAAGATGGAGAAGAGAGAGAACCGTATCATATTCTCTTAGAGAATATATGTCTTTTTCTTTCAGACTATCAGATAGCACACTGTATTTTGAAACTTCTCTGTTCCAGGCAATGTGCCAGGTGCTAGATTTATAGCAAAAAAAAAAGACAGAGTCTCTGCATTTCCAGTGGGCAAGATGGACAATGTGCAAGTAAATAAGTAAATAAAAAAGATAATTAGATAATGCAGTAAGTCCTGTGAAGGAAACAGCCGATAATGGGATAGGACATTTTTTTTTCACTCTTCACTGTGAGACACTCTGCAGATAGCAAGTGCTGTTGGTTTAATTTTATTAAACATGTGCTAGCGCAAAACTACACAATACTTCAGAATAAAAGAGCCAATTACAAGTTTACCAACTCTTCTGTGGTTGGGATCCACCAAATGCAAATTGACTTTAGCAGGCTGGTTACCCTCAAAATATCGATTGCTGCCTCCTCACTCAGTGTTCCCCATCAGCCTGAGCCAAACATACAATCAAATTAGAACAAAATAATGAGGACAAAAGAGTCAAATGATGTACAAAAAATGAATAAAACATTATTATATTATTGTTGAGACAAAATTATGATTTAAATGGAAAATTCCTAATATATTCTCTAGTCATGACTTTGAAAAGGCAGAAAATGATGTTGGAAAGACAACCAAAGATTGTCTTCCTGAGGTTAGGATGCAACTTCCTGAAAAGTGAGATAATCTAAATGAAATAGTAGTTATACAACTGGATATTTAATGCCAAAAAAAATTTTGATTGATTTCTTACCACTTATTGGTTAAATAAGACAATTTTATTTGCCACAGTCTTAGTCTTAGGCACATTGTGCCACATTTAGTTGGATATTTAAATTCTATTCCCACAGTATTAACTCTTAAGAAGAGAATAGCTCGAGATAGGTGACTCCTGTGAAAGAAGCAGGAATCATTCAAAAGAGGCAAGATGTGTTAACAGAGTAATAGTACGAAAACCATTCAAGTGCCTTGTCCTTTAGCATTTCCTGTAGACAATCCTCTCTCTGGGCTGAGTGAGGCTGCCTTCCATGGCAGTGGCAGGGAGATCATTACAAAAGGAAAGTAAGGAGAAAAAAGATAATATTCAGCTTTTGATATCCAAAATAGGATTTTTCATCAAGGCAATAGGCTTGAGAGCAGGATATGTCAAGAAAAAGAGAAAGCATATTCTATAATTTTGTAGAATATCAAAAAGCAAGCCTAAAGAACTCAGATCACGTAGTATCTTCTATATTCAGAAAATATAATCCTTTCATCTATTGATAGCTAGGCCCTGCGCTTAGTATGACATACAGGAGGAAAAATCCTGAAACCTTTTCTTTCTATCCTGCAAGATTCTAGAGGGCTCTCTTGTCCCTTGCTGGCTAAATGGAGGCAATACAGTAGGGAAATCCAAGGAAGCAGTAAGGCAGCACTGCCCGGTAGAACTAATTAATTTAAACAGCCAAATTTGGCTAGTGGGCTACCATATTGGATGGCACAACCCTAGGGGATGAGGAAGTCCCTTAGTGGAAGAGGTCTAGATCTAATCACTGCTTGGAAGGGAACCACACTGGAGAACCCCGTGATGCCATCAGACTGTGATGTGAGCAAGAAACAAACATTTATTGTCCTAAGATTTGGGATGCTGATACAACAGGTAGCGTTAATTACCCTAAATAATACTGATAGGTACTCTTACTCAAACTCTTTATAGATGAGAAAACTGGGGCACAGAGGAATTAATTCGTTTGTCCAAGGTCACATGGCTACTAAGTGGTGGAACTAGGACAAAGCCATGTAGTCTGACTAGAGAGCACTCCCCCACTCTCTTAGACTCGTTGCTGTACTTAGTTCCACAATCTGTATGTGAGTAAAAGAAAGGGGACAGTTCATGGTCTAGACATGATTACTTTACATTAAAAAAATAAATTTGTAAATTTGCTAAATTATATAATTTCTTTTCCATGTGAATCACAAGTAATCAAACCCTTAGACAGCCTTACCAATTACAAAGAGTGGGCATGCACATTTCTCATGCACACAAAACCTGCTGTCTGGTTTCTTTGGAAATGACAAGACACTCTGCCACAGGAACACAATGAAAAGTGAGTCAGTTGTGCCCAGACCGAAGGAACGAGGAGTTCTGTAAATATGAAACAGATGGGATTTCCGGAGCTGTTCTCATGCAATTTAGCAGTTTTCAAATAAGCTAGCTTTCAAAAATCCGTTTGATTTTTTCACCAGGATCTGAGTTGATCTGAACTAATAACAATTGTCCAGCCCTCTGAAATTGTCCTCAGCACTGCTCATCCACACTTTGGTTCAGACGATGGATGTACTCATCTTCCCTTAGAAGAGGTGATGCCTGATGGTCTCAACTGGGCGCTGACTGATAAATTGGGCCTGAGGAAGACTCTGCAATCTTCTTAACGTGTGTGTTTCCCTGGGGTCTCTTGAGCACTTATGTACTCAGTTTACAATATGACAATGCGCTCTCATGTAGACAATGTTTGTAAACATTCTTACCTAGCCTGCTCACAACAAAGATAAAGAAGATACTTGTTTATTGAGCATCAACTTTGTAACAGGTAATTTATCTACATCCTCTTATGTAAATCTTAACAAAATGGAAAAATAACATCATTATCCACTGTTTAATATGAACAGCAAGTGCCTATATAGTCTCTACAATGGACCAAGTACCTTTCCAAGTAAATTAATATACTAACTCAGTCTTCATAAAAATTGAGAAAAGTACCATAATCATCACCCCTGTTTCACAGGTTGGAAACTGTAGTGAAAGGAAGTTAAACAGCTTGCCTAATATCACAGGACTAACAGGCGACAGAGCCAGGATTTCGAACCCAGGCATTCTGGCTCCAGAGGCTGCACCCTTAACCTCTGTGCTGTATGGCCTCTCAGTTTACAGGTCGGAAAATGTTGGCTCAAGATAATAAAGCTAATACAGGATAGAGCTGGGTTCAAAACCCAGGTTTGTCTGATTCCAAATCCCAGGCTCCTCCCTCCCCATCAGTGAGTCCCCAAACATCTCTGGTCCTAAGATTCACACTTATATCTCGCTCAAGGAGACACGCAAGCCCCAGTAGGCTCTCCTGGGACCCGGGAAACTGCAGAGACCGCATGCTCAGCAAGACGCACAGGTGATTCCCATGTTAGGAGACTGGGGAACCACTGCCCAGGCACGTGGTGCTCCCTCTCTTAGACTCTGAGCTCTTCTGCAGCGGGGCCGCGGACCTCCACGGCAGTGGGGTGCGTGGCACAGTTTAGTCAGCTTCACAGAGGAGCCGGGGGGGCTGACTCAGGTTTGGGAGTAGCACGGCTCTGTGACTCTTGCCACCTCCTGCTGTGTGAGTGAATCGATGAGAGTGTGGGATGTGTCTGGACGTGTGTCATCTGAGTGTGAGTCTGTGTCTTCCTGCTGGAGCCACTTGTCCTGCCCTGTTTCACTTTCCAGCCGTAGGGCTTGTCTGTGCCTGAGGTGACCTCCTAGTTTCATGCCTCCCCATTACCAGATGTCGGCAGCTTGCAGCCGACTAGCTGGCTCCAGCAATTATAAGTCAGCCTCTGCAGGAGTCTGAAAGGCCGGAAGAGGTGTTGGTGGGGCCTTGCAACTGACAAACCCTCCCACTCCAGGTGCCATATTGGGAGGAGCAAAGGGGAGGAGGCAGCGGGCCCAACACCCTGGGCACCTGAAGGGAGGACTTAAAATAATACATCACTGTCTTGACATAGCCACTGAATCTGCACCTTGTCCGTGTGCATTCTGTCACCTCCAGCAAGCTACGCTCTGGCCCCTTTATTCCTCTGTTCTTCTCCTTCCCAGAGTGGTTTGCTTTTTGTTTTTTGTGTGTGTGTGGTTTTTTTTTTTCCCCACACCCTGAACATTTTCAGATCCCTGTATGTGGATAATGTCCCAGGATGTGTACGTTGGAGACAATCGTGCTTATTTAGAACAAACGGATGGATAAGCCAACTGAGAACATCAGATGTGTCCAAGGACAAACCACGCCAACGGGAAGTAGCCTGGAAAAGCGGCTGAAATAAGCCGTGGACTTGGAATCAGGAAACTGGGCCCTTTAGACCTGACTTCCACTTAGCAGCTCTGTGGCCCTGAGCAAGTCAAGCAAGTTTTTTCCATATGGATTCCCTCATCTCTAAAGAGTGGGTTAGATTTTTTAACCTCTTGGTTCTCTTCCCGTATATTCTAATTTCTGGGAATATTAGTATAAGAATATACTAATATTCTATTTCTAAAAGGCAAATTCCATTAAACATGAGGTATTGATAACAATTGAAAAAATTCAAGTGCAGCGTGTAAATTTAAATAACAGACAGGAAAATTTGAGCCAAGAGCCCAGTAGGTCCTTCCTCAAAGTGCAAATAATTACTGCAGAATATTGCAGCCAGCCAGGCATGATCTCCTCATCTGCCCCGAAGCATAGCAAACTCAATCTTGGCCTCTCTGCCCTCGCAACTGTCCCAGGACCACATCTGACCTGGATTACAAAGGAGACTTGGAATTTGCAACCTTATTACCTAGTAATGTGGCTAACCATTTCCAGAAATATAACTATCAAGCACAGCATGACAGGTCAGAGTTGAGTCAGCCGGGAAAAGCAGCACACAATAGCTGGTCGGGCCACAGGAAACTTTGATTGAGCAACCTGAAACCTTTTGTCTGCGTCTCTCATTCTGTGGGCCACTTGTGGATTCAGACCAGAATTGTTTGAGCCTGGCCTTGAAGCAGCTGCACTCAGTTAAAAGGAGTCTTGCCAGCCTGGCAAAGAAGACTCAAAGCCCCAAAGAAATTACCTAATAAACAGCCCTGGCTCCTGAAAGCATAGATTTGAGGAGTTAGAAGGGAATTCAGCAACGATTTAGGACAAACTCTTACTTCATAGATGAGAAAGAGCCTCAAACACCCAGAAACACACATCTCACTAAGCCTTGAAATATGAAATATCATTTTATACTAAATCTAGAATCTTTCCTAATCTATAGTTGTGGTGCATTGTGGGGCTATTTTTATCACATGGAGAGAAACTAGAACTCCTGAATCACAACGACTAATTTTTCTCCTTATAAAACATTTCCATATAAAAATCTCTTTGAGCCCCACCAAAAACAAACCAACAAACCCTGGGGAGTAGATACTATAATTCTCCTTTAGAAATGAGAAAACTGAGGCCAGAATTACACAGCTAGGAAATGACAGAGCCAGGATTTGAATGGAAGTCTTATGTTTTCAAATCCCAGATTCTTTCCACCATCCCACAGCTGCTACCACAAAAGTACACAGCCCAGGAAACAGAACAAAGAACTGAAGAGTCTGTAAAATGATTTACCAAGGTCAACATAAATTCAGTACACACTGGCTGAACCAGTTGTTTTCTGTCAGGATCCATTCTGATGAGGAAGAACCAGTTGTTAAATATTTTGAATATCAACCCTGTTATTACTGGCCATCATGGTAGACACACCCATGGTAGTAAGCAAAGTAAATGAATACCACCCACTGGGTTTTATCTCACCCCACCCAGTGGCAAACATCTGAAATTCCAATTAGAACATTACCCAGTACCTGTTAAAGTGTTCTTTAAGCACCTGATAGTTATTGACATATATAGTATTGCAGGAAGGATCTGACAGCTGGGCTTTTGACAGAAAGATGGAGAACACAAATTTCCTGGGGACCAGAGATGGGAAGAGAGAGAAGAAATGACAAACCAAGGAGGAGAGAGAGAGAAGACTCAGAGTGGGAAGGTGGGACTCTCAGGTAGGATACCAATATTCCCTGACTTCTTTCTGGATGTCAGTCTCAGTGGTTGATGCTTTCTCATTCACTACCTAATTTTTATCCTCATTACAATCCTATGAAATTGATACTAGCCCCAAATTACAGATGAGTAAGCCAAGTCTCAAAGTCAGTCTCTCCTATTTCACACTTTTGTCTCAGGCCAATCCTTCAATTTTCACTTCCTAAGTTATTTTCTAAAGTATTTATTAATCCCACATATCACCCCCATGTAACATGCTGGGTAAATTTCGAGTATCTTGCTTTAGAGGCAGAAATAGAGACAGGGAGACTATAAGATATAGTCAAGTCTAAGCAAGGAGGACTAGCCACCATTCTGAAAATCTTACAGTTCATGTCACTAATATATTAAGTTTTTCTGAAGCTACACTGAAGCATGAATGCACAATAAAATGCTGTGCTGTCATTAGAAATGGTAGTGTGTGAGTGTTCATTGACATTGAAACTTTTCATGATACGGGATGAAGAGTACAATTCCACTGCAATTTAAAACATGGAGGCACATGTTAAATATAAGTGTGTGTGTGTGTGTGTGTGTGTGAGATAGGAAGAGACAGAAAGGGAAAAGGAGGAGAAAGAAAAGCAGAAGGAGTTGGCAAAGCAAAGGAAATATGATATTATTAACCTACCAACAGTCGAACAACAGATATCTCTGAGTAGGGAAATGAGGAGTGATTTTTATTTCTTTTTTGTTCCTTATCTTCATTTCTTCACATTTATACAATGAAAAATGTATTATGTGTATAATAAACAAAATGATGAGTTAAGAAAAAAAGGTCATAGCTAGATTCTCATTGAAGGAAGAGATGGAAAAGTAAGGTATTTTAATGATATCAAAGATTCCTAGGGGGTAAGTTCACAATAGGAGAATGTGAGAAATGTTACAAACATTGTTCCTTGGTATAGAAAATATTGGGCTCTTCTTCTGGACTGGTGAGCTAGAGAGAGTTCTGGTTAGGTACAGTTAACCAGGCAAAGGGAGAGAAACAAATTTGTGCTTACTCGAAAAAAGAAAAAAAAAAAGACGTATCTTTTCCAGAAGCATACATTTTTTATAATTTACTAATTTTTAAAGAATATTTAATGAGCTTAGAGATAGAAGTGGCTTCATACATGAATATTACAGATTTTCTGACTAGATCTCCCTATGTAATCAATTACTAGCTATTTAGTAAGTACCTGTTATCTGCTTGGCACTCTGCTATACCCTGATCCGATTGGTCCTAAGATACTTTACTCAGGACTTTTCAACCTACACGAGGGGTAAGAAGATACTTGGCACTCAAGTCTTAAGAAGCACTACCACACTTTAGAAAGAGAGCCCTCCCATGACAGGGAAGACATATTTTACTCCTCAAACTACTGAGAAAAATAACCCACCAGCTGCAATGTGCAACATAAAAGGCAATAAAAAACAAATAAAATAAAACAAAAACACTGTAATGAAGAGCTATAGCATTTGCTCAGTTTCTTTACTTCCTGTTGGTTTGGGCCAATAGAAATGGATGACTGAATTCAGAGTAGTTTATTAAATTAAAATTCCTTGGAACCAAAAAAGCATTCTCTTGATTATTGTGTGCATTGCTATAAAAGATAAAGTCTAGGCACCAGTTTCTAGACCACAGCTGATTTAGCATCCAGAGGATTCTAAGAAAATAAAAGTTATCATTGAATGCTTTTCACTTCCCTGTGGTCACATATTTCTAATGAGTTCATTTTGGGGCTCCATCTATTTTTTTCAGCAATATACACCTGGGAGTTTTGCCACAAAATTATTTACAGTAGGGAGTCTCAAAATTACTTAGCTGTTCAAATGAAGCGGCTGTTTAAGTGCACTATTGATAAGAATGTCTTTCAGCATGTAATACAATGCCTTGGGCTTAGTAAGTATTTGATAAACGTGTTAAATTAAATGAAATTTTTGATTTGGTCAGACATACCCCAATTTACTCAGGGCTATGCCAAGATCTCAGGCAGTAAAAGGAAGAGAAATTAGAAATATATTTCTTAAATGTATAACAAACTGTTGACAATATTTAATATGACAGGAGCCTAACTTTAATTAATTTGATAAATGAGGAAATTATTAGCACACAAAGTATAAGGAAAAGTGGAAAAAGAAAACCATGGAAAGGTCATGGATATCACTGGTTCTCAGGAACAACTGGAACCAGAACCAGAGCCTCACACAATGCCAGTTCTGTCTCTCCAGCTCTCGTCTCTGCTTCTCTCTGTTGACTTCGTTCTCTCTTACTGCACTCTGACTTCCTCCATATGGAAAGAAACATGGATAGCGCCAGTCAAAAACTCCTCATCCCATAGCTTCTCTCTCCAGTAAGGGTTAACTCATCCTAGTTTTAGTAAGAAAAACCTCAAGACAGTTATCTGCGTGACCCAACTAGATTCAAGTGCCCACCCATCAACCATGTCTAGAGGAGCAGGTATTCCTCTTGCATCCCCATGATTAGAGCGAGGAAAGAAACAGTAACCAAAAGAATGGAGTTGCTTCTTCCCGAAGAAAGGAGGAGGGTGGTGCAGCACAGACAAAGTGGCAGGTGCTCACGACAAAAACTCAGAATGATAATTCATGCAAACAGGTCATTTCTGTTGGTAGGTATTATTATTATTATTATTAGAATAATAAAATGGCAATGTGAACTTAAGCCTGCCATAGGTTATAAATGGAACTATAAGATGTTTATAGCTCTTTAAAAAAAAATTAAGGTATAATTAAAATGCAATAAACTATACATATTTAGAGGTACAATGTGAAACATTTTGACTTATGTATACAGCCATGAAACCGTCATTACAATCAAGAAAATGAAACCATCACCTCTAAAGTTTCCTCCTGCCCCTTCTATTTCCTCTCTTACCTCCCTCCAAATTTCTTTCAAATCCCCATGCAACCAATCATCTCCTTTCTGTCATTATAAAGTAGTTTGCAGTTTCTAGAATTTTGTATAAATGGAATCATACAGTACAAGCGGCCCTCTATATCTGTGGGTTCTGTAACCGTGGGTTCCGCATCCATGGATTCAACCAACCGCAGATCAAAAAACCTATGATGGTTGTGTCTATACTGAACATGTATAGACCTTTTTTTCTTGTCATTATTCCCAAAACAATACAGTATAACTATTTACATAGCATTTACATTGTGTTAGATATTATAAGTAGTCTAGAGATGATTTAAAGCATACGGGAGGATGTGCGTAGGTTATATGCAAATAATATGCTATTTTACATAAGGGACTTGAGCATCTGTAGATTTTGGTATCCGTAGGGGTCTTGGAAGGAATCCCCTGTGGATACTGAGGAACAACTGTGCATATTCTTTCTCATCCGACTTATTTCACTCAGCAAAATTATTTTGAGATTCATCCATGTTGTAGCATGTATCAATAGTTCACATTTTTTTATTGCTGAGTAGGATTCAATTATATAGTGCTATGGACTGAATTGTGTCCCTGCCCCAAATTCACATGTGGGAGCCCTAACCTCCAGTGCTTCAGAGTGTGACTGTATCTGGTGATAGGGCCTTTAAAGAGGTAATTCAGTTAAAATGGGGTCGTTAGGTTGGGCCCTAGTCCAGTATGACTGGTTTTCCTACAAGAAGAGGAGATTAGGACACACAGAGGACACCAGGGAAGTGCACACACAGAGGAAAGACCATGTGAGGACAAAGTGAAAAGGCGGCCACCTGTGAGCCAAGGAGAGAAACCAAACCTGTCGACACCTTGCTCTTGGACTTCTAGTCTCCACAGCAGTGAGAAAATAACTTTCTGTTGTTTAAACCCCTCAGTCTCTGGTATGTTGTTATGGCAGTCCTAGTAAACTAATACATATAGATTTACCATAATTTGTTTATTCGTTACCCTGTTGATGGGCATCTGGGTTGTTTCTGGTTTGTGGTTATTACAAATAAATCTGGGAAGATTCATATACAAATCTTTATATGGATATAAGCTATCATTTCTCCTGGGTAAGTACCTAGTATTTAGGGCTGGGTCTATGGTAAGTGTTATAATCAACCACTAAACAAACAGTTTAAAGGTGGCTCTACTATTTTACATTCAGTATTTCATACTATTTTACAGACAATAGCATATGAGAGTTCCAGTTGCTCCACATCCTTGCCAAAACCTGGTATAGACAATCTTCTCCAATTAAACATCCTAATAGGTAGATAGTGGCACCTTGTTGTGGTTTTAATTTGCATTTCCCTAATGACTAATGAATCGGAACATCTCTCACATGCTTAGTTACCACTCCTATATCTTCTTTGATGAAATGTCTGTTAAAGTCCTCAATTCTTTCTTTTTATTGACATGGTAATTTTTTATTGGATGCCTGACACCGTAAATTCTACCTTTCTAAGAAGATTATTTTTATATTCCTACAAATATTCTTGAGTTTTGTTCTGAGATGTAGGTAAATTACATGGAAAAAGTTTATTCCTTTTGGATCTTGCTTTAAACTCTGTGACGTGGGACTAGAGCAGCGTCCAGCGTAGGGCTATTTTGCCCTACTATTACGGCAAATCCCTTCTGAGTACTCTACCGGAGGTCCCATGTATTACGAGGTTTGCTACTCTGTTTGGTGGGAATAGAAACTATCCCCGGTCCTGCCTGCATGGGAATTGTTTCCTCTAATACCTTTGAATGGTTCTTTCCTCAGACTCAGATAATGTCCTCACGTGCACGTGTGAATCAGTGCTCAATGACATACTTGTGGGGGACTTTGCTTCTCTCCAAAGTTCTATCCAATCTGATACTCTCTTGTGAAACCCAGCCACCTCAGCCTCTTCAGATGCTCAGTTCTGTCTCCTCAACTCAGAGAGGCTGTCAAGCCCCTCCTTGGGTTCCCTCTTTCTGTAACAAGGCCTGGAAATTCTCTCCAGGCAATAAGCTGGGGCCATCACAGAGCTCACCTCATTCGTTTCCCATCTCTCAGGGATAACCATTCTTTGTTTCTTGACATTCAATGTCTTCAACACCATTTACATATTTGGGTTTTTTTTTAATTGTTTCAATTCGGAAGGTAAAACCAGTCCCTGTTATTCCATTTTTTTCTGGAAGTAGAAGTCTATAGTTCTTCTTTCGATGTATTTATACGTATTTACATATGAAAAGTTATTTGTAATATAATTAGAAGACTTTATATCTGTCTAGAGTCCAAGGTCTCCATCATATGAAATTTCTGTATTGGTTAAAACAAGGATTGACATACTTTGTACAGAGCCAGGTAGTAAATATTTTAGACTTTGTGGGCCACATATGGTCTCTGTTGCATATTCTTTTTTTTAAAACAACACTTTAAAAATGTAAAAAATTGTAAAACCATTCTCATGGGCCATGCAAATATAAGCCATGAACTGGATTTGACCCGTGAGCCATAGTGTGTTGACCTCTGATATAGGATGATGTAGCCTTTGTAAAAACAAACCCAAAATGTTAGTGTATTAATACAACAGACATTTATTTCTCCCACATGTCCAAAATAGGTATTCTTGATTAGTAGGCTTCTATTCTTACTCTCCAAGTCATGATTCAGAGACACAGATGCCTTTTATCTCATAGCGCCTTCATTTCTTCACAAAACTTCCAAGATGGCCACTGTAGCAGAAAGAATATGGAGGATTGCATGTGGGAGGCACTTGTGAGCAAGTTTCTGTGGTTATACATTACTTCTAACCACCTTTCATTATTCAGAACCTATTCATATCAACACATCTAACTGCAAAGGAGGCTGGGAAACCTAGTTTTGCTGTATGCCCAAGGGGAAGAGGAAATAGACTTGGGTAACAGCTAGCTAATCTTCACCACAATGTCCAACGAATTTAAGTAGCATGCTCCAATTATCCAAAGTATACATAACCTTTGCCAGCATATTATTCAACCTGTTGGAACCATGCATAACACGTCAGACGATGAGTTTCAATAGTTCCTGTAATAATGACAGCCTATTGTTTTTTCATCTTCCTCTATGTTCCCAGCTTCTCAACATGATTCACATTCCTGTGGAGTGATCATGACACATCCAGTCTTGGAGGCCCCGCTCTCCCTTCTTCACTTCCCTGTCACTCCATGAAAGATGCCATTGCAAATGTGACTCTGCCAAACTCATACCTTTAGCTAACGGCAGGATTTCTAAAAGAATTTCAGATCTTTTTACAAAAGTGATTTATCCATCCTATTCTGCTGCCTCTTCCACAAATACTGAGATAGCCACTAACTGGTCTGTGTTCTCTTTGAGGAAAGAAGTTTTGTCTTACTAATATTCTTTTTATTGCTATTGTCCAGAACACAGCTAAGTGCTCAGGAAGATTTTCTGTACAAATTAATGTTACACCTAACCATCATTGGTCCATTAAACTCCTACCCCTAAAAGATATGCCAGTCTTCACCTTAAGAATCACCATTCCCATTAGTTCAAATTCCCTAATAATTTTTCCACCTCCACTGGGGACCTTCCTATAATGCACCTTATCAGCTCTGAATTGTTTGGGTGTATAATTATATTAGTGCACTTTATTAAAACAATGAGTATTTCAATTGGACTGGAGCATAGAAGGTATGAAAATAAATAATATTTCATTTGTTTATTAAAAAAAAGAAACTCTGATAATAGCAAGGAGTCTTCTGTCTTGAGAGCTGTACATAAGATTTACTCACTCCTACCCACCCCCAACACACACACCCCATTCAGCTTTGTAAGGAGCTCTAAAGCCCTCTCCAAATTTTTGCTAATTCCTGAAAGCTTCTGTTCTCATGCCAGCCCCTCTCCCACCTGCTGGTTCTCATATCCAGTAGCTGTACTCGAGCTCTGCTTTGCCCCACTTCAATCCAGCTACCATGCTCAGTCCCTCCACTATTTCACACACTCCTAAATACACCAGATTCTCTCAGATTTACCTTAAAGCTGATGAGCCGATGATGCTTAAACTTTAGAGCCTCACACTTAGGCAGTTCCCTTCCAAGAGTCTGTTCCTATTTGCCTCATTTGAGACTCGATGCCCTTTTTCAGAAAGAAGGCCTCCCAAAACTGCATAACCTTCAGGCCTCTCAGAATCTGGCTCCACTCACACCAAGTGTTCCTAGATGTTTTAGCAGACGTTACTGGTAACTTCAGGAATGAGAAATCACTGAATGGACCTAGAGTCTGCCCTAGGCCTCCTTGTTGGCTACCTTTCTTCTCTCCTCTATTTCTCTTCCCTGTTTTCCTTCTCATCTCTTCCTTTCTTCTTAGGAGAGAAAAAAAATAAAAAGCCTTTCCTAATCTAATAAAATCTTTTATTGTTTCAGCATGCCCCTGAAATCTCCATTTCCACCCCAAGCAACTTATAAACATATTTCTTCCAAACAAATTCTTCACCACCTCATTACACAAACATCTGCTGAGCAGCTATAGGCTGTACCCGTCAATCCTGCATTATAAGACAGGGCATGAGCCTCAGAGGCAGACTAGCTTCAGTCTTGGCTCTGACCTTACTAGCTGGTTGCCCATGGACAAGACATTTAAACTCTAGGAGTCTCAGGGTCTTCATCTACAAAATGAGGCAGTTAGACTACATGTGTATTGAATGCAAGCTCCTTAAGGGCAGGACTCTGTCTTACTCTCTGGCATATATTAGGTGTTCAATTAATATCTGTTGACTGATTGACTTTATAATACCAATATCACTAACATGTTGTAATGATTAAACATAAAATGAGACACACACAGAAAGCCCAAAAAGTACTCAGTGAGTGAACCCAATACTTAGCCTCAGATATCTCATACTGGAGCTAAAGAGAAACTGAATAAAGTAAAAGAACCTCCAAAAGAGATGCAAAGACAATAGAGATGAAGGCTGAATTTTGCCTTCAAATTTCTTTTATAACAAAGTGATGTCTACTCCTAAGAAACTGAGACAATCCAGTGTCATCACCCGGAATATCACTTGGGAGGCCTAACTCTGAATGAAACAAGGCAACACAAAAAAAGGATAAGATGATAGTTTTGAAACAATACCCTCCATACAACTTGGTATTTAAATAATAACATTCTCTTCTGAATTTATAAAAAATTAGATTAAGTTTTTTTCTATTTAAAATGTAGCAAGATTTTATATATACGTATATATATTTTTTTCATTTTAAATATTCCTGCAGCCGTTTCCATCTCCTAGTGGTGATATATGACTTATCCTTGAAGAAAGTCTACTTTGCTTGGGAACACGCTCTAACGAGACTTCTGGCTATGATTATGCAAGGAAGGCCAAGACTTAGAGGGAAGTTGAACCAGGAGAGCTAAATTGCCCAGTAAAGTGGATTGAGGGCAAAGATGGTTATGATATTAATTTTGCGTCTACGCTGAGAGTACCAGAGGCAGGAGACTTAGACCCTGAGGATTTAAGGGGAAAATACATGAAAAAGGTGACTTTAACTTGAGCCGCAAGTAGGCCCTCACAACATAGGTTTAGCCTAGGGTTTAAGGAGGGTGATGGCCACTATAGGATCCTACAAAATGCCATGACAGGCTTGGGAAGCAGAGATGTCCTGGGTCCACGTTTCGGTTTTCTCATGCTGTGTCTCCTCCTTGGTCCCTGGAAGCCTGTAGTTCAGTGTTACATGCAACAGTGGCCCTGAAGCCCTTAGTCCATGCTTGGGACAAAGAAAGACAGGGAAAGAATATCACCTTTGTGAGGTGCCAAGAGGTGACTCAAAACAGAGCTTCTCATACTTTGACGTGGGTACAAATCCCTGGGGAGCTTGCTAAAATGCAGATTCTGATTCAGAAGGATGGGGTGGGGCAGGAAATGCCCACCTACTGGTGCAGGTGGGGCACACTTGGAGTGTGAGAATCTATAGAATTGAGTCTGGAGCACAGCTCAGGGGTGGGGTGGGGGAGGTAGTGACAACCGACAATCAGGACTTGAGCATTCTCCAGGAATCCTCGGATATTCAATAGAGAATTGAATTTCCTGCAGAAGGGGACTCAACGTTGAAAACCTAGCACTGGGATTACATAAATCTTTTTCATAATTTTTTTAAAACTTCAGTGCCTGCTACTGCTTCTCTGTGGGCAAATTAGCAGACATCAGAACACAAAAGGCAGCCAACACACATTAATAGAAAAAAATACACTTAGTTTTGTAACTTGGGTTATTTTCATACTTATGGGTCATGGTTTTACAATGCAAGCATATAAGACAGTCATATTTCCTGACTTTGAAATCGTAGCTTGTCTAATGGAATCGAGCACATCACCATATCTTTGTGTTCCATAAATAGCATCAAAACTCCCAAATGTTCTGCACCCTGAAGGCGTTGTAGGATTTTAGGTCATGGTGGGTGTTTACATTCCTGGAACTAGAGAATTCTAATGTTTTCACAATTTCTTCTCTGAGAGTTTGGGTAGCATATGTAATTATAAACACTGGAAATATATTTAATGTGGGTTTACATAGTAACGTAACTAAGAGGTTTAAAACTTCATGTGCTAACCTAGACCTCTCCTCTCAATTTTATCACTTATCTGCACAGAAAAAAAAAGCACCAACCTTGACACAGCAACACTCCCATTCCACCCCATCAGCACTGCTCCTGAAATCAATACTCTGCAAAGTGAAACACACACTAAGAAAGAACATCTATCTCTGGAAGAAAACATGGACATTCACATCGATAATCCTGCAGTATGCGCTGCCAAAGAAAAGTTATAAAGTTTTTTAAAAAATCAGGCATAAATTTGTTGTTTGCTATGCAATTGCCTATTTTCTATACAAATATAAACTGATGGACCAATTGCTCAGCATTAAGTTGATATATTTTGGATGGGATTAACCAGTTTAAATAAAAACAGAATCTTAGCTGGCAAAACCCTTAAAGGTTATCTAATTCAACTGCTTAGCGGACGTGAGGATGCCATTTTCACCAGGTAGCCATGGAGCCTGTGGTCCATCACTTCCAATAATGAGTGGTCTAGTCCACTTTTTGGCATTTCTGACTATTAGAAAGGTTTCCTAAGTAGGTGGAACCAAAATCTGTCTTCCCGTGTCTTCTATGTATTGGTTCTACTTTTACCCCTTATGGACTTTTGAAACAATCTCTCTCACATCACAGCATTTCAGATATCTCAAAATACTATTGTATTTTTCCTGTCCCTTAGTTTTCTCTGCTACATTGTAGTAGTTCCTCTTAAGATCATTAACTGAGCCTCAAATAGCACCGTGTCAAGTCCTTTGTAATCTTGGGTATTCCACAGCCTCTACTATGGGATGGGTAAAGTAACTCCAAACACTGGTTCCCTGAGATGTTGATAGATGTACGTTCTAAATGCAAACTCTGGGCTAAAAAAGTCAAATAGGGGCCAGCCCCACGGTGTAATGGTTAAGTTTGCGGTGCTCTGATTCAGGGGCCCAGGTTTGTGTGTTCAGATCCGGGCGTGGACCTACACCATTTGTCATGCTGTGGCAGCGACCTACCTACAAAAATGGAGGAAGATGGGCACAGATGTTAGCTCAGGGCTAATCTTCCTCAAGCAAAAAAAGAGGAAGATTGGCAACAGATGTTAGCTCAGGGCGAATCTTCCTCAGGAAAAAAAAAAATCAAATAAACTTCTTTGTTACAGGAATTCTCAGAATCTTTAATATGCTGGTAGGCATTGTGAAACTCCAAGAAGAGGAAATAATGTAAAGTATTTCCCAAACACACCCACACAACTTTATTAACAATAATATTTGGAAAGCACGTTGACTTTCAAGTTGGACTGTCCTGAATCCCATGCTCAACTTTTCCACTTTCTATGTGACCTTGGGGAATACCTTAACCTCTCAGAGATTCATGTTTCCTCTTTTGTGAAATTGAGATAATAATACTTATCTCCACGGTTGTTGGGAGAACTAGAGATATGGTAGACAACACACTTTACACGGTGTCTAGCCCATAGTTAGTGCTTAACAGATGGTAGTGATTATTATATTCCCATATGCGCCAATGAATTACAAGTTTCCAAATTAATCATATCAAATACAACTATTTCCACATGTGTAGAATAAAGGAAATTCCTCTGAGTGTTTGCATTATAATCTTGCTTCATCCTTCCTTAAAGAAACATATGCCCAAATACCTCCATCTCCTCAAAGCAATAAAATAAACACATGTTGCAAAGCATGCTGGGATTGATAGAAAAGGGAGGAGGAAATTTAGGAAGCCTTTGAAGACTATGTATGTTGGATCACTACCAGAGTTAGATAGATTGTCTCCCCAGTTGCAGTATCTACCCACCCCTTGGAAAAAAGAAGCAAAGAGAGAAAGTTTTCAGGCTTAACAAGCACAAATATGTACTTTCCCAACTCTCTCTCTCTCATTGGTTATTGTAACGATTAGATGAAATACTATGTATAAAATGCCTAGAACTGAAGAAGTCAACTGTTGTCATGATCCTCATCTCCATCAGAGAAGGAGAGAAGTGCCCACGCTGTGGGAGGAAGCAGGGAGGTAGGACTCTGACCCCACGGTGTGCTGAAGCAGAGCCACTGGGGGAGGGAAAGTCCTGGCTGAGAGTCGGTTCCAGCCAGTTCTGCCCGTCTAGCTGTGTGACTTTGACCAAGGGATTTTTTTGTCTATCAGGTCCTCAGTGTTCTCTCTTGTGAAACAGTCTCCATGAGTCTTTCCAACTCTAACATTCCACCCCAGAATCACTTGTGCCCTGGTACTGATTGTGAAGGCAGTGACTGGCGTGTTTGAGGGAAATATTGGTGACAGAGAGGAAGGAGGAGAACCAAGCGTGGCTGCCTATGGGTGGCTGCTTAGCCGGGGAACTCTGAGTGGGAGACAGGACATGCTGGGAAAGACCTGCCCAAGGCAACACTCCCATGTGAGATATTCTCCCTGGTGCTGCTCTGGATCACGATGTGCGAGCTGGTAGTAGTGTCTGCAAGTGTGTGACTTATTTCCTGGTCTTAGCCAGGGTAGTAGGGCCAGTGTTACACAGGACAGTGAAGAACATAAACACATGCTTTGCAGCGACAGAACACAGTCCCTGTAGTGTTGCCGAATAAAATGCAGAATGCCCAGTAAAATTTGAATTTCAAATAAACAATAATTTTCTTTTAGTTTAAGTACATTCCAAATATTGCATAGGACATACTTATACTACACATTTTTCAATGTTTATCTGAAATTTAAATTTAACTGGGCACCTTGTAATTTCATTTGCTAAATCTGGCAGCCCTGAATCCCAGGGTTAGCTGCTCATAAACAAACACAGCATGTACACCGTTATTTTATACAATGGATGGAGAGAGGGTGATGAATCTCACCACTTGGAATTTTATGTAGGATCAGCCCCTTGTATACACACCTGATTTGCGCCTCTGGAGGCTTCAGCTTTATTTGATAAATTGCCAAGGTCAGAGCATCCCTGGACATGGCATTTGGAAGCATACACTTAAGTAGGAAAATCATTTCTCTTCCCTGCTGGTGTAGACAGTGTAGTGAGTAACTGAGTAAGTGTCTTTGGCATTAAACTGATCTGGATCCAAATCCCAGATCTGTGGTGACTCAGTGTGGCCTTAACCAAGATACATACATTTTGCAAGCCTCACTTCCCTCATTTGTAAAATGGGGCAATAGTATCTACTTCGTAGGGCATTCCTAAAGAGATCATGGAAGTATCAGTGCACGACAGGTAGTAAAGCACCCAGCAAGCGTCACTGAGATCATTTTGTGTTTTTATATATTCTCATTTATTCATTTTGCCTAAATGATTAATTTGACAGAATATAATAAATGCATCTATTCTGACCCCCGTTCATTCTCAGAAAGGATGATGTAGATAAAAAAATATGCGGCCATGTGCAGGATGGAGAAATCATCTAGGGCACGTAATAACGAGGTTAAGGAAGCAAATGTGGTCGTGGATGCAGCACTGAGAATTTCCTATTGAGCATCTTGTTTCTACATTTGGAGAAGGTGAGGAAAATATCTAGATTTCCAAACCAACCTGCAGGAATAGGAAGGGGAGAAAGGCTGGTATCCAGCTTGTTTTTCCTTTGATTCTTTTAGGGAAAGACCATCTTCTACTTCTTGACCTTCATAGTAAAAATAGTTTATAAATTTGGTAAATGTCGCTTCCTTGTCCTCCATTACTTTTGACAACTGTAGTATGAATCTCTGTCCATATACTCAAAATGCAAAAAATGTAACTTTATGTTTTTCCTGACATCTACCTATTTCTGCTCCCTCCATTCTGCTGAATGCTCGAAACTTAATCTTGGTCACTTCAGAGTTTTGTCCCTGTCCCCTCCATTCCCAATTGCTGCGTCTAAATTGCATCCAGGGGTCTTAAAATACGCCAGGGGAAGAAGGCGGGATACAGGAGATGTCTGCAGGTTCTGTGTCTTCATCTGTACCTTTTTACCCCTCTGAGACATTCTTCATCTCGTTCCTCTGCAGTCCGTGGTCCACTCAGCTATTTGCTTAGAAGGTTATAAAACTACAGAGCAGGGCCAGCCCCGTGGCTTAGCGGTTAAGTGCACGTACTCCACTACTGGAGGCCCGGGTTCGGATCCTGGGTGCACACCAACGCACTGCTTCTCTGGCCACGCTGAGGCCACATCCCACATACAGCAACTAGAAGGATGTGCAGCTATGACATACAACTACCTACTGAGGCTTTGGGGAGGAAAAGGGGAAAAAAAAAAGAAAAAGGAGGAGGATTGGCAATAGATGTTAGCTCAGGGCTGGTCTTCCTGAGCAAAAAAAAAAAAAAAAGAGGAAGATTGGCATGGAAATTAGCTCAGGGCTGATCTTCTTCACACACACACACACAAAAAACTACAGAGCGTAGCAAAGAAGCGATTTAATGTTAACTGAATATTGATAAGGGAGGAGGGGAAAAGTTAACTGAGTTAGTTAGTTGCTTAGTTGCTAAAGTAACTTTTCTCCCAGTTGGGACGAGATTGTTTCAGGATTAGCACCAGCCTTTAGAGAAAGAGGTATCCTATCAGCTTTTCTCTTTCAGTCTTAGAAAAAGTCTAAATAACCAAAGCAAGGAAAGAGGCTTAGGAGTAAGAGGCAATGCACAGCTTCCCGTAGCAGAGTGACATCAGCCCCCCAAAAACACAGTGACCTCTCTTCCAGGAGAGAGCTAGCTAATTAGTAAGATCCAAGCATGACAGCTGAATAAGGAAGCCACTGGCCCATGAGTGTGGATGGATTCAAGCAGGAAGAAAAAGGACTACAAATATTTTTAATGCTCAAATTACAAATGCCTCCCAGGAAAGCTGAGAGAAAATGCTGAGAAATTTCGTAGGTGAGAGAGTAGATGTTTTCCAGAGAACAGAAAGAAAAGTAAATTTATATTAGGTTGAGAGGATGCTTGTAAGGTTAAAGGAAGTGATACTTCACTTGCCTTTTTAAATAGTATTTATTTTAATCTTGATCTCTGATTAAAAAAACAGCAGTTAGAGATCACTAATTACTCACTGTGTTATTTTAGTGATATATTTTGTGGAAAAATTAAAATTTGCTGAATGGTGTACCATTTCTGTCCCCTCAGTTAACCTTGTCTAAAAGACCCCATCCATTGGGCTTTTTTCACCAATTAGCATGCTCTCCAAACATTGTCCAATGGCAGCTACCAAAATTATAGTTAATATGGCTAGAAGGAAACAATCCACCTGGTGTTTTAAAACCTGTCTTAGAAGCTCTAAGGCCCCGGAATCCTCCCTTTGGCATGAGGAGGGGAGACCAGAACCCCACCCAACTTCTTTGTTCAGGGTTGCATGAGATTTCAGTTACTAAACAAAGTGTTAGCTGCCTCAAATAGGGCCCTGTAACTGCCTGCTGGAGGTCTCCTCTTGGATGTCACTTCAAAGGAAACTGCTCTTGAAATCTTCCCTCCCTCAACCAGGTCATCTTCCCGGGCTCCTGTCTCAGTGGAGTCATCACCAGCCTTCCGAGGCCAGGAACCTGGGATATGATCACTTTCTATAACAGTAATCTTCACATAGGAAAGGTAAATTTCACAATCAGCTGGGAAGCCTTTATAAAGTATTCTTGCCCACCCACAAAGTCCACCCACCCCCAAGAGGGTTCATCCACGCAGCTTTGAAACATTTTAACAAAGGAAAGAATTGTTCCCTCCCATACAAGGTTTCTGTAGCCGGGATCACCTGAGTCATTCGGGCAGAACTCCCTTCTTTCCCTGAATTATCTGAGTAATTGCATAATTGTCTGCTTCACTTGGGTTGCACAGATATTGCTCTGCACGTAGATGTGGTAATTGGCTGGAGGCCAGAGAACACAAAATGCAGGGCTGCAGAGGACGTGCCTACAAAAAGGAGTCTGGTCAAATTAAACTGAAATTCAGCCCTAAGAGTTGGTTAAAAATGGCTCTGAACGATCAGTTACTGAGTGCTGAGCACTGAGAGAGAGAAGATGATGCCGTCTTTGTCTTTACACCTAGCCGGAGAGAGAAAACAGGAGTACCGGAAATGGGAGCAGCAAATGCAGGAACGTAGCTGGGTCCACAGGTGCCAGATTCATGTCCAGAACAGAAGTCTCATCGTAGAGTTCAAAAGAGAGGACGACGGGAGACATCCATGACCTACTGAGTCAAAAAAGAAAAAGTGAAAGCAAATTATGGTAGAGTAGGTTTAGTATCAACCTCTTACATAAATAAATATTTTTAAATAGAAAGAAAGCAAAGCTCCTAACATGTGCCTATATGTTCGTATAATCACAAAAAAAATAAAAATGAGGAAAGTATATGCTGGCATATGAATGGGAGAAGAGACCACTTGAGAAGACTTTTCATTGTTATCTTAGCTATACCTGCATCATTCAAATTGTTAAAATGAGAGGTGATTCGTTTTCTAATTCAAGTGACTGAAATTTAAAAATCACCGCCAACCAAAAAAAGCAAAATAAAATATAAAAAAAGCATTTATTTTCACATATACTCCAAAATGACACACACCTGAGAGTGAACCTTCCTGGCTCTGTCAATCCTTTTATTATTTTCTCAGGTAAGAATAATTAAGTGGAGGAAAAACCTTCACCATCTCCCTGCTTCAGAGGCCCCATCTGGCCATCCTGTGGCAGGAGCGCGTCTGTGCCAACAAGCCCGTTTCGTTTCAGCACATGGGCTGCAGAGAAACCAGCTATTTGAGTTCCAGGCCCTCCACTCCAGAAAATAAACACATAAATAAAACATTTGGTGCCAAAAGAAAATCCTATCACCCTGATTCAGGGGCTTACATTTAGCAGAGGCTGCCACAGTGTGCAATATTTAGATGGTTAGTAATGGTGACTAAAGTCTTAATGTATCTGATAATGCCAAATGTGAGGAATTAGTCAGAACTGGGCTTGCAAGCAGCAGCATTGTAATGATTTATTGAATTTCTCTTAAGGTCAGTAGTTTATGATTTGCCATTTTAAAAATGCACTGTAAAAAATATAGATGTATATTTTGCTTTACAGGAACTGAATAGTTTTCTAAATGCATTTTTTAAGAGGAGAAAATCAGTACAAATAACCACCACCAGCATACCCCATGTCTAACCTACCACCAGCATACCCCATGTCTAACCTAATCACGTGAACTCCAGCCCAGATAAGCAGCTTTCTGAATGGTATTGGTGGAAATATGGCTTTCAGAAGGAAAAGAGACCATGCCTGGGTGAGAAAGTTGGTGTTATCAGCTTGCAACATTATTCCCGTTGTATAATTTCACCTCTAGGACTATTATTTCAA
The DNA here is from genome assembly GCF_057802395.1 of Ceratotherium simum simum. Taxonomy (NCBI): domain Eukaryota; kingdom Metazoa; phylum Chordata; class Mammalia; order Perissodactyla; family Rhinocerotidae; genus Ceratotherium; species Ceratotherium simum. The sequence goes on from NC_141914.1 coordinate 44,321,002, forward strand.
TTCAAGTGTACCAGAAATTCAGAGTTAGCCTAATCAGTCATTTCACTCAGGGGCTTTCAAATGCATTTTTTTATATTCTGAGGTACCTGTGTGGCATTCACATTTTTCCTTAGTAGTTAGAGTCACAGGTAGAAAACATGCAAGTTAATCAAGACGAGATGCTGAGGGCTGCCTCCAGGATCCCAGCTCTCCTCTGGGAGCCCCTGACTAAGGACCAGATTCTCTCCCAACAGGGTGTGATCCCTCATGTAGGTGGAAAAGGAATGTAGCGTCTTACATAAAAATCATACAGAGAGTGAGAAAACATGGCAAAATTCACACCTCCTGACTCCCAGTGAAAACTCTTTCCCCTAGACCACACCACTTTCTAAGATGTATTAATGTATCTACTACTTAAATAAGTATGTATTAGGTGCTCATTATGCACCTGGCACTGTTCTAACCTCTGGGAGCCTGACAGCGCATGAGCAGACACAGCAGGTGTCTTCGTGAAGATTAGCGTTTTGTCGACAGGAAAGGCGATTTAAAGAGCAATAAAGCATAGGACGACATGGTGGAGAACATACAGGGTGCATGGCAGGGACATCTAAACCAGGCTGGGGGATGTCAGCAGTCTGAACTTTAGCTGGAAGTACACACAACATACAAGGAGGAGAAGCTGGGGAGGGTAGAGAAGTTTCCAGAGAGTGGGAACTGCACATGTGATGGGTCTAGAAGTCAGAGAGCCTAGAGCCCCAAGTAAGTTTGAGGACTCTGGTATGGGTGGAACAAAGATCATGAAAAAAGAAATAGTGAGAGACAAGGCTGGAGAGGTGAGAAAGATGCCAGACTGTTTCTGGAATTCTGCCTCAAGACAATGAGAAGCCGCCCATAATTTGTACACAGGGAAGTCACATGATCACATTTGCATTTTAGTAAATGCCCAGGCTAGAATGATCTGTCACAGAAATCCAGAGGAGAAATTAAGGAAGCTAGTGGAGATGGGGATGGAAGGCAGTGGACAGAATCAGTTGATATTTAGGAAGTAGAAAAGACAACACCTGATAGTTGCTCAAATGTAGCAGGGAAGTAAATAAAGAGCCAAACCTGACTCCCAGCTTTCTGCCTTGGTCATCGGGAAAGAAAGAGATCCCATTCATTCACAAACACGGGGAACATATCAGGAGGGGCAAGCTTGAGGCAGACAGCCAGGTTTACATTTGTGCTAACAGGATGCCCAGGGAGGGAGATTTTTAAAATAATTATGCCAGCCTTTTACCATCTGGAAAGAGAAAATCTCCTTGGGGAAGATTTTGTTGCTCTTGAAGGGTAGCCTACTGTTTTGTAAAAATTAAATTACTCAGGTTCTAACCAAGATTCAAAGGTATAGACGCCACTGGACAAGGAGTGCAGGCCATGCCCAAGTCTACGGTCCAGATAAGATGCCAAGGTTCCCAGAGGAGAACTCACAGGAAGAGGGTCTTCTAGTCTCGCAGTGCACCCCATTGGCCCAAACCCCGCTGGGCAATGGCCAGCTTCGGTTAAGCTGAAGCTGGAAATCACTCCTTCCCGGCCTGAGTGTTGGTGAATAGTATCTGTGCATGTGAGCTGGAGCCCTGGAGCCCAAGGCACAGCTCACTGAAGCTCTGGGAGGGGTGAAGCAGCGGGTCCAGCACAGGAAGAGACAAACCTCATGGGGACAGTGCAGGACTAGCTTTCAACAGTGACACTAGATGGTAATGAAAGCAACCGCAAGAAAGAATCCCTCAGGACATCAGGGATTGACTCTCTTTGGACAGAGTCAATTTTGGAATATTCTGGACAAATCAGGCTTGACAGGAAGTCCAAGAGAGATGTATCGGAATTTCTGTTCATAAAGGCAGGTGGGCATTTGAGCTACTAAATAGAAAAGTAAGAGATTTGACTCTATACGCATTAAAAACTGGTGAGGTAGGACACACTGCTGACATGTATGCTACATTTGTTAACACAATTGCTCCACTTTTTAAGCAATATTTCAAATCTATGGCAGAACATTTTGTGAATGTGGGAAAGATTTACTTTCTTTGCCAGCTTATCATCCCGTCTTCTTCATTCTGGCTAAAATTCTTCTGCTATTTTCTGTAAGGGACCAATTCCATGTGGTTTAGACGGGGCTGACCCTGCCTGGAGGGCTAGACCTAATGTTTGTTTGAGGAATGGATGGATATGTGACCATATCCATCCAAAATCCGTAAAAATCTTCCTCATAACTTTCCTGACTATGGGGGGAAAAGCTTTTTCTCTAGGATCATGACCTGGAAGGATGATAAAGACCTGGAAGGATGATAAAAACCCGAAACATGGGGCCGGCCCAGTGGCATAGCAGTTAAGTTTGCGAGCTCCGCTTCAGCTGCCCAGGGTTTGCATGTTTGGATCCTGGGCGCAGACTGAGGCACCGCTTTTCAAGCCATGCTGTGGCAGGTGTCCCACATATAAAGTAGAGGAAGATGGGCACAGATGTTAGCCCAGGGCCAATCTTCCTCAGCAAAAAGAAGAGGATTGGCATCGGATGTTAGCTCAGGGCTAGTCTTCCTCACAAAACAAAACAAAACAAAATGTGCTATCGTGTGGGAGTCCATGAATGTTTTTAGGTTGAAAAGTGCTATCATTCATATCTCAAAAAATTGGAAACTACTGGGTTAAGATAAGAGGACAAAGTTTGAAAGGAAGAGCACTGGGTTGAAAGACTTACCAATTTCCCTCTGAGGGGATTTGGCCATATGATGTGAAAGAAAAGGGTAGGAAACGGCATCCTCCTCTTTTTTTTCCTGACCCTTCTCCAGGGGTCGCACCTTCTCCCCAGAGATTCTGGCCAACCCGAAAGCTAGAACTCCTGCTGGAGGTAGAGTTTCCCTTCTCAAGTTTGAAAAACAAAGGCAGAAGCCAGAGTACACGATGCCTATAGAATGTAGAAATGGCGTACTTCGTAGCAGGACTCACCACCACTGATGTGTGTCAGAAAAGGACAATGTAGCAAATGGGTTCACCCAGTTTCTGATTTTATTTTAGTATGAAGATTTCTCTTTTCTTTTTGTTAAGGTTTCCTATGTATATTAATGTATTAATACTCCTTAAATAAACTGCTTTCTACAAGTATGTTTTATTGTGCAAGCCACACGTTTCACAGAAGGAGCACAGACGCACGGTGCTGACGCTGCATCCAAGTGCAGAGGCTCAAACAAACAACCATTTATCGCAGAAATGCAAACGGAAACATGATTCCTGGATTTGCTTTCTCTCTTGCTTTAGCTGTAACAGACATAGACATTATGCACGCACACACCCGGTAAGTGTGTGCAAAATGTGTACTCTATAAATATTCATGACATCCATATATTTGTATATATGAATGTCTTCGCACATATATTGTGTGTATAGCAAACGAATACATATATTATTTATCTGTCAATAAGCATCAGACAACAAACAAAAATCGTCTAGTCTATAACTCCTAACTAGCACATTTTCTTGCTCCAAACTATCCAGTTTTTTAGGTTTGCTAACAAGCAGCAAATTAGCTTTTGTGTTTTGTCTCCATTTATTTTTTTCTCTTTCTCCCTGAGGAGGTAGAAGTGAGCTGTAAAGTTGTCAGAGGAGAAGGAACAATAAAGAGCCTGGATAATCCACACCCTGGATAATCCCTTTCTTTGTAATTAATTTAATTCCCAATATTTATATAGCAATCAATAAACAAACACAACTGATATACAGTTGATTTTGTATTCCGCAAGTGCAGACCCTACTCTTACTCATTCACAGTTCCTAAGAGAATGCCCTACACATGGTAGGCATTTAATAAGTATTTAATTAAATTCCATAAATGATACAACCAGTCATTACTTCATAAGTAACTTGAGTATCTCAGATACTACAGCTAACTAGGTCTTCCCCTCCCCCTCCCTCATCTTCCAACATCCCCGCTGTCAGCAAGAATTATATCTGAGATGGTCCCACTCATTTGTAACCCTCAGGCCTAGTGTCTCAACGATGCTTAAAATAGCATGGATAATGGAGCAAGCGTGCCTACGACCTGCCATTGACGGAGACATTTTTGCATGCTCAATAAGCAGCAAATAGAGGCAACCCCTTGGAATCCATACTTATTGTCATACTGGCTAAGTTTGTCAAAATCCAGCAAAATTGGAGTTAATTTTATTTAGTAGAAATAGGCTTAAAAATAGCCTCCCATGTTAGCATAGTTCTGCAATTTTACCATCCCATAGTGATAATGAAAAACTCCTGTTCGCGAGTTTTCCTCTTTCATTTGGTGAAAACCCCCTCCCTCCAAATAAAATTAGATCCTATACTGCTAGTATAATTACCGTATAATAGAGTTTGCTCAACTACTCAACACTAAATGCTTTGCTTTCATAGCATTTTAATATGAGCAGCATAATGGGCACCAGCTTGAAAATCAGCATGCTGAGAAGGAATCTAGGACCCCAGACGAGCTCAAGTTTGTAAAATTTGGTTCATCTGTTCAGCAAACTAGTTAATTCTAACTGACTTGACATGTGGATATCAAAAATTTTCTGTTCCCAATCGTATGTCTTGGTTAAAGAGAAAGTGGTGCAGCTTCCGGCCCACGATAATAACATGCACAGGTGCCCTGTAGGTCTTTCAAGACTCACACCCTGAGAAGCCTCATTGTTTCTTATGCAATAAGGGAACTTTCTCTGTTCCAAGTTCATGGCTCTGAAGCACTGATACTGAGAAGCCAGACGCTCCCCATGACGCATCAGTTTTAAATTAAATTAGACTTTTCTATTTCTTCCACTAAATACTGCTTTTATGGACTTAATGGCTCTGTGTTGTACACCATACACTAAAACCGTTTATTCCTTTGGGGATAAGAGATCAACACAAGCAACATAGTGAAACCCTCTATTTACATAATTTCCTTTGCCATAATAGAGGCTTTTTTGATCTTTTAAATGTCCGATATTGCCAGAGTTAGCAGAGTTCGCACTGCGTGTCCACCTTATTCACTAATTTCTCTGGAATAACTAGTAAATCTCCCTATTGTCTGCTCAGAAACTACTAAAAGGCAACCAGTTTCTTTTACATACTTCCAACGAGTGCTAGAGAAAAAGCACCACAGAGGGACTTTCTTCACTCATTTTCCATGGGGGTAACAAACTCGGGAGTCCTGTCAGGTAACATAAAATGAGGAAATGACCTGGGGTAAATGGGAGTCATGGGGCCTGTGCTGTACTGCAGAGAGCACAGCCCACCATAACACACATAATTTTTTTTATACATACGCCAAAAGAACTGCAACCACTGGGCGCATGCAGCCCGCAGATCCAGTTCACAATCCCTCCCCACAGCACTTTCCCCAAAAGGAGACACTCCACAAAAATACTCCTAGGTCATCACTTTTCAAAATACTTCCTGAACTGAAGTCCAAAAAATGCCAAGCTTCTAGAAATAAGAGATCTCAATATCCATTATTTGAGAATTTTTGCACCTGGTTATGGAAATTCCATGTAATTATTTCGCTTGATGCTTTAAATATGTTTTCTTAGTGGTGCTGACTTGAAACTACAAGAAACACCCTGGAAATTGAAGAATTTCCCTCTATTTGTATTCCATATTTACAACATTTTCTCTTGCCCTTGCTCCTAAAAGAAATAGAAGCTATTTACTGCATACACATATGTAAGTGTAAACGTGGAACACGGCAATGCTCACTAAGCACTCCGATATACACATGCTCTTCCCAGCCCCCAGGTCTAAATTAGGTGAGACTGGTTCTGGCCAATGGGGTGCAAGAGGAAGTGACATGTACACCTTCTGGGCTGAGACAGTATAAAGCCTTTGTACACCTCTCTAGTCTCTTCCCCTACCATGGTAACCAAAGGGGGCAGATTGTTCCAGAAGTACAGTCATAAGATGTTGAAGCCTGTATCAGCCAGGGTCTGTGAGTGATTGTATAACATTCTTTCTCCTCTCCCACCCACATACAAAGGTCAGCAAGAATGAAATTTGGTTTTTTTTTAACCTCAATATACCTAGCCCAGCCCAATTAAAGCAATAATCATACATGTTTGCAGTGACAAAGACTCTGTCCTTGACTAAACTTTAATCAGGCTCTTCTAAGCCCTCTAGACCTCAGCTTTGGCATCCATCCACAGTGGGCCTTACCCAGTTTTAGCAAGAATCCTGCTAAATTAGTTTAGAGACAATCCCCCATCCTCAATATCTGATCACTCTGCATATCTGACCAAATTCCTGATCCCCACTATCTCTGGGTGGTATCTCATCACCCCAGCCTGCCTTCAACAAGAATCCTGTTAGGTTTGTTTAACTAGTATTCTGCATGTACCCCCATCCCCATGCTTTTTCTTGGTAATTTTGCATCCACTGACCCCACCCTGCTCCTTGTATAAATCCCCACTTGTCCATGCTGTATTGGGAATTGAGCCCACTTCTGTCCTGAAGTCTCTTTCCCCTATTACAATAATTCCTGAATAAAATCTGTTTTGACCATTTTACTGTTAAGCTCTGGTTTTTCTTTAGCAGTAATATTTCTTCACACTGTGTGTCTCTTTATCCATCCACTCATGCCACCTGGTTTCACTCACCACTTCTAAGCTAAATCAATACAGAACCACAATTACCCTGGAAATTCTGCAAAGGACAATTTTTATGAACCCCTCTGTACTCCCAAATTTGTTTATCAACATTAAATCAAATATAGAATCCCAAAATTATGTTAGAAGAAAAATGTTGCTTGAAATTGACTTCTGGGGAGGAAAGCTACTAGTTTGTATCCTCAATACTCTACGGATAGTTCTGAACTGCCAGTCTTAATATATAATACTGCACCTGCACAGTATTGATTAATTATTACTTTATTAGGAACATACATATATTCATCATTGACACACTTACTAAGTGTGTCAGTGTGGAGGTTTGATTGATTTAGGAGATAAAGGGATAATTTTGTTTTCGAAATGCCATCTTCATGGAGGTATCATCCGTGTACCATGTACCCTCAGTAGGTGCTTCCTGTCACTGTATCGTGGTGGATGAACACTCTATTCAGAACTCAAACTGTCTCCCATTTGCTCATAAAAGCTGGCAATGCAGAGAGAATTTGCTGAAAGAGCCACAGAAGAGGGAACTCCAGAGAAACATAAAACAATATGAAGAGGAATATTTGGGCCAAAAATAAAGCAACCAAATTCAACGAATCTAAAAAAGAATGATTTTTTTTTTTTTTTTTTGGCCAGATAGTACATTCAGATGTAGATCCAAACAGCAAGCCTGCTGGTTCTCTGTCAGCAAAACTGCTGGATAGAGGCTGGCTTGTCTTCCTGAAGAGTGAGGAGCACAGTCACACTGGAAAACCACCTGAACTTTGAACCAAGAGCCAATTTAGATCAAGCTGAGCAAACAGACAGATCTGCTGGCCAATTCAAAACCAAGTTATAAAAAAAAAAGAGCGTGTAAGTACAAAAAGAACTTTACAGGCCAAGGAAACCCCAGAAAGCAATCTTAGGGACTGAGAGCAACTTCCCATTCAGATCTGGGCCTGGAGAGCAGCCTGGGGCATTTCCCACTGTGCCTCCCAGTCTCTACCTTTGTTTTGTGCTGGTAAAATCAAAATAAGATGAAAGTCAAGGGCAGCCAAAGGACTGTGGGGGTCTGGGGAGGAGGGGCTGTTCCACCCACATGGCCCAGGTTAAAATGGAGGCTGTTACTGCTGAGAGCAGATTTGCACTGTTTTTTTTTTCTCTTAAGCACCAGCTGAGCCTCTCTCTCAATTGCCCTCCATACTGAGTCACCACCCAGCCACTGGGCGTGGGATTCTGGCAGCAGTAACTCTTATCTCTGACACTCCCTACCCCCGCCAGCTCCTCCTCCTCTCTCTAATGGCTTTCTTTGGTAATGGAGAAAAAACTCTGAAATCCCTTTAGCAGTTCTGAAAACTGTTTACAAGTGATCCTTTCTGAAGGGGCTAGGAGTATTTGCAAAGGACAGCCTGGTATGTGAGATTTTAAAAGGTTATAAAATATATTTGCTGGTGTACACGATACATGTATAAGAGATGGGTAATTTCACTGAAGAATTTTGGGAGGGGGACATTTTATGTACTTCCATCACATATTTATTGAAAGTGATAAATTATATAGCATGCATGAACACAACAGTGGTATTTCTTCAAAATTTACCTTTTTCAGATTACTATATACCATGACTTCTAATTTTCTTCTGGAAATATACTGTATTTATATGAACAAAATAATATATTTTCTCTTTTGATGACACAACTACTATAAAGCTAATTCAGTATTTGAGTCTTCCTTCAGTCAGTAACCATGACTCATTAGATGAAGGTGCGTTTTTGATACATTTGGGGGAGGATGTGTCTTACACACCTGTAAACGCGGGGCTGTGTCTGGATCTGAATGTCCTTATCTACAAAAGGAGAACTGAACTGCAAGTCCTTTTAGCTCTGAAAGCCTACAATTAGCAATGGCTGTGCCACAAAGACAAAACAAAATGATTCAATAGGGCTTAAAAAAAAAAAATCACTGAAATTGGATTAACTTGGCAGGCAAAAGCAACTCTTCCACTGACCACCCAAAAGCATCATTTTGCAAATATTAATTTCTTAAGTGACTGAGGAATAATGATGCATGTCTTTTCCTCTTAAATTAGATTGGAAGTTCCTTGAGGCTAGGACCAATGGTTTTAATTAAGAATGAAATTTCCCAAAAGAAATCAGGAGACATCTCTCATCCTGCCGGACAAATGGCCTAACAATGAAAGAAAATATTAGATCCATCGGCAAGAACCCAGGTCTCAGAGCTCCCAGCCCAGAAATTGTTTCTTTCCATTACAATTTCTGCCATTGAAAGGTTCAGTGTACCAGGTTTCCAGAGAGAGATGATGAATAACAACTGGAGGAAGAGATCCAAGAGCATTGTAATAGACACGAGCTATATAAGGATCCTAAAATCTTGGCACTGGCTGTTTTGTGCCAGCAATATTTCTGCAAGAAAATGCTGCCTTCACTAGGAATCTTTACAGAACACAGGAGTGAACACTTGGGGATGGAGACTTGGTTGGTGGGCAGAGTTGCTTGAGGTTGGTATTGAGACTCTTCCCTGGTGGAGCCTGGTGGCACCCAGGTGAGTGCTGATCTTGGCAGACAGGGCTGGCTCAGCGCTGTAAGGCAGCTCTGGGGACCAGAGCAGTAGTGATCTCGGGAGGCAGAGTGCACAATCCCAGTTTGCAATTCTATTTTGTCAGAACCAAAGGGAAACAGTGGGAACTGGCTTGGCTGCTTTTCACCAGGCAGGGTACATAAAAAAGAAAATCTGGCTTGACAAATGCAACAAAGAGAGAAATAAGTTCTATTTGCCCGTTAATTTACCTGAGATGTGGTCTACTGATTATTTTAAGGAAAAAATAAAACAGTTAACAGCTTTTCTGTTTCCCCATTGTATGCCAGCAGCTTCATCTAGTCCAAGAGTCTAAGACTGGCTGTTGGAAGCCTTGGGTTTTCGTCCCCAGTCACCACCATCTCCTGATCTTGGTACTTGATTTCTCGGTGCTTCACTGTGTCTCTCCATCATGTCATTTTAATTCTTGTCCTTCCCTACCTCAAATGGATGCTGTGAGGACAAATGAGATGGCTCAACGTTACCCCCTTCCCTATCCATCTGGTGCTCTGATTTGCAAGGACCACATCGGGTTCTGGACTAGAAAACAATAGAGTTGTGCCAGAAATGAAAGGAGGCAGAATGGAGCCAAGCGGAAGCCCAACAGGACGCAGAGGCAGAGATCCAGCCAGGGCTGGAACATTGGACTGGCCACAATCTCACATATCGAGGTTATGCCCAGTCCCCAGAATACACACTCTTGTGAATATATGAACATCTTTGAATCATTAAGGGCTCAGTTTATCATCATTGTTTGAACTCTCACGCAAAATTATAGATTATACTACTGACATTTTCCTCCTTTTACCACACAGTGTTCTTTGTTTGTGCGGGCCGGGCCTTGAGCCCCTCTTTTGTTGTAAAAGCCCTGGTAGCACCTGAACTAATCATTTCAATTCACTTGGGTCCAACTAATGTATCTTTACAGCACCTCCTGGCTTTGACACCCAACAGCCCTTAGGCAGCCAGGCAACAGGAATGAAGTCCTCAAAGGGGTCTGCAAAGGCAGGCCCTCCTCCTTTACATCCAGTCCTTTCCCTCCCCGCCTTTCCAGTGGCACTAACCCCCTCCCAAGTTTCCAGGGGCTTCTCTACCATGGACACCCAAGGGGAAACAAGTAGAAGGGGCAGGCCAGGGAGCAATGCTGCTCTTTGTCAGTGTTAATTGTGAGCCGGTTATCTGATCTGCTGTGGCTTGCTTTTTCTGGAAAGGTTTGCATAATTTGGCAATAGAATTCCGAGACTCATTTATTGTAAATTGTGCCTTTGCCAATTGCTTTTGTCAGGACTCTGCATTTCACCTCATGTCTCTGCTCTCCACTCTTGCAAATGCACTGATCTGTGAAAATGAATTAAACAGATTAAAAAGCAGCTTTTCTTATTCATTGGAACAAAAATGGCAAATGCAGACACGGCACATCCACACACATAACTCCATGAAAAAAAATTACTCCAGACAAGAGGGTGGCCTGACTTTCTGGGGGAAACAACCCAGAAAATGCTTTGTGACTCCAGTTAAGCCGCTCCTATAATCTAGAGTGATGCTCCACGTAATGACAGCCCACAGTGATAATCCAATTATTAGGCTTTCAACAAACCCATACCATCATGACATCATAGATTCTTATAATTACAGTTGATCTTTATATAAAGCAATTCCTCTTTTTAGAGAGAGAAACATTTATAATGTTAAATAACTCTCATCTTATAGACATCTCCCAGTTCACAAATTTGTAGAGCAAAAACACTCAAAAGGAGAAACATACAGATGCATGTTAAGATTCTGGGTGCCATTTTGACCCCACCTGCCAGACCAAAGCCAAGCTAAAAGCAGTCTCTACGGTAGCGCTGGGCTCTAAACGTCCCAAAGCATCATCATGGTACATCCCCGGGGGCTGGGGGCTGGAGACCCTATCCATCCCAGACAAGTGATACCGTGAGGATTCCTGGGAGTGCCGCAGTGCACTGAGCCAGTGAGCACCAATGACATGCAAGCCTTGTGTTTGGCGATCTCTGGAGAAGGGAAGCACACTGTGCGTGCAATGCCTGAATGTCTTTATTAAAGAGTTCACACTTTGGTTTCCTTGTTTATTTGCTTCCTGTTATTTGTTTTGAGTTGAGGAAGGCCTAGAGGAAGCAAAGAGGAAAGGAAACACACTTTGTTACCCAAGCAATAAGCTAGCCTCACCGGTACTTGCAAGCTCTGGTTCTTAGTTCAAAATAAAGTTTGCAAGATTTGGTAACCAAAGTTTCCTCATCTCTGTGCTGGATAACCCTACGATCTGCTCCAAGGTTTGTCACAAAGAATAAGCATGAAAACCTCATGGTTCTGTATCTAGAGAATAGTAAGTGCTCATGTAAGAATAGCTATTTTTATCCCGGTGATTACTAGCACTATCTTCTTAAATGGGCTTAGATGAATAGAAGATGAACCCACCAGCCTCACAACAAGTAGCAAGGAAGAGTTTCCCTCTTGCAAATAGGTAAGAGCAGAGTAGATGTCAGTCTTATCGCAAGGCAGTAGCCCTTCGGAGAACTAGCACAGCTCTCGCAGGAACGATGGCGCAGTGACGTTAGCTATGGACTCCTCTGCATTTGTTTGTTTGCGATTTTAAACTTTTATTGCAGAACAGTTAGCACCCTAGGCCCCCTCACACTGACACGGTAGCACCACCCAGTCATTGTAACAACCAAACACCACCCCACATATTTCCAATTGCTCCAATTCTGTGGAGACAGAACTGCCCCACTTGAGACTTTTTGGTAGAGCAAGTACCATTAGGTCCACTTTACAACTGGGAAACTGAGGCCCAGAGAGTGACTGACCAAGTTAATCAGAGAGCACAGACAGTAGAAATAAATAGGAAATGACTTACATCACAAACAGTGATCAAGTGGGAAGGGGGAAGGAAAGTTACTCTTTTCTAACTATACAAACCGCCGGTAGACATTCGCCCCAGTGAAAAATCAGTCGCACTGAGTTGTTAATAACGACAAGAGTGTGTTATATTCCTCAGGGTTTAAAGATAAAGAAAAGGTCAAGAGTGCAGAAAAGAACTCAGATTTTCTTTCAATTTACCTCACTAGAACAGTGGGAGGCAAAGGGGAGAGGAAGAAGGCAGAGGGAGGGAGGAATTACCACTCTAAAGCACTTCAACATGAGGAAAGCACATCCCTGAACTGAGCCCACACCAATTTCATCCTCAGGGTTTTCATACCTTGCCCGTTCACCCGTTGATAATAAGTCACAAAATGACGTCCAGTCAGAGCATGCATAATTTGTAATTCTCTTTAAGTGATATTAACACCCTATTTCCTCTCAGTCTCTCATTCTGTCATGTGGTATTAGAGCATTTAGAGGCCTTTTTTTTTTTTACTGGAAAGTATTTTCCACTGTTTTTTCAAAGTCGGTGAGAAAGTACAATTCTACATGATGAAATTTATTATGCAGCCAACTCTTCAGGAATATATCTATTTTAAATAGGGAGAGACACCTGTGTTCAGTTGTGTTCCTTCAACTTTGCGTGAAGAGGAGTAAACAGTGGTGCATTGTGACCATACAGAGAGCACAGCTGGTTTGGTCCAGTGGCTTGATTTTGAGCCTCTGAATAAATTTTCTAGCTTGAAAGGAAGCTGTGGCTTCTGCTATGCAACAAGCTCAGACTTTCTTTTTTGGAAGAGCTGAAAGCCAAGTTTGACCTGAAGTGCTCTGAGCCTCAACTCTTTCCTGTGTACTTCAGACCCTGAATATAAAAGACACCTGAGTTCTTGCTAAGGGAAAGAGGCTCCTGAATCCCTTTGTGTGCCAGAGAAGGCTCAGGTTCCGTGCAGGCTCATCTAATGTTAGGCTAACTTTTCCTATTTCTTTTTTCCACATCTGGCTGCCCTTTTCATTGCTTAGTAAAAAAATTTCAGAAGTATCCAAAATTGGAAATGGAACGCTAGGATCATAGAAAACATTTAGAACAATTTCAGCAAATCTACACACACACACACACACACACAGAGACCACGGGGACAGAGGGGTGGGGGGAAGGGAGGGTGGTGGCAATGTGTGCATTTAATTCTGAGACATTAAAAAAAAAGTTTTAAAATCATATGCCTCATTTTCAAGTAAGAGATATTTTTGGAACACCAGCCAGCCATGTGCCAACCACTGGGTGAGGTGTTGAGGAAGAGAGTGGGAGGGGACAAGAGAGCACAAAGGCAATTAACAGCAGTCCCTGGAATATGCAGGGCACTGTGTCGTCCTGTGTGGGAAGGGCCGAAGACATCTCTCATACTTCTCCAGGCTTCCAGGAGCCAGCTGTCTAGCTGGAGGATGAGAAACACAGAAGGAAAACAAAACAAAACAAAACAAAAAACTCACAGACAGCAAGGGGTAACAGTAGGTCAGAGGAAGGAAAGATTTCCTAGCAGACATTTAGGACATCGGATCTGCAGCAGCCCTCAGGAGGCTCCTAATATCTAATGACAGAGGAGCCAAATGACTTGAAAAAAGGAGAACATGCACCACTTTATAGAAAATCCTATTTTAGAGGCATTCATTCATTTATCAAACAGTTATGGGGTACCTCCTATGCCAGCAGTGGAGAAATACAGATACATTTGGTTGGGTCCGGGCACTCAAGCTACTGATTTTATAGATTGAACATTGTTCCTATTCCTCACTCCCGCCTTATAGAAGAAATATCCATCCATGCACTTTGCCATACTACCTAGCAGGAATATGGCATCAGCGAAAGTGGAGTTTATTTCTCCAACCCATTGATGTTGGGTTCGCCACATGACTTGCTTAGCCAATGGAATGTTAGTACATTTAACATGAGCCAAGGCTTTAACTGTATTTGCACAATTTGTCTTGGCCTCTTGTGCTCGCCATTTCTACAAAAAATTGCTCTAAAAACCATTGGTTCAAGGAGAATGACACAGCATGTAGAGGAGACTTTGTGTTCAGTTCTCAAACTAGAGTCCACCTGAGCCCAGCTTTGACTAGCCAAACCACAGTAGACCCACAGAGCCAGAGAAGAGAAATGTTTGCCATTGTAAGCCACTAAGATTTTGGAGTTGTTTGTTTTGTAGTATTATTTCAGCCATAGCTTATTAACACATGGACCAATGGTGCGACTCGCCTTAAACTATGAAGTATGCAAAATTTCTGTTAGTGCCTTCTAGGGTGACCAAACCTCCTAGTTTGCCCAGGACTGTCTGTGTTTTAAAACTGAAAGTCCTGCATCCCAGACAAACTGGGACAGTTGGTCATTCTAGAACCTTCCCACCTCCATTTCTGAATCCTTTCTCCTGTTGGTGCTAGCCGTAGCTCTGCTAGAGACACCCAAAGCCCTTGTTCTGCCACTGGCTGTTCTTGCTGGCCCAGACCCCAACTCACCACTGCTGCAGCTTCCCACCTAAGTCTGCCCTCTATGAGCAATTTCCCAACTGCCTGACCCATATAGCTTCTGTTTTTCTTCAAATCTCACCTATTTCCAGTAGTTACTAATTGCTGATAAGATCTATTTACCACAAGTTAATACATCACTATTATTCTAAAAGATGTTTCTTTTTAAAAAAAGACTCCTGGAGTGGCAATGGCTTAACCCAGTGCTGACAGACACGGTGCTCCTCTCCCCAACCTGTATCCTCGGCAGACATCAGTAATCAGTTGTGATGCTCTTTCTCAGTAAGCCCAGATGTGCATTCAAAATCCTGCTCAACACAGTGCTTTTGGTAACCACTTCAAATATAGTAGAGTTGGAACATAAAATGAATCCCAGCTGTCAACCCTGCCCTTAGACCAGAAAAAAATGTAACTCTAATGGTGGGAATTTCACCTGATTCTATTTTTGACAGGCTTCATGGAGGCATAGAGCAAACAGTAAATTGAGAATCAGGTAGTCAGGAATCCATTTCTGTGACTCTGATCAAGTTGCTGAAATTTTCCTGGCCTCAGCTTCTTCATTTGTTAAAAACAAAAAAAGAATTTTATTAATTCCATGGCCTTGAGGCAAAGATATTTCTCTCTGAAATGTTATGACTTTAAAGAAAAAGAATTTCTCTGGTATCTGCCAGTTCTACAGGACTGTGGGTCTACGAACACACATCAGAAGGTTTCCTTTAGAAGGAAAAGATCAGAAATAGCTGTACTGAGAGGATCAACGGAGACCACAAATTTTAAAATATTTTATTTGTTGTAATATGTTCTAGAAGAGAGAAGAGAAATGATTTTGTTTATTATTTATCATCATTATCATCTCATCCTCCATCCTCTTCCTCATCACAGGTGCAGGGCAGCTTGAACTCTGTTCGGAATGAGGATCAGGGGAGCTCATGAAGATAATTTTCCTGTCACCCCATTAAATAAACAGAAAATTTGGGAAGTCCAACCACCGCATTAGGTTGTTGGTATCAGAAAATAAGTTTGAACGTAAAAAGGATGTAGGAGCTTGGCAAATAACCAAAGTGCTTTAAACTTCCATTTATATGTCTCCAAAGTTGGGGGAAACACATACATCTCACTTTTAATAAGACCTAGCTGAATGAGAAAGATAATTAGTTGTACTATCATGAGGATTCACTATAATTTACCTAAAGCATTTAACCTGATACCTGTCACATTATGAGTGGTCTGCGAATGACAGTGGCCATTAATATTATTAAAATTATAACCTCATCAGTTGCCTTGTAAACTATCTGAAGAAAGACCTTGTATAGGGGGGAATGACACCCCTGGCCTCTAGGAAAAGGGCAGCCAAGCAGGATTATCCAGCCCTCCAGACACTAGAAATGTGTACCCTTGTGAGAAGGGTTAGTGGTTAGGCTTTCCTTACCTGGCCACAATCAGCTAATCCACCTCACCCAGCAACCTGATTGTCATCGTCCCTTCTCCCTTCCAGGTGCCTCGATACTAGGAGGGATGCTCTGCATCAGGTAACCCAGGGGTTGGGCCCATGGTTGACGCAGCTGCTCCTGGTGAGAAAGAGTGTGTGTGCCCAGCTCAGTGATCCAATCAACTCCAAGGGCACTGACAATTCTGGGGTCTGGACCCATCACTTCCATGTGAGTGGTCCTATACTAGGAAGGTCCCCTCCAGGATGATCCCACCTCTTCCACGTGGTAAGCAGGCATACCTCAGGACAGCTCTGTAAATTTCATTTACATAACATTCTGGAAAAGGCAAAACTATAGGGATGGGAAATATCAGTGTTGCCAGGGGCTGGTGTCAAGAAAAAGGATTGACTGAAAAGTGGCACGAGCAAACTTTCTGGGGTGATGGAAATTTCCATGGGCTGAATTGTGGCCCCCAAATATGTTGAAGCCCTAACCCCCAGTACCTCAGAATGTGACTATATTTGGAGATAGGATCTTTAAAGAAAAGATTAAGTTAAATGAGGCCATTAGGATGGGCCCTAATCCAATCTGACGTGTACTTGTAAGAAGAGGAAATTTGGACACCAGAGACAGCAGGGATATGCCTACACAGAGGAAAGACCATGTGAGAACACAGAAAGAAGGTGATGCCTGCAAGCCAAGGAGAGAGGCCTCAAACCTTCCCATCCCTTGGATCTTGGACTTCCAGCCTCCAGAACTCTGAGAAAATAAATTTCTGTTGTTTAAGCCACGTAGTCTGCAGTATTTTGTAAGAACAGCTCTAGAAAACTAATATAGATATATTTTACATTTTTATTGTGATAGTGATTATATTATCTACATTTGTCAAAACTCATAGAATTGTACACCTACAAAGGGTGGATTTCACTGTCTATTAATCACACCTCAATAAGCCTGACTTTAAAAATGCTACTAGTCAGATTTTTAAAGTTTGGCAGGAATAATGACACGTCTGTGAAGAATTTCCTAAATAGGACTGTTTTTGAAAAATGCACATTTAAATGGAATAACTAAAAATCAAATACTATTTTTAAAGTTTTATTTTGTTTTAGTTTTTCCAATGCAAACAGTTCCTTAAAGATGGTAATTATGATATAACACAATTCCTATTGTTATTTTTTTTTATTTGCCCATAAACATTTGCTGGCTCAAAAAGGATATAATCATCCTTAAAGCTCTGTAGTGAATCTACTAAATAAAAATATTAACTGTCAATCTATAGCCCTATTTATTTGAAGGTTCTTAACTCTTTGGTTTATAAAATTACCAATATTCATTACCATTAAAAATTGAAACATTTTACTCTGCAATAATAAATGCACATTTGTATTTTAAATGGACAGAGATTTCGATATATAAAGCACATCACATGTGGAATGTTTATTGTATTTTCATGTGATGATGCAGATGGCCATGCTTTGTTCCTATTACTGATTTTATTATGCTGCTTATACATGATGATAATTAACACAATCACTCGATCATGGATCATCCCAAGTTCAGAGATACCATTAATAACATTGAAGTAGGACATTTGGTTACTCAGCCTTAAAGGCCATAGTTAAGTTCAAAGCAAAAGCAAACAAGCAATTTGACCAAACACCGTACTGAGGTTGAAGCAAAAATTTAGTGCATTCCTATGTGAACTGAATTGACGTAAACTGAATTGAATTACAGCATAAGGTAATCACAGTGAAAATAAAAAGTGAATCTGTAAATACAAAAAGACATATCCTATCATTTCATTAGATGAGAAAAAGCCCCGACATTATAGATGTGTAGTTCTCACTCATAGAAACAAACAAGTCTATAAATATACATGCTCCAGGAACCATCACTGCAGTATTTCAAAATGTCCAGTCTTCCAATCCCAAAAATTCACGCACCCAGATGTAACCGACTCTTTCCTTGACAGGTTTCTGAAGCTATAGTTCAGAAACTATTGAATTAGAGTTGCAGGAGAGTAACTCTGCCCTTTCCTTTTTCCTGCCTAGAGATTTCTTTCGGGAACTCTTGATAATTTACATGAAATTTTCAGCAAGGCAGCCCTACCAGCCGAACTGGCACCTTCCCTGGGCCCGCCTGTAACTTCATGATGAATGCTTTAATAATCTGCCTGTTTGCTGCCTCTCACCCTTCAGTGCTTTGCTCTAAAGACGTTTGTTTTTAAAATCCAGTTGAGGAAACAGCCCTGAACGAACCTGCTTTTTCCATGATTCTTTCCAGGGCCTGCCTGTGGGTCAGCATTCAGCGATGCCGATGCCTCAAAGCATAATTATTAGATGAGACATTTCCCCCTGAGGCAGCACAAGCTGTTTCCTTCTTTCATAGGTAAAATGTGTGCACTGTTCCATAATCAAACAAGTAGAGAAAATCGCTACTTAGCATATGCACAGCCCAGAACACAAATCCTAACACCAATTAGTAACAATATGACTTTAAATCAGAATAGCCAATTTGCTAGGATGAAAATCCCAGGCAGGAAAATGTTTCTTCCTTTTCTATCATAACAGCCCTCACGCACAAATAACACAGCGCCTGAGAGTTAGGGATCTTCTATTAATATTTTTAATTGCTTCCTGTATAGCCATTGTCTTCATAGCAGTAACTACGTAAGCCCCAGTAGGAGAATGTACAAAATTATTTCAGTAGTTCATCTGATAGGGACCATCATTGTGACATGGGGCTAGTTAGAGCCCCTAAAGCCAAGATAGTGGTCAGTGGAAAGCTGATCAAGTTCTAGTCTAGCTCTTCCTTGACTTTGCTGTGAGGCACTGAACAAATCACTTACCCGCTCTAAGCCTCAGTTTCCTCACTGTAAATGGAGAAAGTAACATGTGAAAGTTCTTTGGGAACTCAAGTGCCATCCCAGTACCGGAGCCGAGCAGTCACAGAAGCACAGCATAGTTTCCCACCGAGCCTAAAGGAAGGTGTGAACAGCAGTCCCTCACCTGGCGCTGTGGTGTGGGCGTGCCTAACCGTCCGCTGGAAATGGACCTCTTGCTGTGATTCATCCCTGTGTCCTCAACAAGATCAGTTTCTTTTCCCCGCACTGTACACCTTTGGACGTGAACTTTTCCGAAAATTATTTGAAGTCTCAGAAAGAAGTCCAGACAGTGTAGGCACACCTGCGTCTGTGGATGGGTCTGCTCTTACAGGCCTTGAATTCAAGATCAAATGGGTGGACATTCTCCTCACATTCTGTGAGGATTAAGTGGTGGCCTCCTTCATGGAAAATGGATTCTCTTAATTGGCCCCAGTTCATATAATGTTCAGATTTACAAATTAATATTTTATTCCCTTCGATGAATGCAGAGCAATATATAATAGACATACAATCAAAGATACTTTCAGACCTTGAGAGACTGAGTTTTAAGGAGTAAAGGTCAAATATTGAAACAGACAGATGATATATGTGAAGCAAAGAGAAGGTGGAAGCACTTTTCAACAAAGAAAAGAGAAAATGTTAAATATAGGTGGAGAAAAATAACCTGAGGTGAGTGAAGTAAAATAAAGAAAAATTTACACAACATTAAAAAAGAAAGACCAATGACAAACATTTGTTGCGTAAATAATTATCTTAGGGAAACCATCAGGGGTCTTCTAGAGTTTAATTAAATTATTAAAACCTTCAAGAATCCATGGAACTCATCTAACAAGCCCTTGTTGAAACCTGTGATGGGCAGAACGCTGTGCTCGCCAGGAAGAGGAATGCAGGAGAAGAGGCAGATGATCTTGGTTCAAGTCTCAATACTGCCACTTTGCTGCAGGACTTTCCACAGGGCACTGGACTCCTTTGGGCCTGGTTTTCACCTCTCTAAGATGTGTGGTTAGGCTAGATCAAAGTAGCAAAGTGGAGATCAGTAGGCTGATCACTGAAATGAGCCAAAACTTAAACATTTTGGAAACATTACATAAAAATCTAGACTTCTGGATTTTGCTGAAAAGCTGGAGTAGCCCTAACGTTGGGTCAGCTTCCCACGTGGCAGCAATAGGCTGGAGCTGATTATCTGCACCAGGAGACTACCGCCTTTCCCTAGTGGTGCCTGGAATCTCCCAGCATGCGCCCATGCACCTACTCTTTGCCCCAGCTTCACTCGTAAATTATCTGCCTGGGCGCTGGAGCATTTACATTTGCCACGCTGGATAGCTGCTCTTGATCGTCCCATTCAGTTCTCAGACTCCATAATTCTTTAAACTCTGCATCTGGAAGGAAAAATCCCATGCAATAAATCTCTTCTCACTCTATAATTTCAATCATCCCATTAGTCGGAGAAAAGCACTTCAAGATTTGGATTGAGAAATTGAAACTAACACACTGATGATCTAAAAACTCTTTAAACCTGCCACCTCTCACATGGCCATAGTGTTTATTTTAGCTTCCTGCTCATCCGCTTTGCTTCCTGTCCAACTTGATTTCTGTTTTACAGTCACATTTACATAGACTTTCCACAGTAATTAATTTCAAAGCATAACATTAAACTGGTTCCTTCAAACCAAACACATCAGAAACCAGAAATGCTCACTTAATGAGACTAGTAGCTGGATGCCAAAGACGGAATTCTTGAAGCTTAGACAAACCTGAAGGATTTCCTGCAAACACTAAATCTTTGTCTTTTAGCCCCTTTTTAAACTACTTCCATTAAAGAAAATCTATTTCTATTTTGACCAGACTGCACACAACGTGAGGTTAAAATGTTTGCCTGATACTTTTCAATACCCCTGCTTTGAATGCAGCAGTTTGGTTTGCTGTCATATTTCTTTCAAATGATGTGCTTTGTGAGAATTTTAGATTCATCAAAATACCCATGAGCAAATTTCTTTAGTAGAAAGTGTTAGCTAGCTGCTTGCATGCTTTCGAATGTGAGAGATTTTACCATATGTTGCCATATCATTTAGATTATGTCTAAATGATGCCAAAAGTCTGCAGGAAAAAAGGGAGATTCTATTATCTACATGCTTTATTTGCAAGTCACCAAACAGCTAGCTGTTTCAGATCACCCAGCTGTGTGGCACCATATAGCTAAAACATCTGGGTGATTAGCTGAATTATTCATTTTCATCAAGATATTTTGTTCTCTTATAGACATTATCTGAGCTTTACATGTGGATGTGCATAGTATATGCATGTGTTTACATATGCACATGTGTTTGTTTCTAAAACGACAGATTTAAGCAATTGTTTCAAATACAAAATGCAGGGTCAGACTCTTCCCTTACCTCCTGCTGGACATTTCTTTTTTCTTTCTTTTTTTTTTTTCTGTGAGGAAGACTGGCTCTGAGCTAACAACCATTGCCAATCCTCCTCTTTTGGCTGAGGAAGATCAGCCCTGAGCTAATAACTGTGCCCATCTTCCTCTATTTTGTCTATGGGATGCCGCCACAGCATGGCCTGATGAGCAGCGCATTATGTCCACCCACGGCCAGGGTTCCAAACTCATGAACTCTGGGCCACGGAAGCAGAGCACGCGAACTCAACCACTACGCCACCATGCCGGCCCCCTGGACATCTCTAATAATCAGTGGCTCTTTTCCATCTGTGCCCCTGCAACCATCAGAGTCAAGGCAGCAAAGAAGCAGAGCAGAGAGGTCAGCCAGGGTAAAGTGGAGGAAGCGAGTGGGCACCCCCATTCCCTGCAACCCAGAGCCCAGAGTTCTGACCCTGAGCATGCGCACAAATGCTGGTAGATGAGGCTCGCCTAGAGGAATGCAGCAGGGGCGAGAAGAATCACAAAATTTACGTAACTCCTATTTAAGGAGCCCGTGTTATACCCCAGGCTTAGCGTCTTTACCTGCATTATAACTCTGAAGCAAGAACTTTTATTCCCCACTCTCTCCTTTTTTTTTTTTTTTTTTAACCAATAAGGGAACTCAGAAAAGTTAAATAACTAGTAAGTGGTAAGGTTTGTATTTGAAGACGAGTCTGACTTCAAAACACGCGTTGTAATAACAATGCAGCTACGCTGTCTTATCTGGGTCACATCTGGCCTCTCTCCTCAAAATGGCACTGGAGCACTTTCAAAGCATGTCATTCCAGGCTGGGAGGGTAGTCCTGGTTAAGACCCCGCTGGCAAGATTATAAAGTGGAGTGACAGTGACAACATTCTTGTGCTGATCCAAACCTTGGCTGCTAAACCTTAGTTAATTCCCTAAACTCTTTGGGCAGGCCTGGAGGAGACAGAGCTGAAGTTACTCTGTTTTCACCACCGCAGCGCATGCCTCCTGAAACACTCAGGTAGGCTGGGCACAACCTGTATTGCTGTGTTTCAAGCTGCCATATTTCCTGAATTTTCTAAGTCTAATCTCATGTACTCTCTCTCACTGTTAGTCTATCTATTTTGATTTGGCGTTTATAAAATTAGACTGCTAATCTCCATGGGAGACTATGACCTCATCTACCATCTTGGCATGTTTAAACTATTTGAGTTATGGATGGCTGCAATTATTTTTAATGCTCACTCCAGTACTTTCAGTATGTCTCCATTAAACTCTGTTTAAGGAGGCACTTCTGAAAAAAAAAAAAAAAAAGCATGTTTTTTCATTCTTGGAATCCAGACAGGCATCATGTATCACACCATGGTACCATGAGGCAGACAATAGAAAGAATTGAACACAGAAAACTTTTGAAACCAAACAAGCAAATAATTGTCATCCCAATTATTTCATTATGGCTGACAATAGAATAACACAAAAGACTGAGTGGCTCCCAGAATGGCACGACCATCAAAAAACGCAAGAAATACAAAGAGTATTTCTAAGAGACAGCAGAATTCATACAATATGCAATGTACAGTAAAACCTTATTATTCTGATCACAGCTCTTTTTTCCCCAAATGGTATGTAATTCAAAACAATTCTCACTTCTCAACTGCCTAGACTGTCTTATTGTTATTTTATTAAATACAAGCTCATTTTAACCTGGCTAATTCAAAGTCAAATTTTGCCAGCCCCTTACATGGTAACTAACCAGCTTTACCTTCCACTCTTTCTCATCTCCTGGGGTCTAACTACCCCCAAATCAGTTCCACAAATGCAAGTGTGCAGAGGAAAAGAAAATCAGCACACTGGATGGTAATAACATATGCAGGAAAATGTATGTCAAATATCTGCTCTTTTGTGACATTCCACATTCTCTTTTTTTAAGATTTCCCTTATGTTCAGATATTAAACTACAACCTGAACACATTCAAAGTATATGATTCATAGAAAGGAGGAAAGAGAGAGATTCAATGTTTCACTGGTAATAAAATCCATTAACATCTAACAATAATAATATCTCATATAATAATAACATAATTTATTGGCACTGACTGCATACAAAGAACTTTAAATATCTTATAGAGTCCTCATAGCCACCCCAAGTATTATCAACATCATCTTCTTGGTGGAGAAAAAGAGGCACAAAAAGGTTAAGCAACTTGCCCGGGGCTGTGGGGTTATACAGTGGCCAGGGCTTGGATTCAGGCTGGACAGGAACTTAGGCCTCTGTTTAGGAGGACAATGAGGAAGCTACTTAAGTCCAGAGGCAGAACTCCATCTTCTTTCCTCCCCGTCCCACTGTATCCTCACAGCACCATCACGTCTGAAGGCACCATCACCACACACATCACCATCACAGCCCATGGAATAACTGAATCTCTAGGGTTCCATGCCATCCTCAATTTCCCCTTCCCCCAAACATTAGAGAATTCTCAAATCCCAAAATAATAATGATCCCTTTAGCAGCCAAACTCCAAGAGGACTTTCCAGCCAGCACTTCAAGAACAGGAGAGAAGGAGACAACTCCTGTGTGGACCTCAGGCGGCTCATCGCCGGCACCCAGGTAACTCGGATCCTGTCAGGGGCTGATTGATTCCAGTTGCTCAGTCTGCTCTGAAACCTGTCTGTCTGTTCCACTACTTAGAATTTTCAGTGGGGCTCTCATAACCCTTGGCCCCAGCATAATTTTCATTGGGCACAAATTCCCCATACCACACACCTGGGTTATTAGATTAGGGTAGTGGATGGTTTGCTGCTTGCCCATGTTCCTCGTACCAGGTTGACGTACCCAGCCTCAGCTGTCATGGCTGTTGGCTGCAAGAGACACACAGCTATGCCCATCTCAGGAGACTGCCCTAGGCCAAATGGAGCTGCCTTATCTTGGAAGTTATGCCAGAGGCCAATGATCAACTACCCTTGCTTTAAGGGGTAACCACCTCTGAGGTGTAATTTGCTACCCACATCTCCTAATAGGTCCCAGCTGAAGCCAGCCTCCAGCTGAGTCCCCAGCCTTTAACTTTCTTTCCTGCTCTCCCTCCTGCTTTCCTTACTCCCCTTCTTCTGAGGGCACCTCCTTAATAAAAGTCATGTACGCAAGAATCTGAACTCAGGCTCTGCTTCTACAAACTGAGACGATGATCTCAGCTGCTCTCCAGACCCAGGACTCTTTTTCATTCACCCTCTCCCATCTGCTGCCTTTAGAATATCCTTCCTGAAACATGATTTTCAATTCACTCAAGATCCTGTACTTTCTCCCTCCTGCCTAGAAACTCCTCAGCCTGAGAGACTCCAAACTTCTATACAAGGCATCATGTGGTATTTTCAATCACCGTATCATGCTTTTCCTACCTATAGAAATAGAAAATGGTCATAATTTATCATCATATTCCTGAGCAAGTTATGCCAAAAATTTTCTAGATTTTGTTCTGCCAGTATGGATGCAGGTTGTGCGCTAGGAACAATGAGCATACCTTGGTTTAGGAAGCCTCTTGTATCACACTTTTCCCTCAGGGCACTGAAGAGCAGGCTTGCCCCTGCTTTTGTATCTAATGAGATTATCTAGGCCGGGACAATTGCCCACTGGAGATTAATAAGATTCATCTTCAGGTTAGACAGTGAGCAAAATTTTGTCATCAGGTCACAATCTCTGCTTTCTTGACCCTGAGACCAGGGCACACTTAGAATTGTGGGAACATAGAGACTGGACACTTTCTTCAGAGATTAACTGTAAGTGCACATGCACACACGCACATGCACACACATACATATACACACACTCTTTCTGGCCCAACACAAACAAGTAGCTCCAGCTTGGGAAGGGATGAGGGCTACAGAGTACAAGAGCTTGGACACTTGGAAGTTTTCCGCCTTCAAACAGAAGAGCTGAAAAGCAATGCATTTCCTACCTAAGTAATGTTTGAGTATCGCACTGAAGGGGCATCCAAAGGTTATCTGAAGACCAGCTTCTGACTCATGCTGCAGTGAAAACTCCATTCTATTGCTATTCAAAGACTTGTTATCTGGCCCAGAGAAGGGAAATCAACCCTCCTATGAGACAGATCCCAAAACACGAGGTATTGTCTTTTTCACATATACCCTCCTTGTTTTTCAACTTCTCTCCAGTGTGCATGCTTTTCCCACTTATCTTTGAGTGTAGGCACTGTCTTGCTATCTCCTTCTTAAACAAAAAGAGGACTGAACTGGAATCAGGAAACAAAAGCTTATACATGACCATCGATAAGCATTCTCTCTTTCTCTGGGTCTCCTTTCCCTCATCTGTAAAGACAAGGCTCTGGGCCTGGTTGAGCTAAGGTCCTCTCCTTTTCTAATAGCCTATGAGACTTTACTGGAAGCAGAAGAGTGTAGGCTTAGAGCGTCGGAGCAGAGGCAAATTACCTGGGTTCATATGCCAGATTTACCACTGACTGTTTACGTCTTTAGGTAAGCTCCTTGCTAAGCCTTAGTTTCATCATTTGTAAAATGGGATAAAATGAGTACCTCTCTCATTGGGTTGGGGTGGAGATTTAATGACATAATGTATAGAATGTACTTAAAATTGTGCCTGGCACAGAGCAAACATTCAATAAATATTTCACTGTTGTGATTCATCCTCCTTTACCAAAAAGGACTTACCAGGTTGATTTCCCCACTAGACGACATTAAACGTTGGTGGCTCCAAATCTAACAACACTAATACTTACTTGTCGAGAACCGCGCGACAGATATTGTTTAAGAGATTACATAAGTTATCTCCTTTAAACCCCATCAAAATCATATGGGGTTGAAATATTATTTTCCTCCATTTTAAAGATGAAGAAACCAAGGAAAAAAGAAGCTTAGCAACTTGCTCATAGTCACACAGAATACCTTTTTTAATATTTCACAACCAGCTTTCCAGGAAAAAAAGCCCTAATTTGTAGCATCTGCCATTTTCCTTGGTGTAAATGCTTCCACCATAGCCAATTACAAGCCGCCAACGTGGCATGGCTAAAGGCAGAGTTGGGAAGAGGTGAGCATCACCGGCTCTCATGAGCTGCTCCACACACCTCTGGATACAGTTAGAAGGTCGTGGGGTGAGCAGGCCACTCCAGGGCCACTCAGTTGACGTCTTCACAGCATTTTTGTGTCTTTCTAGTCCTGCAGCTCAGCACTACTTTAGAATGCAAAGTGATCTGCACACTCCTTATAAAGCATCTAATTTCAAAAACTCAAAACTCAGATTTTGCTTGGATTTTAGTGTGCAAGTTTGAATAGAGTTCTGAGTTACATTATTAACTGTGCATCCATTTTCTCTATATTAGTGGAAGGGAACAATTGTTTCACTTCAAAAGGACTTAGAACTGATTTATTTCTGTTATCTGCTTCTGTGTGCACACAGTTAATATTGTAATTTATTTGCAAGATATAATAAACATAGTGTTAAAAAAACAGATCTTCCTCTTCAATTATAACTTTAGTCTTCAACAATGTATAAATTTCCTGGTTGGTTGGTATGTTTTAAAATGTTTAGATAGCACAATTACCATATATGATGAAAAACATGTATTATGCATTCCTTCCTATTGAGTATTTTATGCAAATTAATGTTTCTCAGTTGAAATTGTTGATTCATTTCTGCAAGCCTATTAATAACACATTACCAGATGTTTCTAAATCTCTCCATACAATTCCAATTCTTGATCAAGCCTGACATACAGCCTTTCACCCAAAGAGCCTTTTCTTCCTAGTCTTAATTTATAATATGCATTGACTTAGCAATTTAAAAATTTGTAAGAATAAGTAAATAAGAAGATTCTCAGTTTCTAATCCTTTGTGGTGGCTAAAATACCATTTTGTGCACCATAAGGCAGCTATATGAATTTATTCACAGATAACATGCTGGTAGCAAGCAAGCTGTGAAAGTTGAACTATATATTCCCCCAAACTACTAGGAGATTTCTTCTACCTCCAAGAGTCTTGGGTGCCTTGGGCTTCAGGAGCCGCCATCATGTTCTCAGCTGCATGGTGCTGGCCAAGGCTTGAGTCAGGGAGCCCTCCCTAAGTGGTCTTTGCCAGCATTCAGAAAGGACCAGTCCAGGGCCCAAGAGGCCTGTCATGCCCTGCTCAGCTCTGCAAGTTCAGGAAAACAAAATTGGGATGTAGGTAAATGTTGACTTGGGCACTTCCTTTTTTGTGCTCTTTGAGCACCCAATGCCTCCCTCAGAGGTCTCAACCTTTGAGGGATTTGAATAAACTAATTCGGGCTCTGTGCTAATACATCAGTAACTTGAGGTTATCCTTAACACCGTCACCAAGTGTCTTCATTTTAGGTGACAATTGCAGAGAAAAGGCCATGATTGGCCCAAAGAAGAGGCTATTCCAAGGTGGGACTTCAGGGACTGTCACAGCAGAAAGGTTTTAATGGGAGGACATCGCCCTGAGTCTTTGAAGGCGCACCATGTGCACAGCTCTCTACCCATTTAAAGCACCACCTCCAGGCCATCCCTCTCATGCCCCACCCTACCCTGGCCCCTCACCTCCACATAATCCCCAAAGAGCAATTCTCCATGCACCAATAATAACCTATCTCCTCCCTTCAGACGGGAATAGTGTCAGGCTCTTCCCATCTTCTATCATGAACAACAGCTAATATTCACTGAATAATCACTGAGGGTTGGTCTACATTCTAAATGCTTTTTACGTGTTAAGTGATTTCATCCTCATCCCACCCTTGTGAAGAAGTAGTACACCTTTTGCATATGTAAGGAAATTGAGACACAGAGAGGGTAAGTCACTACCCAGGTGCCCACACGTGACAGGTGGCAGAGCTGTCTCACTCTGGCAGCCTGGCTTCCAACCATGTGCCCTTGACCACCACACTGTACTGCCCTTTGCTGGCAGCATGTGACATTAGTCCCTTAATCTCTCCTCAGTTTAAAGTGAAGAATTGGATTACATCCCTCCCAACCTGTTCCCACTCTGACACAAAGTCCCTCATTCAGGTTTTGGCCACATGGCCATCTCTATTAACTTGATGGCAGAAACTCTCATGGTAATCATCATTTTCACCACCACAGCCTTCTCCTGTGTTCACAGGACCCAGAACCAGACTTTTTTCTCCCATTGGTGAGAATTGTTGAATATTTTTAACAAGGCCTCCTCGTTTTTCAAAAGAGAACAAATTGGAAGAAGGTATTTTTTTGCTCACCTTCGTTCAAGAACTAGGTTGCATCAGGAGACCTGTGTCTCTTTCTGCCTGAGCTGTTATTTGTCCGGGGCTTCAGAAGAGCCTTGTCCTTCCTGAGGCTGGGTTGTCTTCCGAGTGGAGATGCAGGCAAAAGCACTGCTGTCAGATGATCTTTTCAAAAATTCTGTGGAGATGTTGGCTGCTTATATTCATTTCATAGTCACTGCTTAGCATTGGTTTTACTATTAATATCCAAACACAAGGGGAACACATGAGAAAGGATATAGTTGGACAGTCTATTTAAACAAGGTAAAAATGAAGAAACAGGGTTATTTTTCATATAATTCAACTTTCCCAACAATACTTTATAAGTAGTGATGAATACAGAAAGATTCATTTGGGCATACAACCAGGTACTGGTTACTGAGCTACTTAAGAGACCAATTGCTAATTCAGTTATGTATCAAATACATATTGAAAGCCCATGATGCAAAGTTTACTAAGCACTTACTTTTGTGCCAAGAACAGTGTTAATCACTGTGCATAGATTATCTTATTTAATTCTCACAAGCAAATCTCTGAGCAACTATTATTCCCATTTTACAGATGAGGAAACTGAGGATGGTGAGTAACTTGCCTAGGGTCATGCAGCTGATAAGTTGGTAGAGCCAAGGCTTTTGTTTTGTTAGTGCCTTCAAGGCAATTCCAACTCCTAGCAACCCTGTGTACAGCAGAGCAGAACCCCGGTCTTTTTGCACCATCCTCTCACCTTCCACGCTATATCAAAACTATCAGGAGAGAGACACAATCTAAGCTTTACATTAACTAGGAAGTTAGTCAAAGGACAGATTGGCTTGTGGGGAAACTCAAAGACAGGAGGCTGATGAATGGTCCCCGCAAGAAGGAATGAAGGTGGTAGCCATTGAGATGGAGAAAGGGCATGGATCGAAAGGCTTACACCCAGAAGAACTTCCCCTCCCCCTACAATTCCTCCTTTCTCACCTCATCTGGAGACAGTAGAAAATTCTTATACTGATTCAATAACACTGAGTGTAAATAGTGTCTCAACAGAAGAGGAAAAACAAATATTTAATTAGTCATACTAACATTTATTCTGTCTGTATGATCAACCACTGGATAGTCCCAAACATCTGCCTGGAGCTTTTCAGATATCCACCTGTTGGGCAATAGGTAAAGACCAAACATCCCAATTTTGGACTGAGTTTTTTGCTTTTTGTTCAGGTTTTTGTACCAGATAAATCCAAGTTCTCCTTCTTCAAATTAAGACGAAAGTAACATTTCACAGGCCAATGGACATCTATTCCAACTTTCTGCCCTGACGAGGTGTCCACCTACCTTAGTCTAAATCTAACAGTGTTGGTCATATTCTCTGAATTCTGTAAGAAAGTAGATTTAAAAAAAAAAAAAAAGGGACCACAGAGCCAGGCCCTGCACCCTGCAGTTTCACAGTTGGGAAGGTCTTCGTTGCATTTAGTGCCCCGTTCCAAGTTAAAAGAAAGGAATCGCAGCAAAAGACTTCATATTATTCTTTAGCCAATAATGGCAAGGTGACTGAGTAATGGGGCTAAAAAGGGCCAAAAACACAAGGCCATCCCTTCTGTCCTATTCTTCCCGGAATAGACAGAACCCAGAAGAATATGGACCACACACGTCCAGTTCCTTTCTCCTAGGCTCACCACTTCAGTAAGCCCACTCTGCCATGGGAGAAAGGAGGGAGCCTGGGTAAATTCCTCCCAAACCTCCCACTCTGGGGATTGAAAGGCTTTCTCAGTGGAAATGCACTCAGATCTAACTTAGATGAGCACTGTTGATAGGAATTATGTCCACAATGTATTATTCAATGAAGAATGTTTCAGAGCAATATTGGCGAGAGGGAGTATATATCCACCCCAAAGTGTTAGCAGTGCTTAACCCTTTTAAGTGGGATTACAAGTGTTTTTAGTCTTCTGTTTCTTTACCTGTACTTTCACATTTATAATTCAAAAAATAAAAAATTGCTTTTGCAACAAGAAAAAGTAATTTTTTAATTTTAAAAATTGTAAAAGTAACTCTGAAAAATATATTGACACAGCTGAGTATTCGAGGTTTTAGGGCATAACAGTTTTGTGGCAATGCCACAGTTTACCAAAAAGCAGTGCCAAGATGCCACTGGGACTGTCTGGAGCACTTCCCCTGTGCCAAGGCTCCCCACTCCTGATGCCACCCGTTCTTCTCTACCACCATCATTGCCCACAAATATAACCCATGGGCTCCCCAACCAACACCCAATTTCCCCTAGCAGTAATGATCAGAAAAACAGGAAGACTGTCTTCATCCTCTTTTCTCCCAGTACATTTGCCCTCTTCTGTCCAGACTGTCTGGAAACCAGACAACATTCACCACTCTCACCCGTCAAAACTGTGCCCATGCTGGTGACCACAGAGGCCACTTCCTCATCGCAGAGATGCCTGAAGTCCAGTAACCTTTTCTTTGGCCAAGTTACAAAGTTCCTTAGAAGCAAACTTTCCTAACAACACGCTGATCTGTCTTCTAATGATCAGTCTAAATACTACCTTCCTTATGTAATTTGTAAATGCCACATGTGAGAAGAAGGCACTGAAAAGACATGATCTGCCCACACCTGAGCTGTCTTTCTCTTCCCTATGCTTCCTCCTCTGGTTCAACTGCAAAGAAACAAACCAAAAAATGGAATCTCTTTCAAGGCTCTTGTGTCCTTTGTAAGCAAATCAGTCACGAATGGAATGCATCTCAAATTTAATTTACTGATGGCATGTATTAGAATGAGGTCAGAATGTGATTTTTCAAAATGTTAAGTCATTTTGTCCATTTTCACTGCTAAAGTATCTCTTTAACCCATATGCCCATTTAAAACTGTTTTCTTTATTCTCCTTAAATACCAACAGGGATTATAAAACTTCAATGAAAAGTAGAATATTGACCTATAATTTTTTTCCCTCATATTAGGCCATTCCAAAAGAGATCAAAGTGATTTGTATGTCATACAGACAGAAAGTGTACCTTTTAGGGTTGAGATGGGACTTTAAATATAAAAAGGAAACCAGCATAGGGACCCCTACTAATCCTTCTCTTTCTCTTCATTCTTTGCTGGAGAAGGGGTGAAAGGGGAGCTGCTAGACATCAATTCAAGATGTTCTCTGGCTCAGGAACAGGGCTGGGAGCACTAAAGTCACCAAAAGAAGGGCCAGGGTGTCATTGACACCATTTCCCCAGACGCCCTCCCCTAATGTGTTAAGTTCCGTCTTCTCACAACGTACTGTGCTTATTTCTGTCTGTGGTTTTGGCTTCACCCAACAGTGTGGGAACTGCATAATCTTCATGTACAGTTGTCACCCATAGCCTCATCTTTATCTTCACTGCTCCTTAAACAAAGGAAAAATAAAAGAGTATCCTCTTCCTGTTAAGCTCGACTTTGAGCACAGCAGTTGATTATCTCGTTTTCAGTATCACCACTAAATATTATTTTATGAATGGCAGCCACCATCATACAGAATGCATGACTGTCCTGAAGAACAAATTTATGTCAGAGATATAATGCATAGAGTGCTAACCTCAATGCCCTTGAAGCCCAGCAGGTAACTTAAAGAGTGAGGCGAACTGCGGGTAAGATAATAGATGCGACTGAGAGAATCTATAGTGTGCACTCCCGTTGAGAGGTGATTGTGGCCAAGTGTAAATAAAAGTTCAGTGCTCTCAAATCTTCTGATTTTTCCATAGTTGAGAGGCCTGTCATTTTTCTTAGATATTTAAAGTCAGGATCAGATTAACAGGGAGGCTCCAAGGTTAGTTGGGTGCTTTCAGAACACAGATTCATTGCCTGTCAGAAGGGGCCACACTCAGAAACCAACTCCAAAGACCAATAAAATATCCCAAACCTTTCCATTTCCATCCTCAAAGAGTAGCGTGTTATCACAAAGGGACAAGTTTCAGGAAACATTTTGGGACAAGAGTATTTGATATTCCTCAGATTTCATGCCACGATAGTGACTGCCTACACAGCTTGTCCTGAGGCCAAACTTGGAATATGGTTCCACTTGGCTCTTCTCAGGGAAGACACCAGCTACAACTGCTTCAAAAAAGGGTAATTGAAACAATTGCGGAAACAGAGGAGTTTCCATGGGAAAAAGTTTTACACAAGTCTCTTTGATCCTGGGAAGGCTCAAGTGGAGAAGGCTTCACATATCTGTAGTGTGTAAATTCCTTGATTTGCATTATTTATAACACATTAAGTTAATGGTAAATCTCTACTCCATTTTCTGCTATGTACACCCAGCCATCCTGCCACTAAACCATTTAGGCAATTGTTAGGAGGAAATGATGCAATCAGACCTTTCCCTTCTTATGCAATGAAGACAGTTCTCCATAACATAAGACCTGAAGTCAAAAAACTCTTTGTTATTCCAAAAATGAAGATTGAGCTCCTTCCATGGGCAGGCACTTAGACACTGGAAAAAACAAGATGGATAATGCAAAGTCCTTGTTCCATATGAATCCCAGTCTGAGTGGGTGGCAACCATATAAAAAACCAAATGACAATGTGAGAAAAAACATGTGTATGAACAAAGAGCTATGATATTATGCGCGTAGGAGTCCCTAATTCTGCCTGTGAGATAGAGAAAGGGACATTTGAGCTAGGCTTTAAATGACTGTGAAATATAGGAAAGGCTGTTCCAGAACATGATACCTTGTCTAGAATTTCATATTCATAAAACCCAATATCTGGTTACTAAGTGATTAACAAGTAAAATTTTTGTTTGGTTTGTTTTCATCTTGAGTTTTCCTTTTGTTTTGTTTTGTTTTGGCTTCATTTTTATGAAGAGCACCTGAGAAATTGATCAATTCTTTTACTAAGTCCCATATTGCCCTTGAGTTTAGTTGGGGTCAAATTATAAATGTTTCTCATCTCTTTCCCTGGCTAACTTTCTTTAAATAGGATCCCATAAAGTGACACAATGACATTTAATAACAAACTCAATGCATAAAACTGCTGAAGTGTTTGAAAAATATAAAAGCTTTATGACAATACATATCAAATGATACAGAATATGAAAAGTCCTGGAACATTAGTGGGATTGGCTAGAAATAAACCCATCATAAATTAACCTCAGTTTTATACAAGTGGAAATGGCAATTATATAGAAAAAGAAGAAGATTTTCAAAACCAATACTTTTTATGTTATTAGATTGATGTCCCAACACCATGAATGGCTCATTGTCATTTGATGATTACACTGGCCTATTTAATTCTTAAGACCTTAATTATGGTACTTCCCAGGAGATGAACTATGGGTGAAAAATTGTGAGCTTTTTTTAATACAACAAACCAGCCAGAAAAAAATAATCTGAGATTTATGTAAAAAATGAGAACACCTTGTGTATTTTCAGATTTATCATGCCACATGCCTTCAAGATAATTATCATTTGTCATTTTGGTTTATACGTGAAAAAAATCTGATAAAAGATAGGCAAAATTAAATCAAATGCTTTTAGCAGGCACTTAATGAATTCCCCCTACTAATGTTTACATTGCTAGGCTATCTATTTGTACATCATCTGTCATTTGTTTCCAAAGGGTTCTATTTTCTGATATGATACTTACAGTGTGCTATGAATCAGCTAATTATACAATAACCTTTACCAGAAGCAAAACCAGAATTACATGGATTTCAGGGCAGTTATTTCTAATCCTCATTTTAAATTACATCTGTCTCTTAAGTTAGGAGAAGAAAAATAGGCAGTTGGTAAACAAGCCACCTACAGCTAAAGCCAATTGATGGATTTGTTTTGTTGGACAATCAAAGTTAATAAGAGCTGTAAAGCAAAAGATTTACATATTCATAAACTAAATGCCATGTTTAAACATTATTTTCGTTCCTAGTTAATGATACAAGTTGGCCCAGACTTACTGTCTTTATCTGGTGAATTGCTTCTGATATAGAGAAATAACCTCTAATGGATTCCCAAAATGCTCTTTGTAGAAAGGGATAGATAGGTGGATGTGAATAATTTACCGTTTCCATATTTATCCTTGTGCAAATGAGTTCAAAACCATATTTTTTTCTATTTTTCATTGAATGTAAGGTGTCCAATATTGCCTCTGTGATGGGAAATCTTCTGCCTTGACTTATTCTGTGACATTTGGGCAAAATCTGTTGAATGATGAAATGTCTCCCCTCTCCTTTCCTCTTCCTAGTCCCTCCGCCCCTATTCTCTACCTTGCTGTCGTTAGGGTATTTAGCACATTCACAATTACCAGAACACAAGACGACTGTAGGGCAGTTGATGTTTAAAAGGGGGTGGGTTGTGAGAATGACTTCCTTCTTCCCATCACTTGTTAGCACATGGGGGAAAAGCTCCTCTCTGTGATTTTGGGTGTGTGGGCCATGTGGGTTAGCCCACACGTCAGTTTGTGAACTGATCGTTCCCATTAGATGAGTCAGTAGAGATGGGAATGTTCATTTCCTTGAGGGGACATTTGTCAATGTGGTTCTGAAAAAAGGTGCAGGGCCCTTTACCAACGAGCCCCATGACAAGGAAAGCTCTTGCTGTGACCTTCCTCAGGTGATGTGCTAGGGCCAGTCTGCCTCTCACTGTCACCCAACTGCATCATACAACACAATCTGTATGCAAATGCTAATAATTGAAAGTATGCTGCAACAAACACAGACGTTCACCTGTTCTGATCTAGCGTCTCAGGACCCTCCCAGGCAGGGATATGGAGATGCTGAGACTCACTTTTAGGTGCCATTCTGATTTTCTTTACCTCTGATTCCCTCACACATCCTTCACTGACACCCCTGTTAGCAAAGAGAACACAATGACAAGCCACACACTCAGACTTCATAAACCGAGTCATGGAAAGAAGAAACTCCTTTTTCTAAATCCCTCCTAGATCCTTCACTTCAGTCAGATTTTTTTTTCTGATTCAAGAAGAAGAAGAAAAAGGAAAAAAATCTATTTCTACATACTTAGCAACCAGATTGTCATCTCTCAGATCTAATAAGTGCTGATATATTCTTAGGTGAGGAAGAAAAGTGTTAGAAAGAGGAGCAAAAGCCAAATCTCTGGGCTTTCAAAGATTTGAAAAAAGCCTGTGAAAACAGCACTTTGCCCCCGTCATTTGGGGAAACCACCCGACGGCCCTCCTCAAGAAGAGGTTACAAACCTCCCCACCAACCCAGCGGGAGATGTCAGCTTTCTGGGGTGATGCCAAGTGTCCATTTTGTCAAAAGCCTCAGCAAAAAATCTGGTCCTCTAACTACCTCCCTATCTCAGTTTTTATTTCCTTCAGAGCTGAGTTTTCAATAGGACTTTTTAATACTTGCCATCTTCACCTTTACACCACCCACCCAACCCCCCGATTGAAATTCTTGTATTTTCATCTTTCCCCTCTCCCTACAACATGCTCCCCAACTCCTAACAAGTCTTTGGGTCCCGTTTTAGAAATTGCCCTTCACTGATTGGCTTTGCCAATCCCCCCACCAAGTTAAGCACTCTGACTCACCTCTGTTGTAGCGCTTATGACAATCTATTGTCATCATCTACCTCCAAAGGTAACATTTACCATGGACAGTTTCGTATAGACTGGAGTCTGGCCCTCAGTTTTACAAAATCAGAAAGCAGATTTTGACAACACCTCAAGAATACACTCATCTTTTAATGACAATCTCACATTAATCATGCTCTCAGAGGCCAATGTATAAATCAGAGTATCAATTTATTAATTTATAACAAAAATATAACCACCTTTTGCACCAGAGTATGCCCATAAGTGTGTCCTGCCTATAGGAGAAGTCACATCTCACTCAGGTTGCCTAGAGAACACGGAACTAGAGGGAGGCAAAGGGGGTAAGTCCCACAATTCAAACATTTCATTGCTTCTTTCTAAGCCTGCCTTTACCTCCAACAAAGTCCCAGCCCAGCAATGAGACCAAAATATATCAGGTCTGTTGGATAATGCTCCCTTCCTTTACCATGGATAGTGTTGGGACAGGCACTGCCAACATTTGCCTCTAGACTCTGCTATTCTATTTTCTATTCATTGATCAACAATCATTCTAATTAACAACTTTTCTTTAGAAATTATTATATTTTTTTGTGAGGATGGTTGGCCCTGCACTAACACCTGTTGCTAATCTTCCTCTGTTTGCTTGAGGAAGAGTGGCCCTGAGCTAACATCTGTACCCATCTTCCTGTATTTTTTTTTTTTTTTTTTTTTTGTACGTGGGTCGCCACCACAGCACGGCTTGATGAGTGGTGTATGTCTGCGGCCGGGATCCGAACCTGCGAAGCCGGGCTGCTGAAGCAGAGGATGCTGAACTTCACTACCACAACACTGGGCCAGCCCCTAGAAATTTGAATGTAGAGAACCAGGTTGCAAGTCAAGTCTTGCTGACCTTGGGCCTGTTTTCCTTTGCATATCTCTGATCCCTTCTGTATTGAATTGTCAGCTTCTCTTAATTTACCCATTTCCAAATTCTGGGCATTGCTCCCTCTACCTCCTATGATGACCAGCCTGGATCCCTGGACCTCCCTGCTAACTTAAGCCTTACACCAGAATCTGTTAATGGTCTGGAGGAAATTAGAGAATCTTAGGCTGACAGATTCTAGATTCAACATCAAGTCAGCCTTGCTGTTGATCCAGGTAGGACTCTGTGCTGCTTACCTCTTATAACTAAGCCCTAACTCATAGCCGATTTCAGTATCTGGGGACTTGGGTCATTCCCCCACAGCTGAGTCTCTGCCTTGGGCACAGTTCCTTTTGAATAGAGTCTTGCTGGCTCTCTTCACAACAGGGCCTCGCTCCTGCTGCCAGACCTCCCCACCTCCCAGCACCTGCCCTCTTCCACCTCTATCTCTCTCCTACTTACAAGCCCATCCCATCCCCTAACGTGCTCTGATGTGTTGTCTAATCTCTAGACCCAGGCCCTTCTCCTTCCTTATGCCTGGTTCAGCCCCTCTTATCTCTATTATCATATCTGACAGAGACAAAAACATGAGATGAATTAATTTTTTATTTTCCAACTGTTCATGTTGACATTAGGTAGTCACATAAAGTAAAAATGAAGATATCACTTAGAAATTCATCTCCTCTCGTTGGAAATACACTGAAATAACATAAACTCAGTCCACATTAGCAAGCATTCACAAATTCTACCATGGGAAAGAATACTGGTTTAGGAGTCAGAAAACATGACCTATTTAATGAATGCCTGCCATCAATGGAATGCACGTCTTTGCTTCTCTATCTCTTCTCCATTGCCTTAATCTGGTGATTTCTAAAGTCTTTTCCAATTCTAAAATTCTATAACCACAAAAGGGTTTAATTTTACAATTGCTGGTGTGTGTGTGCATATTTGTATGTTTGTAACTCTCTGTATTTTCTCTGGCAAGAAAAAGGGTGTTCTACAACCATTTGTTAATGATGTGGCTTGCTAACTTGAACCAGAGACTCTTCACCAGAAGCTTTTAGTTTGAGAAATTCCCATGACTGTGGCCAAAACCAATGCTATAAAACAAAAGAAATGAGATAATGCCTCCCCCTGTAGCTCACTGACCTGTGGCCCAGGCCTGGCTCTGTCTTGGACCCCCAGAAGGGGAACAGCTGGGTCCTGCTGGGACAGCCAAGTGGCATCACACCGCCTCACGTTGCAGCAGATCCGAGGTTACCCAGCAGCAGGTTGGCTGCCCCCCAAAAAGATTATAAATTCCTCAAGGGCAGAGAACACATCCTTTTTATTTTTCCTGTATCCATATGGTGCAGACCAAAAAAAAAAAAGATTTTTGGGCTGGCAGCCCAGCCAGAAGCTGAAGAATGTTAGCCTCCCCCATCCCCAGCCAGCCTCCTCCCTTATAATCATAAAAGGAAGACATTCAGAAATAGCCTTTAAGAAGTGCCTCCCTCCTTCCTGCCTAAGATATGTAGGTAGTTCATGTTCTCCCACACTTGAAGGGGAGATTCAGGTCCATTGATGTAATTGAATGAAAGGTTCCTGCGTTCGAAGGATAAGAGGCCAACCAAAGTGTTGTGTTCACATCCCGTCGCAGGGATCTGCTGAGCTGGCAGCATCCCCAACCCTGCCAGTGTAAGGCTGACAACTGAAGAGCCAGACCAGGGACAGATTCTGTTCAGGCACCAGCTGTGTGGCTGGAATCTATGTGACCAGAGACACCCCAGCCAGAATCACTTGGGCCCTACGTGGACACCTGCATCTCAGCAGCAAGGTTGGCTGGAGTCAACTCAGTCAAAATACTTCTGGTTGCGGTATCTGAGGGGGTCCACTCAGGACTTCGGAAATAAAAGGATTTACTGAAAGATGAAAACACTGAATATCATACCCGAGTATCCTCAAAACTTAATTTAGTCCCCTCTCTAGCACCTTTCAATGAGTAACACCCTGCTGGCTGAATTACTTGTCACTAAGCATTGTTAAATTCTTCTAGCCTCCTGTGACCAGACTAGAAACAAAGTTTCAACTTACGTGCTAGTTCTATTTGTAATTTATTGTTGCCATCATCATTATCATTATTATTGTTATCATTACTAAAGTAATACATGCTCATGGTAATAAAAAAAACGCAAACAGTAAATGAAAAGATAAAGTTAAAAGTTACATTTTATTATTCATTCCTATTGTTTCTCCAGCCCTGGCTTGATCCTCTCTGATGTGCTTCCTAGAGAAAATCACTATTAGTAGGTTTGTGGAAATTTCTAAAAATGTTCCATACATTACATGTAAGTATATAGATATATATGTATAACTAAAAAGAAAAATATTACACACCTAAATGCATACAAACACACATAATCATACACACATGTATACATCTTTTTTCACAAATTGATCATAGTATACTGTCTACAACATGTTTTCACTTAAGATAGCTGACATTCATATGAAAATATATCTATATATCTTTTAAATGGCTGCATAGTATTCTATTATACAGCTAAGCCATAAGCTATTCTGTGGTTCTCCCTTTGCATCATCTTATCTTTGGAGTCCAAGTTTGTCATGGTTTACTCCTTCCGAATTTATTTAAGATCAGTTTCCAATGCATGGAGCTACCTGCTCTAGTGATTCCCGCCACTACTGTTGCTGTTTACTGGTTATACTTTTGTATATTTCATCTATCTTTGTCTCTTTGCATTTGCACTTCATGCATTGCTTTACACAGCTGAGAGGGCCCTCCTTGCTTCCTCCCAGGGAAACTCATATCTCTTCTAATTGTCTTTGCAGTTCATCCGCTCAGCCCCCTGTGCTGGATTCTCGTTCCAGAGACACGCAGCATCTACTCGGCTTTGCTGACCATGCTCCCTTTGTATGGCGCTCTTGATTTGGATTCTCCAGGCTGCATTTCATCTTTGACCATCTGTCCCTAAAGGATGGGTCTCAGGCCTTGGGCATTCTCTAGGGAACTGCACGCTGGCAGCATAGCTACAAAGTCAGACCTCACTGGTCACAACGTTTTAATTCAATCGACCACATCTGCTGGGCCCAGAATAGCCTCATTCTATCATATTTCTCTCAAAGTCTCTGCCTCTCAGGTGTCATCACATTCCAGAGGAAATTTATTCATTTTGTCCTAAGTTCCCAAGAAGGAAGAATTTCTGAGCTAACAGTCACTAAGGAGATTCTCACTCTACCCCGACCCTTCCTTGAAATATAGGTCTGTTGTAAAAACATTATTGTTGTCCCACATTGTGGGGGCAAGGAACAAAATATATTATGCTAACACAGAAAGTATAGCTCCTCTTTGAACTGCTGCTCTCTCACCAGAAAAGTCTCCTTAGGATCTTGAATTTTGTTAACACCTACCTACGCATCATATTTGGATTGCACCAGCCCCACACACATGAACGTTATTTAAACAGCAGATAGCAAGATGAATAGACTTTGTTTCATAGGCAGTTGGGAAGGGTGGTGGAAGAGTTGGACGCCAAGTGTCTCTTCTAAACATATTGCAGCTGTGCAGTATATCATAGTGACTTCATTAAAAAAAACACGCAAAGTCTCCAAGAAGATGTCAATCACATAAAAATAAAAATACAATCATTAGAGCTCCTAACTAGCCAAGAAATCCTTTCCCTCTTCACTAAAGGCCCAAGACTTTTCGCCTGAGTGGGGGGCGCCCCTTGTGTGTAGACACAGCTTGAAGGCTGCAAGGTTCCAGCTGTTTAAGTGGAGCCAGCCAATATGCATCAGGATGTTAGACGGTTGCCAGGAAAACTTTGCGACAAGCAGCTCATTTTTCATCTAAGAATTCGATTGCAATTCTATCTCCCTCACCCATGCAGTTTAATTTAATCGATAGAACATTACACTATGTCACATTTAGTATTAAAAATAAATGATACAGACCAGATATTTGAAAACCGGGCATTTGTTTTTGCTGCATTTTGACTTTCCTGTGGCAGACTTCCCAACTGGCAGTGTTGGAAAAGCCAGACGTGGGGAAGTGTCACCTCACATTAAGCAGTTATCCCTTTACATTTGTTGGGCGTTTGGTCCCATACTTTCCTCAGATTTCCAGTCCCTTTCAACTCAACCAACGGTCTCATTAGTGACAGGCCTACGGAGAAATGAAAATGCTTGACGGCGTGGCCTTTCACATTTATGGATTGCAGTTATGAGCTGAACATGACAGATGTCTTGTGTAGAAAAGAAATATTTGCAGCTGATTATAACACCACGGCTCATTCAAGTAACTGAAACAGCATCACAGTTTAGAATTTCAAAATAGAGTAGTTATTTCAACATATTAGTGGACTTCTGGGTGATGATTTCTTGTCAGAAGTAATAACCCCACAGCATAAATCTAAATATAAGCTAAGTCCATGGTTGCACAATGGTTTTTTCCCAATGTTTTCATTTAAGATAGAAGCAGAGAATTTCTGGGCTGGGAGGAATCTTACAGATCATTTTAACCAAACCATTAAAACCTTTTTTTTTTTTTAGAGGAGGAACTTGAGACTTCACAGCCTCTGTGCCATCCTCAAGGTCACACAGTGGGTGGCTAAGCCAGCCCTGACTGGTTTTGATGAAAAGGTCATCTCTCCTTTCTTCGTCTCCAGAACAACAACATTCCACCTGCTCATGAACCCTGACCTGACTTTTACTTTCAGCTCAAGTGTGGGCTTCTAAAACCTTCTCTCCCAAAGTTACCTTCACTTTTATACATTCCCAGTCCTGCTCCTGACTTCACAGTATTTGGGACAACATGTTTTTTCTTTGGTTCCTAGGTTCTGACTCAGATTGTTTTTCTGGACTGACTCAGCATCTCTTCCCTGGGCTCTGAGATGTCTGTCTCCATGGTCATCGCCTGGCCTATTAAGGTTCAGGACTTCTCAGAGGTGTCCTCCATCTTCTCCTCCTCTCGCTAAACCTCTCAGCCCCTGCCACGTCACCCCTTGGCTGGGAAATCCTTCTTCATTGTTGCCAGTAGCTACCCCATCAGCAGATCTTAAGCTGATCCCTTTTGCCCCCAGATGCACACAAAGTTCCAGCAATACTAGGCCTTCATGGGTGATTTCATACAGCATTTTATCATCTTGATTTTTATGTGGTTTTTAGACTTGTAAATTGACAATTTTTTTTACATGTATATAACAACACCTATTGATAGCAAGCATTCAGAGAAATGGAAATTGTCGTACACTGCTGGTGATAATATAAGTTATTACAACTTTGTAATGTAATCCAAATACCTTAAAAAAGGCGTCTACCCTTCTTGCCTGCAATTC
Source organism: Ceratotherium simum simum (assembly GCF_057802395.1). Taxonomy (NCBI): domain Eukaryota; kingdom Metazoa; phylum Chordata; class Mammalia; order Perissodactyla; family Rhinocerotidae; genus Ceratotherium; species Ceratotherium simum. The sequence continues at coordinate 44,363,293 of NC_141914.1, forward strand.
CACTACCAGGAGTTTATCCTAAGGAAGTCATCAGGGACGCACATAGGGGTGCTCATCATGGCAGTTTTTGTCAAAGGGAAATATTAGAAACCATATAAATATCCAAAAATAGAACAGTCACATAAATGATGCTACATTCGTACAAAGGAACTCTATAATTATTAATAGCACTGTAGTAGAAGAATATGTGATATGAAAAAATATTCACAATATAATGGTGTTTTAAGCAGCTTATAAGAGAGTTTGTGTCATATAATGCCCCAGGTTTTTTTTTAAATCTGCAGTCCCAAACCTGGAATGAAGCCCAGCAGGATATATATGAAAATGCTTGCAGTGGTCACCCTGTGGAGTAAGATAACAAGTGGTTTTATTTTCTTCTTTTCATCTATATTTTCCAAAATTTCTATAGTAAGCCTATTGCTTTATAAATAAAATTATAAACTATATCAAAGGATTACTCTGGAACAATATTATTAAAGCTGTAATCTCTTCACTTATTTAAACCAACTATGTGTTAAGCACTGCTAGGCACTCCCATGTATTTATAATTTATACAAAGATAAATAAAACACAAGTCTCTGATCTTATGCAGCTCATAATCCAATAGGAGAGAGACAAATAAAACAGAGTTACTGCCTAAGATAGCAAGTATTTCGGAAGCACAAAGGAAGGCACAGCTAACTCCGAAAGACAAGGTGAGTGTTAGCAAAAGCCAAATGGAAAAGGTTCTGGTGAGCAGAGGCTGAGAGGGTTGGCCAGACAATAGCACCCAGGCAAAGCATGCCCTGTTACTTCAGGACTTTTTGAAATATTTCTATCAGCATATTAAAGATGACCACTTGATGATGATAAAGGAGAAAAGTACTGTTTTTTGTGATGACTAGAGATTCTCCTGGCATCACACTCATAGATCACAACCCTCAGCTCTTTGAGTGGCTGAAAGAACTTCAGAGAAACCCCAACTCCAACCCACAAGGCTGAATGGAGACAATCAGCCGCCTGACTAACTCCATCTCTTTGGGACAATTTGGAGAAGACCTCAAAGCAGTTCACACATTACCACCAATTCCCTGTCCCTTTCACCTCTGCCTTGTTCGGACCACAGCACACTATTTCAATCACCTCAAATCTTCCAAGAGCCTACAATGATCTAGCTGTTTTCTTTACTTTGGGGGTGGGGGGGAAGTGGTGAAGAAAATAGGCAAAAAAGTTCCTTTACTAGAACTCTTTATGCTCATTTTGCAACCATTTGAAAAAAGATCTGTGCATCAGGTCACATGAGAAGAAAAGGCAGAGAACTGAAAATGCGCCTTCCCCTCAACTTCATAGAAAGAAACAGACTCAGGCTGGGACCTTCTTTTCTCCTAAGCCAGCACTCTGTCGAAGCACTACCCTTCCTCCAGATGCCACCATGATGTTTTAGAGCCAGCACTGAGAATATCCCCAACCGAGCGACTAGGGGCTCCGTAGCTTCATCAGGTTTAAAGGTCAAGGCACTTGAGCCACGTTTTTGGCAAGGCCGAGTTACCAGATGCAACCCCGGACGGCCCTCATTGAGCACACGGTGACAAGAACATCACCACAGCCCTGTGTCTGCACACCCTCTGGTCTAAAAGAAGCAGATGCTCGGGAGATGCCCAAGAACTCGAAGATTCCGCAGAATATAAACACGCCTGCATGTCTGTGACATCTCCAGTGAGGCTACTGACTGCATCCAATTGCTTGAACTAGAAAGTGGCCAATTCCATACCTCTAAGTTCAGGATTTTTCTCCTCTGGGAATTAGCTTCCTCAAGCCATTTTAAGTACCAGTTCTAGTCTCTTAGGATCATTTAAACTATTTGCTCTAAAATTTAAAAATAACCTGTTTTCGATTATTGTCACTCATTGCCATCATTGGAAAATTCAGCAAAGGGCTGGGAATAACTTCCTCAGCTCCTAATAGCAATGAAACATTATGTTCTCAGAGTTGTTTATAGCAGTAGGAAAACTTAGAAGTAGGTAATGTTGGTGATTTAGCAGTCCCCTGTGTTGCAAATACTAACAGACATTAAAGCTCACAGTGTAACCTTTGAGCGCATAAAAAATACATGATACAACTGGAAGATCTGGCATTGTATTTCCCCACATGCCACTGTCAGCATTCGGAGGCCTCAAACCTTTATGCCTTTTGATCACAGGAAAATATGAGGAGTGATTTTGCTTAATCTTAAGAAAGCATCTAATAAAAAAGAGAGCTTGCTAATAATTAACTGTGGCCTCTGGACTTCTCTGGAGGAGCTTTTAACTCTTTCAAAACTACCTTACAGAATGGATATATGATGGTTTTAGAGAGCACAAGGGACATATTTAGCGTGATTTATTTCAAAAGAGAAATAATGGTACAGGCCAGTTAAATATTCTTTCCAACACATTGAAATTTTATTACAATACGTAACTATTAACATGCTTTGCAAGATGAGAAAATTTTTCTCCTTTTTTCTCACCTTTAATTACCACTGGGTTTGCACGATGTGCTGGCACGGTCAGGCGTTGACAGAATCCTAGAAGGTCAATTTACGAGCTGCCATCCTAAGAGTCAGTGGATTGATTAGTCACGTAAAATGAGTCTTTTCTATGCTACCGATTGCTGAATTTACACAGTTACCACGTTTTGAAACTGCGTGTTGCAGGGACCTTGAAAAAACCCTGTGTTGTTCCATAAAATACCAAGAAGACTAACATTGGATCTCTTCTTGTTGCTTTCTACCCTATGGCTTCCAGAATATTAAAAACATGTAATTAACTTAGAGTTCATGAGAACTTTGCCTCCAAACGAACCTTTCAGTTTGAACTTACAAATTCTTCAAAAGAAATTTTACTGGTAATGAAAAGAATTGCCTTCATGTTGTAGAGGATTAGCTCCATAATTCAATCAAATTGGTATTTTAAAAAAACAAATGCTATACAAATATAAACAGGTGCATCTTTTCAGGTTACTAGAGCCTTTAAAAGAAGTAACTAAAATTCCCTCCCAACAATAATATATTGGATTTTTAGACCCTCCAGCCCACTACTGGATTAGCACAGATTAGCATAGCTGGGGTTTGATTTTGGTACAGATAGCAGGTGATTCATACCCCTCACCCACTCTTAGTCTCTCGAGGTAAAAAATTAATGTGACTGCTACTCTAACAGATACATATTAGTAAAAGATCACTTAAAAATAAACAAAACTCTCCATGATACATAAAGTTTATCACCTTCAGGAATTTTAAATTATAAAATACCTATTTGCCTACACTGACACGACATGATGCTCTGCTTTAGGATCTCAGAATATAGAAATAAGCCATGACAATATCAACAAGGACATTTTTATTCAGTAATGTGATAAGTAGGTAAGACATTAAACTCTATCACTTTGAGAATACCCTTTAACATTTATATATCTGATATGTTGCCCCTCTTTTATGCTAGTCCTGGGTAAAATTTATCTTTCATAGCCTCCCTCTTCCCCTAACAATCCCCCCAAATTTATCAGTGCTGTGCCAACTCTACATTTAACTGAATTTGGAGTGAGGTGGCCTCAAATTACATGTCGGACCTATCCCTATCTAGCTATTTGATCCTAAGAAAATTATTTATCATGTATGAACCTCAGTTTCCTCTTTGGTAAAAGGGATTTTCACCTGCCCTACTTGCCTAAAATAGTATCATAAAGATCAAATAAGTTTTGTATGACTTTTTTTTGTAAGTAAACATTATACTAAATAAACTCCATACCAGTTACAATTAAGTTCAGCTGATGTAATGGACAACCCAAAATGATAGTGGCTTAAACACCATCTACGACACAAATCAGAACTTTATTTATTTCTCATGTGAAATAAATTTGGAGGGAAGCTTTTCAGGGTCAGTGTAATGGCTACAGAATGCAGGGATCCAAACTCTTTCTCTTTTGATGCTCCACTGTTCTTAGCACCTGACTTTCTAGCCGTGATCCAGGTTGCCTACCTGAGCTCTGCCATCATCTCCACATGTCCAACAGCAAGAAAGAGGCAGGGAGGAGGCATTTACCGTCCCTTTAAGGATATTTCCAGGAATTGCACACGACAATCCAGATGGGATTTATTGGCCAAAGCTTAGTTACATGGCTATACCTAGCTGCAAAGGAGGTTGAGAAAACATGTGACCAGCTGAATACCACGAATTCTATTACAAAGAAGGAAGAAGATGGTGTTTATTGGGGATCAACTAACAATCTCTTGACAGACACCATTTTTTTCTGACTTCGTTAAGAATACTCCATACTCTAGGGCCGACTCACTTTGAACTCCTGTTAAAACTTTCCTGTCAGGATCACATTTCTGTTGAACCCTATTCTCTGGTTTTTAGATGCCACTGACCATACAATGAATTAACTATATTAAAGTATTTAAAAGCAGATAGCAGTTTATTATTGCTAAGACCTCTAAAATGGTATCTCTTTACAAATTCTTCCTACCATATCTGTATCACTCATTGCCACCAGAGTTCCAAATTTATCCCCACAAAGGCATAAATCTAATTATATAATTTCCTCGCTTAAAACCTGCAGCAGTACCCTCTGGCAAGGGATACCATATGTTCCCACTGGCCCAAGATAGTCTTGGTTCCCGCTCTTGTCCTAGTGTCCCATCCAGTTTAGCACTTGTCCTGGATTTTTCTTTTTTACCGAAGTGATATTAATATTTATATTAAAATAAGCCATGATGTGTTTAATGGACCTCCACTTTATACTTCCAGCTTCTGCCATAGACTATTCTGGCACTGTGTAAGAAGCAAGTACAATGAATAGATTTCTTACTTAGACATTACATCTGAAAGATAACAAGTGATAATCCAATTCTCTCCCCTCAATCTCTTCAAGATCCAACTAAAGTTACATCTCCCTTCTAAGGACAGCACACAAGGTTATTCATTCATAAATTGAGCTGCACTTTGATATATTTGGGTAGAGTCAATTCACTCTTTCTGGTCCAGTGGCACTGTCTTCAAGGTGCAGGAAGTCACCAGGCTAACAGTTGGCTAGTCAAGTGGAATCATGAAAATTATGAGTTAAATAAATGAAAATATGTGCAGGAAATAGAGATTGAGCAACCCTGCTAACCAGTGTAGACAGAATAGTCTAAATGTTCTCCTACAAAAGTTTATCATTCATTGTATAGTGTAGATCTATAACCATATATTTTACTATTTAATGCATTTTTATTTTGCAATATACCTTTTCAGTAGCAATGGGCTGAAAAAAAATTCAAGCTTAATGAAAAATTAAGACAATTTGCATTTCTTAAGAAAGTTGATGATTGAAAAGTAACTCATACCAAATTTTGTTGAGAAGTACCATCCACTGTGTGAGCTACTGATATCACTGGCCACATGAAAACCAGGAGACACAAAACTTCTGAAGAAACATTGCAACTCCTTCAACAATTAACAAAGACTTTGCCCAAACATGGTGATTTAACACATGCAGCCATAGAAGGTGAGTTTCTGTAAAGCATGACTCCTCCTTTAGCTCAAATGGCTCTTCTAAGACTGTTCACTTTTTATTCCAAGTTTTCTTGTGCACATAAGAAAATAAAGTGATAGTTGTCAACATGCTATCTCCATTAGCAGAAGAAAAACCTCTAATAGTTAAATGGTACAAGTGTTACCTTAGAGTCTTCATCTTCTAAGATAAAATCAGTTAATTCAAAAATGATTCCATTGTTTTCATTGATTTATGAAATAAAATAGTTCGTTCTGGCTTAGTTGAAACATCTGACATTTTTGCGAATGCTGTGTAAATTCAGTTAAAATGTTCAATATTGAGAGTAATTATTTGTTTTTGTTGTGGTAACACAATTAGAAATTTTGATGGAGCCCAGTATCATGGTAAAAACAAAGATCTAAAGAAATATATTTGAACAATAGAAACTGTGCAGAATTCTACTTGGTATTGGTTATGGTACACGTGTAATTCATAAATTTGTCAAAACAAGCTGCGATATTCTACTATTGAAAATACAGTTGTATTTTGAGAGCTGTAGGTCTCAAATTTTACATATACACGTATACTTACATAGTTAGAATTATTTAACTACATAAACTTGTAATGACACTGGTACTAAAGACAAAATTATTCCACATGGCAATACATGCTTTCTCTTTTTGTTGCTTACAGTCAATTGGAGAGTAGAAATGTTTGAGCCTTTGAAGAAATTTTTTTATCAACCTAGGTGCCCTACAGTGAAGGTGAACTTTTTTTATCAACAAGTCCTCTAAATTTTGTTTGCATTTTGTTCAAAATCAGTTGTAAATATTTAATCAAAGTACTCAATGAATGAAATGTAAAAAACTACAGTTTTTGAAGCTTTTAGTGAATTTTGATTACTAAAAACAAAGCTTACAACAAGGAAGTCATTGAAACTTATCCCTCTAAAAGCAAAGGAAGAACTGAGCAAATTAAACGACAAGGGCTTAAAGGGTATGTAAGTCTCAGTTTTGAAATTCTATACTTGTCCTTTACAATATATTACTTGGGAGAATTATTGGATAGAGCTACCATTTTTAATTGGATAAATTTATATTCTATTCTGGAGAGGATTGAAATTGAGAAAGACTGTAATTCTGCAACATTTATATTTGGCAAAAATTCAAAAACAGCATGAACAGAGACAACTTGTTTGATGAGTTTTGTCTTATAAAGATATTTACTGAAGAAAGGTGTACTGAATAGAGGGGGAAACAGCCCAAGATGTTTACACATTTCAACTCAAAAAAAATTTGAGAATATCCTCCATTTCGCATAATTTGTTTTGAATGTTCCTCAGTGCCTGCAGGGAGACTATTTTCTCAATTAAAAAAAGAGTTCATTGGCGTTATCAAACATTCTAATCTGTGTACCACAAAATAGAGCTTTAAATATTACTGTTTTATTAAAACACTAAAAATAAGATCATCAGAAAATATATATTCTTCAGAAAAATACTAATGGCATGGTACTAGAGATAGTTATAAATAAGAAGCAGATTAAAGTATGTTACTAGATATCAAGAATAATTATTTTGTTCGTGTTATTTTTACTGTTCACATAAAGAGTTTTTACTTTCACTTTAATATACAAGATAAATGTTTTTATATTTTTAGAAAGAATTTTCTCTTCAAGAAGTTTTATACAGAATCAATTTGATAGTCAATGAATATTCAAAAAATTGAACTCCAGTGATTTTCAGCACCTCCTTTTACTCTCGGAAGTGTCTCAGTTTGGACAATAAATTTTATGGTCACCCTAACTGTAGCTAATAGGACAAAGCCGCATTCCCTGTAATGTGGCCCCATGAACGTTTCCAGCCTCCTCTTGCACATTTCCACCCCACCCTTCTCCAAAACTCCCAAGCTCCAGCCGCACACCGCTTCTCACTGGCCTGGGAACAGAGTTCACTGGCATTGCTCTGCCCCTATACTTCCCTCTGGCTGCAATGCCCTGTGCTCTCATAACCCTGGTGAACTTGAACTCAACCATTAAGTCTACCTCTAATGTCTTCTTACAGCTCTCCCCTCTCACCTTCCCCCCCCCATAGCATTAATTACATGCTTGTCTAAGTCCTCACGGAGCTTTACATACAACCCTGATTGTTACAGCTACATTATTTTGTTTCCAGTCCTTCTTTCTGACTGGATGGGGAGAGCAGAGAAGTCATGGACTTTGACTTCTTCATCTTTGTGCACCCAGAGCCTGATGCGTTACTTGACACATAGGGCTTATTACGTAAATATCTGTCCAATGGAATGTGTCGTATTGCTAAGAAGGCCTTTCAGAATATCTTAAAACATACTAATTAGGCATCTTCCTGTTCTATGTTTATGCATGAGGCCCTCCTAGCACCTGATCCACTAGCTGCTAAGCTCCAGCGGGGCCTGGTCTCTGGAGGATGGTGGGTTTATGATCTCTATTGGCATGCTTTTGCTAGGGCTCTGGGTGAATAGACAATTAACCTCAGCTGTCTAGTGATTAGATTAACTTCATAGAATCTGAGATAGTGAGCGTGTGAGTGTGTGTTTGTGTGTGTAAAATGGACTCTGATGGATAGACCAAGAATAGGCCTTTACACAAAGCCCAACTAACAAGTCTATGACTACCAGAAAGAGTAATGAGTATAACCTAACCCTATTCCCTAAAGCTGGCCCCAGAACCCCTTCACTGAGGAAGAGGGCCTCGAGTAAGAAGATGCTCCACCAAAGTGAATCTACAACATATACAATGGTGGGACTCCATGCTGTGTTAGGTCTCATTCAAACAAGCCTGTTTGTCATTATGGATATAATTTAAAAGTGCCTATAGGAGTGCATATGTGTGTATGTTATAAACACCTTGAACAGATGGCACTTGTTATCTATTCAGATGTCCATTGTCGCCAATAACGCTGGGAATTACATAGAAGATAGCACAGTGCCAATAGAAAGGCCTTGGAGCGAGACACACCTCTCATAGAATTTTGACTTCATCTTTCCTTGACTCTCAGTTTCCTCATCAGTAAAATGTGGATAATACTGCCTGCTATTCAGGATTCTTGAGAGGATTGAAGAGAAGGACACTGCTTGGCTAGATAAATGGTAAATTTGTTATACTTCTTATTACATGGTCCACCCTTGTTTGACTACCGTGTAACCTAACACTGGGCAACCTTGATTCTTGTTCTCTAAAGTCACAAGTCCCCATTACTGCCAAATTCTGTTCTCAGTAGCGTTTTAAGCACAGCCTCCCTTCCCAGATCCATAGGAAACTGTCCTTCCCAGGGGCTCCTCTGCTGCTTCCAAGCAGGCAGCTCTCTTAATAAAGCAAGAGGTGAGCGGTTTTCTATGACCCCACCAAGATGTGGCTGGGTTCCACATTCAGCCTGTTGACTGACGTCCTTACAGTTGCTGAGTGAATTTAAAGTGTTGCCAAGGAATTTTTGCAATTCACAGCAGGTAGATGCAGAAGTTACAGAATCACCTTCCCCAAATTAGTGACAATGGATATTTGTGCCCACAAGAACGAGGGCAAAGTGGAAAGCACCAGAGCCAAGTTTTCTTCATACTTCAGAAAAGACCCCGAAACACCAATGTCACTTTATCGTCTTATACTGTATAGGAATGCACAAAGGCATAAAAAGAAAAACCCTATCCCAAGCAGAGGGTCCAAATTCACAGGCACTAACAAGTAATTTACAACCTTCTTTTAAAAAATGTGAACAGTGAACTGATGTATATAAAACTAAATAGAACTGTTGAATGATTATATTATTCAATTACTTCACTTTAGATATAATTTTAAATCTTTCAAAGGACATTTCCCTCTTCTTATCAATACAACTGATTGTTTAATCTCTCTATGCTACATTTCAGGCAATTTTCTTATGTCTAGCTTTCAATTTTTTTTCTTTCACTGTCTAACCAGCTGATTTAAACCATGTACTGAGTTTCAATTTCAATGACTATTTTACAATTCTAGAAAATTTGGTTATTTTTGAGTGATTTAATTTAGTATTCCATTTAAACTTATGTGTTGGTGTTTTGGCTATAGCCCTTTGCATAATTTTTCGTGGTTGCCCTAGGGATGACAAAATGCATATCTAACTTTTCCAGTCTATTTTGATTTAATATTTTATCACTACCAGTAAAATATAGAAACCCTACAATCGTATAGGTCCCTTTGCCTTCTCCCTTTTAGGTTATAGCTGTCATATGCTTTACATCTATATATTTTACTGAAAACCCCACCGAAGTTACAATTTTGGCTCTCAACTATCATAATTTAAAGAACTTAAAAGGAGAAAAATAGTCCTTTAAATTTACTCAGACACTTACTATTTTTATACTCTTCCTTCATTCCTTAAGTTCCAAGTTTCCCTTCAGTATCATTTCACTTCAGCCTAAATAACTTCCTTTAGTATTTCTTTTAGAGCAGGCCTGCTGCTCTAAATTCTTAGTTTTGCCTTCCTTCCTGATATATTTTTACTGAATATAGAACTCTGGGTTGACAGTATTTTTTTTCAGCACTTTAAACATATATTTCCACTGTCTTCTTGAGACAGGAAACAGCGTAATGAGACAGGGACATCTGCAAGCCCCCTGGCCTAACAAGATAAGGCCCCTAACCAATCGGCAAGCTGGGAGAATCAGAAAGAGACCACCAAGATCCACATTCTGCAGTTTCAGGACTTTCCGGGGCCTACGCATGCGCCCTAGTACCCAGGAGTTGTCCGAAGGTGACCCTAGCTCCATTACCATACTAAAAATCACACCCAGGGGCGGAGAGCTAGCATGCTACTGATACATGTGTAGCATGTAGCATGCTAGGCAGCAACACAGGCGCAAGCACAACCCCACCTCTACATGCCATGACAAGGCACTCCTCCCCAGCCTTTGCCTAATAAAAAGCCTCACAATCCCGGTCCCCAACGAGCCCTCACCTGCCCCTTTCCTTTCCACACCAGCTCCCCTGTGCCTCCCTTGTGCACAAGCTAATAAACTTTTACTTTTCTACTCCCGTTTGTTGTCTCTCCTGATTTCTATCCTGGGGGACAGCAAGAACCCAAGGCGCTGGTAACATTTGACCCCCATGATCTCAGAAGAGAAATCTTGAGTAACTCAAATTGTTGATCCCATATATGTATTGTGTGATTTCAAGATTTTTTTCTATTTTTGGTTTCCAGCAATTTGATTACGATGTTTCTGGCCTCAGTTTTGAGTTTATTCTGTTTGGGTTTTTGCTGAGCTTCTTCAATATGTAAATTTGTGTCTTTTACCAAATTGGGGAAGTTTTCAGTCATTATTTCTTCAAATATTTTTTCTGTACCAATCGCTTTCCTTTTCTTCTGGAACTCAAAGTACAAAAATATTAGACATGTTGCTATTGTCTCCAATGTCTTAAGGCTCTACTCCATTTGTTTTTTAATGGTTTTTTTGTTGTTGTTCTTTTTTTCAGATTGGATAATTACTATTGATGTATCTTTAAGTTCACTGACTCTTCAGTCATCTGTATTCTGCTACTGAGCCCATCCAGGGACTGTTTTTTTAAACTGATATTATATTTTTCAGTTCTAAAATTCCTAGTTGTTTCTTTTTTATATTTTCCTATTTCTCTGTGTAGAAATTCTATCTTTCCATTCATCACAAGTGTTTCTATCTTGATATAGAGCACACTAATAGCTGATTTAGAGTCTTTGATCAATAAACTCTGGGTCATCTTGGGGTTATTATGTGTTTATTATCTTTTTTCCTTGAGAACTGGTCACATTTTCCTGGTGGCTTTTCTGTTTGTTTTTTCTATGTTGTGTAATGTTGAATTGTATGTTGGACATTTTGAGTACTACGTTGTAAGACTTTAGGTGCTGCTCAAATCTTCTGGAGAATTTTTATTCTTTTCTTTGTGTAGCAGGCAATCAACTCAGTTAGGTCTGGCTCACCTTCCCTGGGCAATGGCTCCACAACCAGATCAATTTTCAAAGCCTTTGCTGGACTGCTCTGGGTCAGTCCCGTGCTTCCATAGGTCCAGCATGAGACTGGAACCTGCTCCGATTCACACACATAATTAAGAGCCCCTTTCTTCAGCTCCCTCCTCTGACATTCCCCACACACACTTCTGGTGCCCCTTTTCTGATCTGCTGGCCAGAAAGATGTGGTTTATCTTAGAGTTTAAGCTGCAGTGACAGCTCTGCAGCTGGGGCCCAATCTCAAGGCCAGATGGAGAATTTAAAAAGGAGAAAAAATTAGAAATTCACTTCTGCATAGGATCACCTCTTCAAATTTTCACTTCTTCCCCAATCTGCCTGCTTTTGCCAAATTTTCAGAGTTCTCAGCTACTTCCTGTTTGTATCTCGTCCAGAGTATTACTTGTAATCACTAAGAGAAAGAGGCTACTCCATCTTGGCCAGCAGCAGAATTCAACTATTTGGTTGTCTTTTCAAATATTCCCATAATTTTTCATTTTGTCATATTCTTTCCTTATAGGTTCTATTTATTCTTTTAATCTAATTATTTGAATCAAGATTTTATTGTCTCTGTCACAATGTTCTATGATCTCAAGTTATTGTTTATGGTAAATTCTTACCCTGCCTGTTTATAATTTTGTATTGTGAGCTCATCTTCCATCAAAATCTTTTGGAACTCTTTGCAACCTGGGCTATGACCTTCAGAGTGGCTTTGCATTTGCTCCTTCAGAGGTCCCTGGTAACTCACTAGCCAGAGATCAATTTATATAAAATTTCTCAGTATCATAATTTCTAGACCACACATGGTATAATTTGGATTTAACACCTTTAGATATATAGTTGGATGTGAATTTATCAAGGACGTTTTGGTTTTTTTCAATTTGTTTTTTCCAGCAAGAGCTCAAGCAAAAAACAATCTTTTTTGCCATCTCCCTGGGCCAATCAATAGTTTGCCTAGTTTCTTTTCTCCCTGTACAAGTGGTGGAGCCAGTTAACAGCAGAGCAGTGGAAAGGTGGAGAATGGATTTGAAAGCAGTAAGTGATCAACACCTTCTCTAACCCCAAGCAGCTGAGGCCCAAGGAGCCCTCTTTATTCTTTTAAGCAGGTCTCGGGAACTCAGCTTTTCTCACTGTCTTTCTGCATTTGCCACTACCAACCTGTCACTTGGGGTTCTTTTCCCTCACACCAGCCATGGAGTCAATTTCCTCTTCTACCAAATTGAGATAATTAATACCCACTCTGTTTATTTCACAGGGTCATTGAGGATATGCTGCTCAGAGTCTCAATAGCCACCAGGTCCACAAACCAGACAGATAGACAGACAGACTTGACTTGAAGGGAAATTGAATTTTTTTAGAAATTGGCTTTGCAACTCCAGTGATGGGGACCACTCTGAAGCACAGTCCGGAGGAAAACATATGCAAATCCAAGTTATGGTGCAGATTTATCTCTGCTTTCCCTGACGCATACTGATGTCATTGACCTTACTTTGATCACTGGTCAAACCATAATAGTTGTTTTGTAATTTCTTTGGATCCTCTGAAGATTGGGGGTTATTGTTGGGAGACAATTTTCCATGGATCTCTTAATATTCCTGCACATCTTGTGAGCAGAGATACCAGTTGCCCTTTGTTCTGAACTATTTTTTCAAGGTTATTCATATAGCAAACAGCCTTGAAACATAGATATTGTGTCTCCGTCCAGAGCAAAGAGGAGGTTTGCTTACAGCCTTGGAAGATAGAGGTAGTGTTTCCCTGTGAAGCAAAGGTCAGGCATGCTCACTGTCCAGTATAATAAAGAAAATGTCTCTCTCTGAAGCAAAGGTCAAGCATGCTGACTGCACATTATACAAGATTCCAGAGCCCCAAGTTCAGTGTTCTTCTCCTGTAACAAACCTACTGCATTTTCAGGTATCCTCTGCCCTCTTCACGACACCCTGTGAGAATTGGGGCTTGGGGACTGGTGCAAAAAATGCTGATTCTCTGGCTACTGCTATTGCTGTGAGTAATATATTGTCCTTTGCCTCTGACTCAGGAGTCTCAATTCTTCTACCAGCATCCTTGAAACTGTGGCAGGCTAACCCATCAGCTTGTCAGTAGGGTAAAATCTTAGAACCTCATTCTTGGCAGTTATATAATGCCTTTCTATGCCTGCACAACCTTCCCATAGTATTTATTTCTCCTCTAAGTGTGGGATGGTTGCCATTTATTTGCATAGCATCTGGGCATGTGCCAATTTACCAGATCCTCTCAGGGTTCTATGCCAGAACTGTATTTCTTAATATATATACATAGATGCCAAAAGTGGTCACTAGTTTCTTTGTTTCATCCTCATAATTGTACGTATTTCTCTTTGGTATGCATATACTTTATCGTATTTCTCAACAGCTGCCAGCAGAAGCAAACACGCCAGACCATTCTATTCTATAGCCACTATATGCCTCTATGCTAAGCCTATACAAATGCATTAATAAACCCCACTTGAGATTAGATGTAAAAGCCCCACGTAAGACCACCTATAAATACAAAGTTTTATTATCATGAGCTCCTATAATATAAGAGCTAAGGTTGGCCACCCCTGAACTACCTATTAGAATTTCCTCATTCCTGAACTGGGAAACTTTAGTTAAAAGAAAATCAGTGAGCAGTCAGCTAAAACATTTGTTAGAGGCCAGTAAACAAAGTTTATTTCCTCTGCCAAAGGTTGGAAGGGACCAGGGACCATGCTTAACCTGCCAATATAAAGTATCATTGTGCCTCTATGTTTGGGTTGTATTTTACTGACAATCTGGTTGCTAAGTTGTTAGATTCCAGAACTGACTCTTGACTGAGTCTACTTCGTCTAACAATGCATATTAAGTTAATGAACAGGAAGCGAGTTACATAAATTCCCCGGCTACCTTGTTTTTCTTTTGTTCTATTTACATGGTATCAAAATCTGTTCCAGTTACTATGGATGCATGACAAATTACCCCCAAATTCAGTGGCGTGAAACGGCAATGAATCATGCTCACTGAATCTGTGGGTCAGGAATTTGGATGAGGCACAGTGGGGACAGCTGGTCTCTGCTCTATGATGTCTGGTGTCTCAGATGGGAGACTCAAAGGCTGGGAGCTGGAATTATCTAAAAGCTTCTTCACTCGTGTCTGGTGTTTGGTGGTGGCTGTCAGCTGGGGGCCTTGGTTGCTCTCCACATTGGCCTTTCCATGTGAGTGAGTTTGTGCTTCCGCACAGCATGGTAGCTGAGTTCTAAGGGCAAGTGTCCTGAGAAAGGGAACAGATGGAAGCCATATCCTTTTTATGATCTAGCCTTGGAAGTCATATAGCATCACTTCTGCCACATCTATTGATCAGAGAAGTCAAGTCTGCCCAGACTAAAACAGAGAGACTACAGACCTCAGCTTTCAGTGGGAAGAAGTCAGTCACAATTTAAGAAATGCATGTGGGATTGGGATACGTATAACAGTGTGGCCATCTTTGGAAAATACAATCTGCCACAGTATGTATTTGTGGTGACTTCTCACAATAATCCTACAAAACAGATGCTTCCATATTCTTCATCTTATACATGAAAAATGGAACTCGGGCAAGTTAAGCAACTTGGCCAAGACAACACAACCATTGGGTGGGCATTGTGTTGATGTCCATCCTTGACACACGTAATGCCTAAACACTTGATTATAAGAACATGTATCAGTAAACTTACCCATATTTGAGCTTTGCTTAGACAAAGAGTTCCTTCTCCCATAACCAGAGATGATTTCAGTCTTCACCTGGAGCCACTGTGTTCAGGACTCTGCTAACCTCTCTAGCTGATCTGCCCATCATCTCCAAGGCGTCAGTGTCTAACAGCTGGTACATGATTTAAAGACCCGCCTTTTTGAGCTTCCTCTTGTTTTAACCGTTTCTGGTATGGTATTGGCATAGGAGCCCAGAGGAGCTCGCACAGCATATAGTGGTAAAAGGAATAAGCTCTGGAGGCAGGTCAACACGGGTTTAAATCCTGGCTCTAACGCTTTGTTTCGATGCAGTAAACATGTTACTTCAGTTTGCTAAGCCTCAGTTTCTTAACTACCAAAAGGGGGACAATGATATGCTTCTACAACCTGGTAAAGAAGGGGCACATTAATAAAAATAAGCAAAGTGTCATTGATACCTGACCCCACATTCTTATGTGGCTCCCTAGAGCCACATAAGAATTGTAACTAGAAGTTCTCAGGTGGCATCTCATAAACACTTACAAATGAATCACCATGCGATGCTCACCTGAGGCTTCCTCTTCTGATCCACACCCCTCAGGAAGTCACCTGAGGGCAGTGCCTCATCACTACTTTGGTTAGAGGTGCTCTCCCAGGAAATGGCTGGCACCTATGAGACTATGGCAGCAATCTCTCAGGATGCCTGAGAGGTACAATGTTCAGTTTATCCCTGGGAGGAATGCTCCCTCCACCATTCCACTTGGGTCACATAGAAAAACAGTTTCTTCTGCTTTTGCTAGCAATTTCTCTCTCCAGAGGGCTTGCACATTTCTTTGGAGCCAGAACAGAACAGACACCCTTCCGCTCTCTACCACAACCACCCCTCCTCCTCACCCAAACTTGCCTTCCTCTGTCTTCAGCCAAAAGCAAAAACACATGCAACTTAGGCAAGTCCCTTCTTCTCAGATCTACCCACGGTGTTACAGACTCTCCTGACCTGCTGATCGTCACACCACCCTTTACATGCTCACTCTCTCCTGCACAGTCTCCTTTCTCTCTGATTTTATGTCCCAGTCAGCCTCTTTCACCTCTTGCCTCTCTCTTTGTCCTCTGCTTTTATAAATCATGGTATATCCAGGAGGGAATTAGCTTCATTTAGTTGCTTTCTGTAAGGAGAGCTGTCGCCCTGGTTTGCCCACTCTGGGTACTCTAATTTTGTTATTTAGGTCCTCCCAGTGAAACAAGCATTTGTAACATTATAAGGAGGGGTCTTTAACTGCAGACTTCAGTAAAGACATTAAATAAAAATGAATGCATTGAGAATGAATCAAACCCCATTGTGGAAAAAGGAGGATATACAATTTACATACCAATAACTTCAGCTGAATTAAAACTACAGTAAACTGCAAATAACATTCAATGTACAGCTGATAATCCAAATAATCGCTGATCACTAAGAAATTTTTTTAAACCTTTGACCAGATGTGGCTGAGAGGAGTATCGCTGCCTGGTCCTCTTTACATGACCTTCCTCTGTCTTTCAGATCAAGCTCTTCCTTTGCCCGATGCTGAGTCTCTGTCTGTCTCACACTGTCTGGGGTAAACTGGCCACTGTCCTGTCAAGACTTCTAATGGCAATTATTTAATGTCATCTGATTGTAATTATGCAAAGCCCACTTATTTTCTTTGGTGAGGAAGACTGGCTCCGAGCTAACATCCATGCCAATCTTCCTCTATTTTCTATGTGGGATGCTGCAACAGCATGCCTTGATGAGTGGTGTGTAGGTCCACGCCAGGGATCCGAACCTGTGAACCCCGGGCCACCAAAGCAAAGCACGCAAACCCAAACACTACACCATCGAGCCAGCCCCTCAAAGCCCACTTTTAATTCAAATTCCTCAACAGTTCATTTGTCAGAGGTTGATTTCTCCAAATATATTCTGCAAACTGCCATCCCTGGCTGCTTGCTGCCATAAATAGCACCTCAGTCTTATATCCTGGGCCGTTGCAAAGAGAAGTGTTGTATAGCCCCAGGCTTTTTGGTGGGAAGAGAGCTACTTCCAGTTTGGACACTACAAAAAAAGCTTCCCTTGTTGTCCAGATCTCTGATACTTCCTGTGTTTCCATGGCAAACTGCCCTCCTGGATGCAGCTGCTCTGGGGAGAGGAGAACTATTTAACCATTTTTTTCCCACTGTGCACACTTCATGCTTTTCCTCTATTTTCCCTGCACAGTACATTTCACTTTCTGTCCTTGTTCTCTTTTTAAGCACCCTCTGCCAGCTCCATACACACACATTTTTTTCAGCTCTCTCAATATATTGGGTTACTCACTTAACCCGCAGAAAATCCTATCCCTTTGGCAGGAAAATACTGGATTCATAGTAGTGCCACTAGAAAAGCATTTTTGAAAAATAATTTCTCCATTTCTAGCCTGTCTTGGTCCCACCAGAATGAGTAGGCCCTGGAACCCCCAAGCCGGGGCTGTGGGGTCACTCCAGGAAGTCCCCCGCAGCTGCAAAAACCAATGCACATAATGAGGAGAGGATTTTTGGCATTTTGAACAGGTATGTTTTCCTTTCCTCCTTAAATTATGCTCCTTCACAGCCTCAGCATCCCAGCTTAGCCAAAAGGCTTATTGCTGCAAGGAATAAGAGGCCATTGATCATCTTTGAGTCATAAATCTGACTGTTACAGATGCACATCAAGACAACAGTCATGAAAGCCAAGCTTTGAGTAAAGAGAAAGGACAGTCCGAGTTGCCCTGGCCTCATTTAGCATGCTAAGAGCCAGGCCCGGCTGGCTGGGGAGTCTCGCCAGGTGCCTGGGGTAGGGAGAACATCGGACAGAACACAGGAGGAGGAGGCTGCAAATGTGACTGAGCATCATGGTCTCCTCTCTGCCCCATGCCTGCCCCTCCTCTCCAAATTGGAATGTAATCCTAGAATGGGGTTTACACAGGTTGAGAGGAAAGCCAAACAGAGAGGTGTTTTTGCCTCCTTTCCTATTTGGGACTCAGAGCAAGCTGCCACAGAATAGCTGCATCAGGGGAACACTGGTCATACAATGTGATTGTTGGGGGGTGGGGGGAGCGGTGCTCGATTTAGCCCCCAGAGGCTCCCTCAGCCCTCACATGGGGTCAAAGTTATCTAGAAATTTCCATACATCCTGAGAAAGGAAGCAGGCTATATCTGATGGTACTGGGCAGACAGCTTACCAGGGGTCACTGCAAGGCGTCACAGGGGAACCAGCTGGGCTACAGGGTCAGGTGGAAGGAACAGCCTGTCCTCCAGAATGGAAGTGACACCAAATCAGCAGAGAGGACAGTCAAGCCATACTGAACCAAGAGATTACAGAGCACGTGTCCACCAGCTGTCAACTTCAGCTGTTGAGCAGCAGGGCAAGCAGTCACCAGGCATAAAAGGGACATCATTGCAGAGAATGGAGGAGCCAGGGCAGTACCATTGTGGGTCCGAGGTGCCTCTTCCGCAAGGTCAGTGGGCCTTCCTCTTGCCATATACTGAGAAACCATCTCAGAAAAGGAAGAGAAGGAAATCTGAAATTCTGAATGATTATCCAAAAGTATTGTTACCCACATTTGCCAAATTGGGCTAAATTTTGTTTTTTCTCCTTGTGGTAGACAGCTTCTAAGATGGCTCCCAATGATCCTCACTTCCTGGTGTTCATGCCTCTGTATAATCCACTCCCCTTGACTATGGTTCAGACCTAGTGACTCGCTTCTAACAAAGAGAACACAGCAAAAGTGTCGGGACGTGACCTCAGAGATTAGGTTTGAACGACACACTGGTTTCAGATTTGCTCTTCTCTGTTCCTCTCTCCTTTGCTCTGATGAAACAAGCTACCTTGTTGTAAGCTGCCCAATGGAGAGGAACTGAGGGAGGCTTCTGGCCAACAGACAGAGAAGAACTGAGGCCCTCAGTCCAACAATTCCCAAAGAACTAAATCCTGCCACATGACACGGATGAACTTGAAAGATCGTCCCTAAGTCTAGACTTCAGATGAAACCCAGCTGAAATAACCAGTTCATCCCAGTTTTCCCAGGACTTTCCCAGTGTTAGCACTGGAAGCCCCACATCCCAGGAAACTACTCATTCTTGAGCAACCCTGGACAGTTGGTCACCCTAGATCTAGCCCTAGAAGGCACCTTGAATGCAGCCTTCAGCAAAGCCACACCCAGATGCTTGACCTAGAAATCATAAGACAATAAATGTTTGTTTTAAGCTGCTAAACTTTAGGGTAATATGTTAGGCAGCAATTGATAACTAATACATTACCCGACAGATTAAAAGTTTAAGAGAAAGATCAGATCAGCTATAGAAAAATAAAGAAGCTCCATTTCTTTGTGTATCTGCACACAGTGCGAGTTAAATTAGCAACCTCACTATAAGTGTACTATCCTTCTAAACAATTGATTCAAGGAGCACAGTTTTCAAAAAAAGAATTGTGTGCCCTTTATCTTCAAGGAGTTTAAAAGCATGTCAAGAAATACAGACATAATCACTGACAGAGATCAAAAATTGCTGTCACAAACTTAATCTCCCTTCTGGAGAATCTATATATAGATTAAATGAATTTTCCAAGTCATGCAATGAATCTGTCCTGTAGGCAGGACCAGAACCAAGATTTCTCCCTATCTCAGGAAGCAAATATATCATTAAGCCAATATAGAATATGAGAGTAGGAACTCTTCAAATTTTCTCCTGTCACAGGAAAGTTGGCTTCATTTGGTCAAGCTACTACATAGAGATCAGCTCCACACCACGCAGATTGGCACTTAACAAATGCTAGTTTGTGATTAAGAGGCCTACAGTATAGTATATTAAGATCATGAACATTTTCAGTGATAAGTCTCCATCTATCATAGGCAGTGGCCAAATGATTAGTTTCAGGCATGGAAAAATATGCCATGAAGGCCAATACAAATGCTCTTTTTATCTTGAGATAAAAAGAACAATAGCCACAGCCATAAATATTTGCAGTGTTTTACAGCTCAGGAAACACTTTTGCACACACTTTAAGTCAAAGATTCTTACACTTCCACCCTGAAAGGCATTTAGGGCTGAAATAATTCTTATTCTCATTTGATAAGTGAGAAATATTGAAGTTAAAGATTTAAATTATTTTTCGAAAGTCACATAACTGGGATTCAAACCCAGACATCTCCCAAAAGCAAATGCTGTTCTTTCCTCCCCATCAGTGGAGAGAAAGTGGAAATATTCATGAAATACCCAGTTCGTACTTTCACTGGGAAATGACCTAGGAAGCACTGTGGAAGGCAGGGAGGATCTATAAAGTATATTTATGGAAACAGCAGAACTGTTATGCATCATTGTGGGGATGTTTTCCCCTAAGTCCTAGATCCCTGTCACACTGTTCTAGTAATAACGACTGTTTAGGTCCAGATGTAGAATATGTTTGAGTTGAAGTGCCTTAGGAATAGAAAAGCTAGAATTACCTAGAATAAATTATGTTAGATATTTGAAAAACACATGGCAAAAGTGCATTTTGGCAAATGCCCTGAGGAATGGGAATGTTCGATTGAACTCAACATTCAGTGATCGAGACTGCCTCTGATAAACTATGCAGGAGTATTCCAGACCTGTGCTGTCCAATATGGTAGCCAAAGCCACAAATGATTATTTAAATGAATTAACATTAAATAAATTAAAAATTCAGTTCCCAGGCACACTAGCCACACTTGAAGGCAATCAATAGCCACATGAGGCTAGTGGCTAGATATAGAACACTTTCCTTTTCACAAAAAGTTCTACTGAACAATGCTATCAGACTCCTGAGAAGAAATAACCAAGTACCTCCCAAAGTGGCTCACATTCTGATGGAGAAAACACTCTACTCCACAATGCAGGAGTATAACTCCTGCCAGGCTCCCTAACAATGCCTTGTAAGAGGTAACACATAACTTCTGGAATCGTTCCAAATAGGTGCAAGCTAATTAGAGGTTTTTCTCATCCTTTAAAGATGTTATGACATGTAATAAAATGTCATGCCTTCCGTTTTCTTCATTTATCAGTATTCAATAGGGACCGCCACACCGGAGTTAACATTAAAAAAAACTAGTCTCTACTGTAGAAGTGTATTTTCTGTGCAAGGCCATCCTAGACAATGCACCAATCACCACAGGAGCCACAGAATGGGCTGCAGGAGGTCTGCCAGACTCAGATTCACAGAGCTCAACTGCTGACGCAGTCTTTGGATGGGCAGGCCTGAGAGTAGGAGGATAGGAAGAGGTGGAGGAACAAGTGGTAACACGACCTAAGGAACCAGGGATCTGGATAGCTGTACGTCATAGCAATGAGCTCTCAGGCCCCACCCTTCCTAACTCAAGGCTCTGGCCTTGAGCAACTTTGTTTGGCCTCAGCTAGAGGTCAGCAGAGCAATCTGGCACGCAGATCAGAGAGTTCTCCAGCCATGCTTACTGCCCTGCACAACCATCTTGGTTGTCCAATAGAGGCAAGCTCTTCCTCACCTCTGAAGCATCTCCAGCGAACGAGACTGAAGTTGTCCCGATATTCAGTAAGGATCATAAAGAAAGAAGGAGGGAAACTTGGAAATCATCTGTCTCATACCCTGAATCCTATAGATGAGGCACAGAGAGGGGAAGTGAGAGACACAAGGTCACCTGAGCAAGAGCATCAGTTTCTGTGCCTGTGAAATGGAGATAATAGTCATTTCCATACAGAGATGTCGTGGCGGCTATCTCACCAGCACAAGTCACCAATGTGCTCCCGTGCTGTCCTGGCTCCCGGTGCCCCACACCCCCCTGTAGTTAGTGCCACCAGCCTTTGGCTAACTTCCTATGGGCAGGCTTATTCCTTCTACACTGCCTGTGTTTTAATCAATGAACAACTCCAATTAGATGAACTAGTTGACTCTTGGCCATACTTCATGGGAAACATACCAACAGAAGCCCATAATAAGCATAGATCATAACAAGACCAATTCAATTTGAAAAATACGGATCAAGGCCTATTGCCCCAAATACAACTGATAAAATTGCTGCTATCATAAAACCTGATTCGCCCAGGCCACCCTGCCATTATAATTTTATTCTTCAGGGTCTTAGAATATTTCCAGATTTCAGTCACACAAGCTTCAGAGGTGAATAGCTAACTCATAATGAGCTATCAATGCCTTAATAAGGATTAGGGTACAGTTACCCGAATTAACAATGGGACACCAGATAAACCCTAAAGTTTTAGCTCCTTGCAAGGGGAAATTTAGGGCCCAAGACAAAACTTAACTTCCATGGTAAGTGTGTATAGGGCAGGTCTCATATTCAATGGTGAACAGATGAAGCTTTTTCAATAGGTCACTGGTTTTTTAAATCATAGTCTTGAAAAGTCAGCCACTGAACTAGGTTATGAATCTGTGGGTCCAGCACAGTGAAACATGTAATGAGGGAACCGAAAACTTTTGGGAACAAATAAGCCAAATGAATGCCCAGGAGTGGAAATGTTAACTAGCAACATAAGTTCAGAGTACAGCTGTGTCGAAATGAGTTGGGCTTCTGGCCCAACAAACAAAGTCTGTGAAAGATAGAAAAAATAACAGTTTTTCCTAAACTCCAACAGTGGACTTTTGCCATGTTAATTCAGAGTTTCTGGGATGAGATATGAGAAATTAAGAAAGCAAAATGGAATGGTTTTAAAACAAATATTTCCTAAGTTATTGTGTTGAGGAGACAGGGTTGTGGGGTTTTTTTCTTTCTTTCTTTCTTTTGGCAGAGGAACGAGTAGACAAGACATCTTTCAGGAAAATGCCTCAGATTTATTTCAATGACCTTATAGTCTGGGTATGATGGCACCAAAAATACACTGAGTTTATTAGTTAATATGTAATGAATCACATTTTATTTGTGTGTTTTTAGGACAATTCATAAGCTCTTGTGGTTTATTCAGGCCACAAGACATCACTCATCAGACCATTACTTCAGTGCCTACATTGGCAGTTTCACATTCATGGTGGAAGAATGGTTCCATGAGCCATGCAGGGTGTTACTTTTCGCCAAACTAACCATCACAACTATCCAGCAATATGATGATGACCTCAAAGTATCTATCGGTCATTACTTATGTAGGCTTTGGGTAGAAGATACATCAGATTCAACTGGCTCTGATTAAAACTGTTCTTAATAATAATAACTATCACATTTACTGAGACTTAGATTTGTCAGGCACCAAGTTCTTCAAATATATTTTCTCTTCTCTATTCTATAAGAAATGCACTATTATTTTTTCCATTTTATATTTGAGATTTAGATAGTTTTTAAGATTTGTCCAGAGTTCTATATCTGGTATGGCTGAGCCAGGGCCTCCAGGAGAGACACTGGAATGCCTCTGTTGAAAACATTAAGCTACACTGAAGTAGTTCTCAATTGAATTTGGCAGAAAAAAAATTTACCAAGACAAATAATTAGCAAACAGTACAAAACTGTATGGAATAAAGTGCTGAATAGTGAAAAAGAGATTCTCAAGTCCTAGAGAGGTACAGCAAAAACGAAAATCCAGACTGGAAGGCACAGGGAAGGCTTGTAGTAGAAGGTGCAACGTGAGCTGGCCTCTGGAGTGGCTGTGATGGTACAGACACAGGAGTGAAGGGGAGGACAGCAGGAGGAAGAGGTTAGAAGGTGTGCGAGTCCGTGAAGAGGCCAGCTTGAGCAGATGACACGGGAGGGAAATGGTTGTCTACTTTTAGGTTTGTTCCCCCAATTTCTAAGCTCACAAGGAATTCAAGGGGCATGTAGATCACCCATGTAATGCACAATGGCAGACCTGATAGGGAATTGGCTTGGGATCTCCGTTACCCAATCTATAGTGCTTCCCATGAATACCATGCAGAAAGTCTGGGCTCTGTAATCCTAATTCAGTATGACATCAATTGAGCACCTACCATGAACAGTACAGTGCTAAATATTGAGAAGATAAGAGTGAATGAGACGTCTGGTCTCTAGGGAGCTCATGTTAAAACCACATAAGTGCACAACTATTTGTGGAATGAGTGGGCCTGGGGAGAAGTGTGACAACAGACAAACTAAGTGTTAAAAGGGACAAAGGAAGGAGTACTCCATCTCTCTTGAGGCAGAAAAGACTTCTGAACAGGGGCATTTGATATGGGCCTTGCAAGAGGAAAGAACTATGATAGCTGGAGAAGGCAAGTAGGACAATTGTAGGCAGAAGAAAGTACAGGAGCAACTGCCTGTAAACATGGAAGGATCCTACATATGCTACTAGAAGGAAAAGTAGCCCAGCAGAGCTCGAGCTGAGAAGAGTCAAGGTGCATGAGTTGGGGAGACAGAGCCAGCTGGAGCAGTTAGGAGATGACTGGGGCGAGGAATAACATAAAGAATTTGAACATAATTGAGGAGCCATGGAACACTTGGACTTGCAATATTTGATCTCTGGTTTAAGATGAAAATCTGGCAGCAAAGTGAAGAATGGATGTGTGGGAGGCTCCTTAGCTATTCAAGGAGGCTGATGATGTAATGATGGGAGCCTGAAGTCAGGTGATGGTGATGGACAAGATGAAAGATTCATGACGTATGTCAGAAGTCCATCGGCCAGGCTTAGTAACTAAAAGGTAATGACAATTTTCAATTTTAGTGACTTGATGGATAGTGGTGTCACTAAGTAGGATGGGGACATCAAGACCAAAAGCAATCAGGAGTAAATGCTACTTGAATTAGAAAAATACTAATAATTCTGAACACATGCTGGTAGAGTCTCTAAACTGGGTGATGCTGTTTTCTATAATGACTGTAGTCTGCCATGACAGGTGGCTCAGGGAAATGGTAATAGGGACACAGGACCTCTAGGTCACCAGTTCAAAGTCACAGTTCTCAAGTGTCCCAAACTTGTTCACATATCTGACAGCTGTTCAATGACTTATGTGAAAGGAATTAGAGGTCTTCTTTTAGGTCCTAGCAAGACAGGTGTTCCTCCTTATATCTGACACCCTTGTTGATAGCAGAGATTATATTTTTTAAGAAATTAAACCATTTCTAGTCCTTGGATTGCCTGCTGAAGTGGTTTTGGACTAATCAGAGTCATTTTCTTCCAAGAGCATTCAACTGTGGCATAGCTGATTTGTTTGAAATGTTTAAAATTTTTAAAAAATCAAGGATACGAGTTGGCAAAAACAGTGATAAAGCAATCATTTAATATAGCTCTTTCTGCTTCTATCCTTCCTTCTTTATTCTTTTCCTGTCACTTCTAAAAAGTTATCTGCCACATTTCAGGTCTCTGTTCCTTTTATTTCTTTATCCACATTTGGATCCAAATAAAACATTCAGCCTGCCATAGTGGATCTCTCTCCCATTGGAAGATAGCACAGTGGCACCATAGGTTTTTAAAACATAGTATTTTTTAAAATATGGTTCCTTCCTTTCAAACCCAAAGTTCCAAGTGGAAGGATGTGTGTCCTGGCCATTGGGTGGACACGCATGTTGTTTCAGAAGGCTTTCACAGCAGGGGGCTCCTCAAGCTGTCAGGGAACCCAGGACCTCCCAGGACCTGTATTTGTTTACCCTGTCCCGTGTGTGGACTGGCCCGTGGCAAACCACCGTAAAAGAATGAAGTCTCAGAAAAATTGTGCTTGAGTTTGTACATTCCTTGGTGTCGGCTAAAGCCACAGGAACTTTGGCAGTATTTGCAAGTTACACCCATTCCCCATTGCAATGCAGGTCTGTGAAATAATGCCTTGGCTCTGCCAAAAACCACAAGATTATCAACACTGTAAGTAATCAAGTAAAAGCACTTTTCCACAGCCCACTGACCAGATTGTCAAGAAAGCAAGAAGTAGTAGCAAAAAATTGATTGCCATTTGCAAAGATAATTTCTATCTCAATTACATTATGGTACAGCAACAGTGATGCAGAATGTGTGCCTGGCATCTTTGCAGTAAACATTTTAGGTTTAATTTAGAAATCTGAATCATTAGAAAGGTTCTTTCTCATTATGATGAGGAGGCCACTGTGGACTCAGCAGTGTTACAATCCAAAAAGCAAGAGGGAATAAACAGGCAAGCTACACATGCTAAAGTAGAAAGAATTACCATGAGGCCAAAATAATGGGAAGAAATTCAAATTACAAGTAGCTGCTCACTATTGAATAGTTAATACAAGCATGGTTTTTTTATGCTATTAAATAGCTTGAGTATTTTCAATGTTCCAATATAATGTGATATGGTCATTGATTTTTTGTTGTTGTTTTAAACTCTTCATTTCTATCAGGGAAATAAGGCTTCAAATTATAGGAAACAAGACCAAATAGCAACTAAACTAGGCCTCCCCACCCTTCACAGATACCCCTATGCTGCTGCTTCAGAAATTGCAAGCATGGGTATTCAATAACTCAGGTGGCAAGATGTTCAACCCTATGCAGCTGGAAAATCTTGCTTAAATTGAGTTTTTCACCATTCAGCGCTTGATGTCAGAACCTGAAAGATATCTGGTGAAAAGCATCAGGCCTTACTGGAAACTAGTGCAGTGTAAACATAACAGACCTGGGCCTTGGGCCTCCTCCTGAGATTAGTAGGCGTGAATCAGTGGTTCAAAACCTGGTTGCATTTTAACGTGACCTGGAGGCCTTTTTAAAAATACTGATGTTTGAGCAGCCCCCTCCAGGAGCCACGTAATAAAAATCCATTGAGCAAGGGGCCCAGGCATCAGTCTGTTCCTAAGCCCCTTCCCCCCAGCGAATCAATGTACATTCTAATGTACAACCTGGTTTGAGAATCACTGTTCCGTGTTCTGGCATGCCTGTGAAGAGAGAATTTTGTGCACGTTTGCCTAGAAATACTTGCAACTGTTTACACTAAGAGGCAGGGCCCCTCAAACTTATGTGTCCATTGAGATACCTGGGGAATTTTAAGAATGCTGATACCTGGATCTCATGCCCAGGGATTCTGATGTTCTGTGAGTGGATAATCACTTCCTGGTGATTCCAGGTGTAGATAAGTTTGAGAACCGTGCTCTACAGCTGTAAAATTGATGAGGGCTGAGCCTGAGGAGGTCCATTATGAGTATCAAGATCAGACTCAATGCAACCAATAGACATCCCACTAAAAGGACAGGAAATCCTCCTCCTATTGTCAGCACTGTCAGATGCTGACGTCTAGACGGTGCAGAAATAAGCATAAATGAGTGTCTATTTTGAGTAATAAGGTGGAGTTGTTTCCATAGAAACAACTGACTAATAATCATAATGGCTAATTAGATAAGTGATTTCCAAAACCCATTTGGATAACTAATGAAATAAACTTCAGACTTCTTATTCAGTCACATATTTTTTCTCACTCTCTTAATGGTCTGTCAAGGCTTGGCACTCAAGTCAGTAAAAGCCAGGTTTTTAAACCTTAACACCTCAAGAAGAATTACTGAGGAGGAAAGTAGCATTCAAGAACAAGGTTGGGGGCCGGCCCTGTGGCTTGGTGGTTAAGTGCGCGCGCTGTGATGCTGGTGGCCCGGGTTCGGACCCCGGGTGCGCATCGAGGCACCACTTCTCCGTTCATCCTGAGGCCGAGTCCCACATACAACAACTAGAAGGATGTGCAGCTACGACACACAACTATCCACTGGGGCTTTGGGAAAAATAAAATAAATAAAATCTTTAAAAAAAAAAGAACAAGGTTGGGTTTTGGAGTCAAACAGACCAAAATCTGAGTCCTTTACTCTGCCATTTATTAAGCGGCCAGCCCCAAGAACGTGGCTGAACCTTCCTGCCCTTGTTTTCTTGTCACTAAAATGGAAGGGAGCTGTCCACCCCACAGCATGGTAATGGGGACTTGAGATAACAAATTTCTCTATTAAAATGCTAATGTAGCTATTAGTAGGAAAATCATAGTAATGATTATTAAAATCATCATTGCCTAAATTGGGGGGCTATTCAAGATTCATATATCAGAGTTAAATCTCTTCAGACAGAATGACCATATATAGAGATCAAATGACTCCTCCTTATTGCCACCTCATCAGAATACTGAGTCTTACAATAATTGTGTCTCAATACTCTATTTTTCAGCACATTTTGGGGTGTTTTTGGACCACTGACCAAGGTATTTGGTGGTTATCCCTCGTGCGATGACCCTTTCCAGCCACACTGGTTTCCTTCAGTTTTCCTCTGAGTGAGGATGACTGGCCTGTTCTTGATGTTCCTTCGTTCCTCTCTCTTCTATTTCTGCCTCAGTGCAGCTACCAAATCCATATCTCACAAAGAGGTTTCTGAAGCTTAATAGAAACACAGGACACCACCAACTATCTTATTTTCTCAGCTAACAAACAAGCCCAGGCCCTGGTGAAAAGCATCAGGACTTACTGGAAATTAACGTAGCATGAACATAAGATGTGCTCAGAACCCTCTGTCTCTCTCCCTCCTTGCCAGTCATAGTATCCTAGGGCTGGGAAAAGTGCAAAATTCATTGCTCTGACCCCCTTATTTTATCTATACAGTAGTCCCCCCTTATCCACATCAGATACATTCCAAGCCCCCCAGTGGATGCCTGAAACCACAGATATTATCTTACTCTATATATACAGTCACGCACTGCTTAACCACAGGGATATGTTCTGAGAAATGCATTGGGAGGCGATTTTGTCATTGTGGGAACATCATAGAGTGTACCTACACAAACCTAGATGGTATAGCCTATGACACACCTAAACTATATGGTACTAATCTTAAAGGACCACCATCATATGTGCAGTCCATCATTGACTGAAATATTATGTGGCATATGACTGTACTATGTTTTTTCTATACATATATACCTATGATAAAGTTTAATTTATAAATTAGGCACAGTAAGAGATTAAAACAATAACTAATAATAAAGTAGAACAATTATAATATACCTTTATAAAAGTTAGGTGAATGTGGTCTCTCTCTCAATATCTTAATAGTGCTGTACTCATCCTTCTCATAATAATACAAGATGATACAATGCCTACATGATTAGATTACATGATTAGATGAAGTGAGGTAAATGACGTAGGCAGTGTGACATAGCATTAGGCTACTGCTGACTTTCTGACAATACATCAGAAGGAGGATCATTTGCTTCCGGACCAGGCTGTGGTTGACTGTGGATAAATGAAACCGTGGATAAGGGGGGACTATTGTAGCTATATCATAGTAACTCTCTCAGCAGAAAGATTCTAATTAACCCAATGCTTTCCCACACTCAGGTATATCTCAGCAGCCCTATGAGGGAGGTATTGTTATACATGAGTAAAGAGAGGCCCCCAAAAGTGAAACTTTCCTGTAGTCACACAGCTGGCAAAGCTGAGATGAGAACTAAGGCCTGATTCCTAGTTCAGTGTTCTGTATATGAGGCAAGTTTGCCGCCTTTCAGGTTTTTCTCAGACTGTCTGTGTATAGTGCCACCATAGTGAAAGTGTCATCCATTTACAGCACAGAGGTGGAGTAATATTAATTTTTCCCCATGAGACTTTCCAGCAGATAAATGTTTTACAGCCAAGTACATGACTGACAGCATTCAGCTGTCTGGCCAGGTCTCACACTGTAAAACAAAATAAAGTGGTCCTAGGCAGTTCCCAATCTCCTCCCCAACACTGATGCTGCAAATTATATTACAAAGGAATTCTGTGAGCCGCCTGTGAAAGAGCCAAAGCCAGTGTTATCATCTCTAAAAACCTGACATGCTTGATCCATAGGCTGGGCAGCTCCATGCAGTTCTGTGAGCTCCTGGGTGCAGTGCGTGTCGGGCATCCCGGCTCTGAAGGGAAGACCAGAGGATAAGGTGGCGTTCCTTCAAGTAACCATTCACCCTGGGATAAATACGTCAAGAAGAAGCCATTAGTGCCAGTCATATTCTACTAAAGGCAGGATGACAAGACCACTAGTGAATAGCAGCAACTGGTTAGTGGCCTGTTAGCACTTTTGGTCCCATCTAAAGAAAGCAGCATAATGTAGATTCCCAAAATGTGGTACACATCCTCTGACATTGCAAGTATTTTTGAAGGTACAGGGACCAAACCATTTTCAAAGTAGGTGTTTTTTTTAAATGTATGCATTTAAAAAAAAAAAAACAGCAAATTAAACCCATGATTCCATGACCATTATTACTTAGGATGAACCTAAATGTATTTAATTGGAAAAATAAATAAGTTGACAAAGAAAAACATTGAACAATTGGAGTATGGATGGTACATGGCTTTGGTAAGAACAGTGACATTGATAACAAAATGACTAAAGTTTGGGAAACATCAGTGTACTGGTTACAAGCATGATGGGCTTTGGACTTAGAAGGACTTGACCTTGAATCCTGTATCTGCTCTCTTGTAATTGGGCGAGACTTAGGTCAGTTTTCTCATCTGTGAAATGAGGATAGCAATACCGACCTCATAGGATAGTAGCAAAGATTCAATTAAATGAAATACTGTAGGTAAAAAGCCTGGCATATCTGCTGAGTGATTGTCATTATTATTATAACTGCCTGAATGGATTCAACAGATTGAATAAAACCAGTCCTATCAAGCAAACTTCACTGATGCCATTTAGAGAAGCATTGCAATTAGACTCTAGACTAGGGAAGTCAGTGCTGCCTATGGTAGTCTCTTATCCTGTCACAGCTCCAGGACTATCATGACCTCCCTGGGGAGCACCGTCTGCTCACAGCTAGCCCTGAGTTGGTCAGCTGGTGGGAGGCAGAGCTCTTCAACGATATAACTGCCACGCAAGAGGTGCTAATGTTCTCCAGGTGTAGGTGCTGACATTCTGCAAAGTTGTATTCTTGAACAGCATGGAGGCCTAACAGCACATTTGTATTCTGAGCACACAGCTGACAATTCTGCTCCATTGCTAGGCCAGATCGGGCACAGCCTACCTCCTGACCACAATGAGGAATATGAGATGTCTCAATAATGGCTGCCATAGGCTGTCTTGCCTTGCCTTTTAAATACTGCAATCCTGTGAGGATTTCTTCAAGAATCCTGAGCTGGCAGACAGCTAAAATGGCTTGAAGCAGCCATTGCCTCCCCAAGAAAAAGTTCTGAACAGGCACCATCAAGCCCAGACTGTCACCTGCCTACGAGGCTTGGCAGCAAGGCTGATGTCTCTGAGAGATGAAACGAAGAGCACTCGGTCTCACCAGGCAGACTCAGGGCCTATGATTATCATCATTCTTCTGTTCTTATCATGAACATCACATATACGCAATGTAGAAAATTTAGAAGATGCAAAAATATAAAAAACAACAAAATGTTGAAAATCCCACAACTCAATAAAAACTATGAACATTTTGACTTTTTCTTCGACTTTTCTTATGAAAAATTTTTACAGTTATCATTATGCTATTCATACACAACATTATATCAAAATTACCCCATATCATTAAGTTTTCAAATTTTTTTCATAATGGCTAGATCATTGCATCATATAGATATACTATAATGTGCTTAACCAATCTCCTATTATTGGGTATTTACATTTTTCACATTTTCATTTTTATTATAAATAATTCTGTAATAAATATCTTTGTATGTGAGTCTTTGCCCACATTTCGAATTATTTCCTTAAGAGAGTTTCTATTTCTAGATGTGGAATGACTGGTTTAAATAGCGTAAGTGTTTTGAGGTTCTTGATTCATACTGTCCGATTGCCTTCTGGAAAGATAATAACACTTTATGGTCCCAAAACAGGCATGAGATTGCCATCTCGCCACATTCTTGCCAGTGGATTTATCCTTTTTAATTCTTTGCTAATTTAACAAAAAAAGAATATGATGGCTTCTTGTTTTCTGCATTTCTGCATTTCTCTATTGCTTTCAACATTTTACGTGCCTTTAGCCATTCATTTTGCCTCTTTTGTGAACATCCTGATCATGTCTTTTGCCCTTTTATCTTTTGATTTTTTTTTTTTTGCTAAAATCTATAATTAAAACTATTCTTACTCCACTTCCATTCAAGTTCATTATAACTAATTTTTCTCCCACTGAAAGAACAGTACATTACCTTTTGTGTCGGGGTAAAAAATGGTTCATCTGTCATTTTATTCCTGTGTAATTGGAATATAAAAACTTTTCTTTATGGAATGCAACCTGACACTTTAACTTGTTTAGGAAAATATATAATGGGTTATGTTTATTTTAAATTGCCTTGTGTTTATTACTATTTTGGAATGTTTTACTTCATGAATTTTAATTTGATAGACTAGGTATAGTTTTGGTTTCAAGTATAAGATTGTGGGGTTTTGGGAGATATTAAAATAAAAACAGAAACATGGTCGGTTGATTTACTTTCAAAGATTATGTCTCTGCATTAATTTCAGACATAAACTATACCTGAGATGACTTAGGACGTAATATGTTAAAGTTAACTGAGGTTAAAAAAAGACAAAAACCACAATGTTCATAAGAGAAACAACTACAGACAGATGGCCCAGATCAAATATCTGCTCCAGGAAGCCTTCTCAGAACTCCCCATGCAGAATTCCCCTCTCCCTCTCAAGTATACCCACAACTTACTGTGTGCCCCAGTGATGTTAGCCATTAACATCTACCTTGAAATGGTGATATATGTGCACATCTCTCTCTCCATCAAGGTGATTAATTTCTGGAGGGCAGGAACAGTGTTTTACCTGTGTATCCATTTGTTATCCCAATACAGTGCTTTGGGTATATTAGACGCTCAGTAAACGTAAATTGAACTGAACTAAACTTTAAAATTTTGAGAAGGGGACCATGTGGAATAGCAGAACCCATGTAGGCTTTTGAGTCAAATTGAGTCAGCTTGGAATCCGCCTCTGACACTTACCAGCTACGAGACCCCAAGCAAGTTAACTTCGCCTCCAGGGCTGCTTTGTCATCTAATATGGGAATAACAATGCCTACATGGCAGGCCCTCTAGGTTGGCTAACCCAACACCCATTGCCAACCCATTTCACCCTTGCCTTCCTTGACTAGTAAGCTAACTCCTCAATTTCCTAGCTTCCTTCCAGCTGGAAAGGTCATGGGCCACAGTTCTTGCCAATGAGACAAAAACAGAAACAGCTGAGAAAGTTCTAGGAAAGCTTTGCATTCTAGATAAAGCAGCTCACACACCCTAGATGAAGCAAGATGTCAACATGATGCCTACAGATACAGCACCCACTTTTCAACCACGAGGCCCCAAAACATGAAGACAATTGCCAAAAGCTAAGGAGGATAGAGTAGGAAGCTAGAAAGCATCTGGAGTCTTTAGTGGCATCTCTGAGACTCAATCCAACACCTGCCTCCCTCTGGACTTTTTATGCGGAAGAAATTATCCAAATTTGTTTAAGCCACTGTTACTGGGATGTTCTATTATTTATCCCTGAACACATTCCTAAGTGACTCTAGCTTATAGGATCACCAGAAGCAGTAAACCTACACCATTTATGTCAAGTGTTTAGCACAGAACCTAATGCATTGTAAGCATTCAATAAGTGGTCACTTTTAATAGCACTCAAGATTGTGTGACACGCTGGTGGACGGCAAGGAGTTCTGGAGCATAGAGTGTGTGAGAATTTGGAAGAAGACACTGGAGGAGAAAGCAGGGAACAGAGCAGGAGGGACCTTGTAGGCCACGTTAAGGACAGGAACCCATCCTGAGGGCAATGGACATGGAGCCTGTCAAGGCAACAGTACGAGACTGGATGATGCTTAATGGTCTCCTGGTTCTCTGGACTCCTGTAGATCGAATCCCCTTCACTATCAATCCCCCAAGACACATCTCTACCCCACAGGGTGGGACATGCTTCAGAATCTGTGCTTCCTAAGAACACAAGAAGTCTCAAAAGTTGTTCCCAACCTAGGCTCCTATTGATAGGTATCCACTCTTACCTTGATATACCAACCTTTGACATCGCTGTCTTGTGCCCCAGTGGCCAAGCATATCCCCCTAAAAGCCACTTCCTCTAGGGCTGGGTCCCCAAGATTGCTCTGAGTACTAAAAACCTGTCTCTTATTTCTCCTGGGTACCTGCCTTGGGCACCCTCATTAATCACCAGCCCAAAGCTTTATAGACAGTGGCTTTTAGGGGCCTTGGCTAACAGAACATGGCCCTGACCTGTCTTCTCCCCCTTCCAGATCTACATTCTGAGTTTACATACCCCTAGAATAGCATTTTCCAAATGTGTAATATAGAATCCTAATCCCTCAAGATATTAATAAGTAACTCAAAACAATATATATCATAGTCAAACAAGTCAGAAAAACATTAGGTTAAGCAGAGTTAAACAGGTTGCATTCCCATATGACTCATCAGAGCTTCTATACTGTGACTATAATATATAAAACACATACACACACAGCATAGTGTTTGGTAGTGTTTCCCACACTTGTTTGTTGGCAAATCTCTAAGCCCATGAATATCTCAAGGGCTAGTGCTTTGTGGGACATACTTTGGGAAATTCTGTCTTAGAAAAACAGACTTCTGACTTCCCTCCCATAGTTGGACAGCCCCTCCCCCTGTTGCTAAACTTTCCCTTCACCCTATGGATTTTCCCACATTCCTGGTCCCAGACTGGCCCTTACTCTACTTTTCTTCTCACACCCCGAGCCTCAAACCTAGATTCTACCCCACTGGCCTTTGCAACTCCCTAAACAAGCCATGCTTCTCCCACCTCAAAACCTTAGCATGTTACACCCCCTGCCCAGAAAGTTCTTTCAGCACTTCTCCACCAGGGAAACTCTTATTCACATTTCAAGACTTAGCTTGAGTAGCATATCCATTGTGAAATCTTCCCTAATTACTCAGGGCCAGATTCATTACTCCTACCTCTACATTCCAAGAGGACTTTGCACTTGCTTCTGTTGCAGCATTTATTATGTCGGTTACAATGATGGCTCACCTTCCTTCCTCTAAGGAGACTATTAATTCCTCAGGTAGTGTTTGTCCATAAATCTGCTCCAAGTAATCAGCAGATCTTGAGTAAATGTAGGTTTCATGAATGAATGAAAGAATAAATGAATGAATGGACTATCTTGAAATCCACAAGAACCTGCCTCTTTATCTTGACCAAGGGTGTTATAAATTAGTGTCCTATCGATTACCATTGCAGCTACCAAGGTCCTACTACAAGCCCAGGGAGGATCAGAATGCCAAGTAAACTCCCACAGCCCCCAATTACATTTTTGCTTAAAGGGGAAAAAAATAAATTTTATATTTAATGGCTAACAAAGCGAAACCAAGCAATTCTAGTTTTAATATAAAACTAATACCAACAGTCTGCCAACATTTAACGTATCACGTGAGTGGTAGCAGTTACCTTGTCTGTGGTCATTCTCTGCTGGTTGGCCTCCCAGAAGAGGAGCAGGCTGCTCACACACAGCCATGGAAACCAGCCACTGCTGAGTACTCAAAGCAATCAGTTTCAGTCAACTGCAAGGCTTGGATCCCAGCCTCGCCAATTGCACCAAGGGAGAAGCAAAATCTTCCCCAAGCATGAACACTGTGATGAGTCATGTATTAAGCTCACCATATACCAACCACAACCTCGAGGCTTAGACCCCAGCCACCTAAACCTGCCAAGGGAGGAGCTAATGTTTCCCTAATTGTAACCACTGGGCTGACAGCATAAGGATGGAGTCAAGGTCCTGCCAGGTCACTTTACATCAAATTCCAACCCTTGATCATGCTGAGGGGAGGCATTGGTGCTTCCTAGTCATGTAGCTGAAAAGCTCACAGTCCCAGAACCTGGTTCCCCACCCAGAGACTTATTCCCAGCCCTGCTAGATCATAGTATTGTATCTTGAAATGCCAGGGAGGACCCAAAACCTGTTACAGCACCTGGCCATGTGCAGTCTGGCCACTTGCCCTCATTTGCCAAACAAAACGTTGTAACAATTTATTGTGCATTTACTGAGAAGGAAAATCATGTTTGTTGGGTTGGTCACAGAGAGAGAAATAGAGGGGACACTGAGGAAATGGTAGCCCCCCTGCCACCACCCCCACAAAAGTACTATAGCTGCTGCAGGGGCAAGGCCACCCAAGCAGCCACCGCCACCTGATAAGTCAGGAACCTCACTCACCATCTCCACTTCACATTCAATTTACTCATGCCAGCTTTAACCAACATCCACCATCACCAGGGCAAGCATGTCATAACAGGGCAAAGCTGGACCAGATTGTCCCTAAGAAACTGACAAACCCAGAAAATATCTGAATATATAACAGGGAAGGATTTGAATCACTGGAGAGTACAGATTCAACTTCTAGACTTTCTGCTCTTACTCACAAGTAAAGAAATTGAGCTTTTTCACTCTGAGCATTTGCACCTCACACTATGACGCTGGGCACTCCAGGGGCCACGTATTTGACCCCTAAGCAATATGATACAGTGGAGGGAAGGAGGCTAGCAAAAAAATAAAGTCATTTATTCAGTAACTATTATGTTCCAGGTACTGTGCTTAACATTACTAAATGTTATTTCATTTCATCCCAAAATAGCTCTCAGATATTTCTCTCCCATTCTATGAATGGGGAAATTGAGGCTCAGAAAAGTTATAAATTCAAAGTTAAAACAGTGCTGAGTTAAAACTCACATCTGTCTGAATCCAAGATCCATATGCCTCCCTAAAATTGTAGCTATTCATATTAAAATAGTCGTGGTCAACTTACTATGGAATATGAGCATTACGGAATGTGGTCAACTTATTATGGGAAAGCAGGCAAGCCACAAAATACAAATAACTAAATGCCAGAGGCAAATCTAAACTTAATCATTTTCCAGTTGACTTTTCACATTGGAGGATTGCCTACATCACTTCCATGCATTAGATTTACATGAATCTATGAACCAAACTGCCTACGTAAAAGTCTTTTCCAGCATGAAATTTTAATCAATTTTATCTTCATTTTTTTTCTGGTTGTAATCTTATCCCTCCTATTGATGACAATTGATCAGGCACATCTAAATATGAACAGCAGAAAAGAAACGAAGAAAGGGCAGAAGATCTAAGAAATGGAAAAAAACAGTCATCATAAATGTGTAAAATATATAGTTAGAAATGAATGAAAATTTCTACTTTGAGATAGGTAAAATCTCTGCTGATGTTAATTTGGTTGATTACTCATGTTAAAACAACATCTGTTTACAACTCAGTGTTCTTGTCCGTGTAGCATGCTTTCCACCTTCCTCTACCTAACTCCTACACATCCTTCAAGACATGACTCAACGATCACCTCCTAGATTTCCAGGTGGGCTACTTCTACCTCCTCTACATTTCTGTAGCTCCCTGTGCATAATCATGTCATTGCCAGGACCATGGAGGTTCTGACCTTCCTCTAAACAGTGAGCTCCTTGAGGGTAGGGCCCATGTCTTCATGGTATGTTTATTCCCTAGCACGCAACTAACACCTGATAACACCCAGGAAAATCTGGATTGTCCAAACTGAATTTTTCCATCTTTATAAATAAGTGCTCAGATAAACAATATTTAAAATTGAAACGTAAGATCTAAGTTAGTGTTTTAAGCTATGCCGAAAACTATACATTTGCAGATAATATCCAGCTACAAAACATGAGAAGGGCCCAACTCCAAATTGTGTAAATGAAGGCCATTAATGTTGAATGAACTATACCTCAAATTCCTGCTCAAGGGAAAGTTAATGCTTGCCTTTCTGTATACCAAACAAAAATTCTTAAATCCTAGAATTATCTCAAGTGATTTCAGTGGTTGGTGTCATTCAACACACACTTGAGCAGTGGAAGTGTAGACTCTTTCTTTAGTGTTCAAGGGCCCTCGATGATTCTAACCTCAGCATTTCCTAACTGGTCTCCCTTTTTTGAGTTTCTCCTGAAATGTGTTTTTAAGTTCTGAGGCTTCTCCTGGAGTTGTACAACACTAAGCAGTCATTTAACATCACTGAAATTCATTTTTTATGTTTGACCATCTATAAACTCTGCCTTCACGGTTTCATGGAGGAGATAGAGAACTCCAGGGAGTGCCAAGACAGAGGTTGGCAGGACTTACGCTGGGACAATCCAGGCAATAGTGATCCAGCTTTGGAGATCCCCAATACGATTCATATAGATCGTAGAATATTTCATTTTCTGAACAAATTAAGTCCTTACAGAATATGAAAATATTGTGTCGAATGGGAGCCAATTGTAAAAGAACCAATTTACTATTTTAAAAACTTAGCAGAGTTGTAAGAATAAGAAAGATCAGACCCTATTGTAAATCATACCTTCAGTTTGAGCGTACATGAGTAAAGACAGGAAGCGGAAGGAAGATGGAATGAGGAAGTCAAAAGGGAGAGTGTTTGTCAGTTGAGAATTCCTGGCACTTAATTCTGAGGAAAAAATAACACTCCTTCCCTCATACTCTCAAAGCCTTGAGGAGCGAGGTAACATACCAGGATCCTTTCTGGAGCCTTGTTTTGCTGAATCAGTACCAGTTACTTCTGAGAATGTCCCAGAAGAGTTTCTTTCCCATTAGCTCCATGTATTTCCCCAAAACTACAGAAGAATGTCAGAACACCCACAATTATTCCAAGGGCTGAAAGTCTCAAATAACAGATCTTGCTGCTACATCCATTCTCTTGAAACATGAATTTTTTCATGTCATTCTCTGCTCAAGGACTTACAGCATCTCCCTCCTGCTCTCAGATCAGTTAGTGTTATTGAACACTCTGTTTGGTGCACAGCCCTCTGCTACATACAAGAATAACTGAGTAATTCATTCTTTATTCATTTTTTAAAATGTTTATTGAGCACCTACTAAGTGGCAGAAGCCATGTGGGCACTGGAGGGGATGCATAGATGAATAAGACGTGATCCCTGCCCTAGAGAAGTACAAAGATTCCTGGAGTTGGCAAACGGACAAACGATAATTACAATACACTGTGATAAGTCAACGCTAAAGATATATGCACAGAATCCAGTCACGCCTAAGAAGGCATCACAAAGAAGACATCAGCTGGGCTTTCGGGGAGGAGGAGGCATCTACCAGAGGACAAGCAGAGAAAGGGTACCCCAGGCTGAGGGAATAGCATGTGCTGTGTTGACCTAAATGAAACACAGGAAACAGTGAGAAAAGCAAACTGTTACTATGATAACTTGGTATTTTATTATGTGCTACAGATTATATAAATTTTAGGATAGTAGAGATCAAGAAGGCAGGAACTGGGATAGTCAGTCTTTGCTCCTGTTATTCCATTGCTATTCCCAGGTAGAATGGAAGGGAAAACACAGATCTCGGAAAGAGATCCCAGTCAGAATCACAGCTCCACTAAAGTGTATCCTAGCCAAATTAAAAATGCAGAAATTCACAGCCTTTCCCCAATACACCCATTAAAACAGATTCCAGCTTGTCTTCCTTCCCCATAAGTCCAAGGAAAGTCTTACTTATTAAGACCAGTTATTTTGGGCTTTGGAATGCAGAGTCAGGATGGGGGCTGGGAAGAGAAAGACTAGAGGCCCACAGACTAGGTCGGGAGCACCGAAATGAACGAGGCTCAGAACTAGTGCAGGATGAGATCACACAAAGGTGTAAAAATTCATCTTCATGGTATTCCAGAAACCCAAGAAAAGAAATTCAATTATTCTGAAACTGTTTTGGTTATGCATTAATTAATTGTTGCTGTCTATTTTGTTCTCTTTTGATTTTTAAGCAAAACACTGCCCGAGACTGGGCTCCATGGGTCATGGCTTTATAAGAATCATAGTAGCCATGTTAGAATCGTATTAGCTATTAAAGGGCTTTAATTTACCTTCTTCACTTGCCTTAAGCTGCAAAATGTAAACATACATATGTGAGAGATTTGATGAAGATGAAATGAATAATGTAAAATTCTAATAATCAAAGAGGATACTTTCTTTTCCACTCCTATTCACGCCCTTTCATTCAATTGTTTATGCAGTTCATGTATTTTCATCACCTGCTACTGGCATACCCTGTTAAACTCTTTGTCTAAATAAATCCTGCCCATCTTAAGTGCTCATCATGGTTTAGTCTGCCCAGCATCCTTTTCCCTCTTCTTTTTTTTTCCCCAAGCTTTATTGAGATAAATTTATACAATGTTATGTCAGTTATAAGGTATATCATACGATGATTTGATACACCTATATATTGCAAAATGTTTACCACAATAAGATTAGTTAACATCTCTTTCACCTCGTATAATTACTTTTTTATTGTTGTTATGGTGAGAACATTTAAAATCTACTCTCATAGCAACTTTCAAGTCTATAATACAGTATTAACTATAATCACTATACTCTATATTAGATCCTAGAACTTATTCCTCTTATAACTGGAAGTTTGTACCCTTTGACCAACATCTCCCCATTTCCCCCACCTCCAGCCCCTGGTAACCACCATTCTACTCTCTGCTTCTATAAGTTCTGCTTTTTTAGATTCCTCGTATAAGTGACCCTTTTCCCTCTTCTTAAGGTAAAAACTCTAGCCCCTTGACTACAGGTGTGGTAGGGGCCAAGTCACAATTTCTACTGGCCAATCACAATTTCTCCTCTTGGCCCAGTGCTGCTCCACGTGCATGCCCCTCACCCCAGCCAGGCCAGTCAGAGGGCTTCTCAGGATTTTTCAAACTGAAGCTAGGAGAGAGACTTTTTTTCTGTCTGAAATTAAGACTTTAAAGATGTAAGCATAAGCAGCTAGCAGCCCTAATTCTGGCCACCAACTTAGAGAATTTTGAGAGAAAGAAGCCAACCCACAGAGAGAAGAAAAAAGAATCCAACCGACAGAGAGAAGAAAAAAGAGTATCCCTGGCCTTTCTAGGGGCTGATTATAGGAGTCAATAAATGCAACCCTATTTGCTAAACTAATTTAGGGCGATTTTCTCCCAGGTGCTAATCAAAGAGCTCTGGCTGACACAGTATCTTCTGAGACCTCACTCAATGCCCTGTCTCCCTGTCTCTGGGCCATCCTGACTGCTCTCTTAGTGCCTAGAGCATTACTGCCCACACCACATAACCTGCCTCTGACAATGTATGGCCACTATTGTTGTGTGACTCTCTTTTTCCCCAAACATTGTGCTTCTTAATGCCAAAGGCCTCATCACTAAGCACTTTGTAGGTACTCAATAAATGTGCTGAGATAAACCAAATAATCTCACAAACTATTAGAGCTAGAATGGGTCTTAGAGAATTAGCTGGAAATTCTCTGGGAACCCAGAAATATACTGTGATTGTCTTTTTCTTTCTATAGTAGTATTTCCTGGGAGGCAGCATGAAGATGGTCATATAAATGTACACTGCAATTCTTCCCGAGTAATCACAAATACATCATAATATCAAAATATTATGGGCATAATATCAAAACTAGCCCACATGTAAGTGTGCATGTGTATAAATGCACCCAGACATACCTTATTATAAGGGAATATTCATGTTCAGGATTCCTGAGTTCAACTCTAATTCATTGCCTCCAAAGACACCAAAGCATATCGTATAATTTAAACCTTATGGTAATTCAGCAATAGATATTAAATACCTAAGAAACATATGTAACTTTTGACCAACAATTCTGCCTCGAGCAATTTACTCTAACACAAGAATTTGGAAATGTTTACAGCGATTTAGCCATGAAGATTTTTATTATAACACTGTGAAAAATGGCAAGAAATTGAAAAATATCGAATTATCTATTCATAGGGGATTGATTAGAGAAATTGATGGCCTGTTCACACAATGGAATTCCATTTTTAAAAATCATATAACAGAGAAAGATGTTCACATTATTGTTAAGTGAAAAAAAGTAGGTAGCAAAATGGTGTGTATACAGAATGATCCCAGTTTTGTGCGTATATTTAAATATACACAGGTATATACATATGTGAACTTATAAAGCCTGGAAGAATATACATCAAAAGGTTAACTGTGTGTATCTTTGGATTGTAGCATTATATGTGAGTTTGATTTTCTCTTTTTTGCTTATCTTTATCTTGGGAGTTCTCCACCTTAAATATATATTATTTTTGTGTAATTAGAAGAAAACGAGAACAATTTTTTAAATACACAAGAAAACATTCTTAGAGAACAACTAATCCAAAATCCTCACGTTGCAGAGGAGGAAACTGAGGCCCAGAGAAGTTATGCAGTTTGCCCAAGGTCCTACAGCTAGCAAATGGCAAAATCAGCACCCCATGCCCAGGGCAGAGTTCTTTCCACCAGACCAGGCAACCACCACTGAGTATTGGGTTTAAAAATGCCAGCTGACTTCATTTAACTCTGCATTTGGAAATGACCATCCTAACACAAGCGCACTTACACACGGGAGCAGTAGTAAACAGAAATGTGCCTTGAATTTCATCTCATGCATTGGTTTCAGTGCTTTAAAAAACAGTGCTGGCATCACCTCCTGGCATTGTATTATGGGATGGGATTTATTATGGAACTGGGACCAAATTCCTCAATTAATAGGCAGAACATAGGTTCAATATTAGTGAAGTCAAGTTTTTGCAGCTGCTCTAAGTTCTCATTTCTTCCACAGCTTAATTTGCTACCTTTGTGATTTTAACAAATGGAAAGATTATGTGTTCATTTATAATAATTGGCTATATGCTTCCACTACCTTACAAAGATACAATGATTTTCAGGAAACATAACAGACCATGACCTATAAATTCAATTTCCAATGGTAAAAATGCCCTGACCAAAGTGGATGTTGATGACGAGCTAATGTGCTCTGTAGCAATCTGTTTTGAGCATTGAATTGACCTGTAAGCATTCCAGATATCGCCTGACGAAAATGGGTTTTATTATTTTCCATTAGCAGCTGCTACAGCAAAGTGAACGGCCAGTCCACAAGGGAAATAAAAGTGCTTCCCTCTTCGCAGAAGCCTCTGCTGCAAATGTAAACAAAGCCAGTGCCTCCTCCTCTCCCCTCCTCCCACCCTGTGCCACACTGAAATTTCCACCCTCCAGGGCCATGGCTAGCAAATCCTGCTTCTGTGGCATCTAATTAAAGCTTAATGGCATTTCACTAAAGTATTTACAGAGTACCTACTAAGCTCTCAGCAGTTTGCAGACCTTGGTACATGGGAAGATGGGGAAATAGCACAGGGGAAGGAAGACATTGGGAAAACTGCTCCCTGCCCTGAAAACCATCATGAGCCATCCAACTGGTTCTTTGTCATTCAAATAACAAGTGCCTAGGGCCAGCCCCAGTGGCCTAGTGGTTAAGTTCAGCACGTCCCCTGCTCCATGTTCTGTTTAAGTGGCCCAGTTCAGTTCCCCAGCTGGCTCAGACCTACACCACTCATCTGTCAGTTGCCATGCTGTGGCGGCGGTTCATGTACAAAACAGAGGAAGATTGGCAGCGGATGTTAGCTCAGGGTGAATCTTCCCCAGCAAAAAACCAAAATAAAAAAATAACAAGTGCCTATGCTGTTAATACCTTACATGTATAATCTCTAATTCTCACAACAGCGTTACAAAATAGATATCATTATCTCTCTTTTACACAAGTGAAAAAATGAAACCTGGAGAGGTCAAGTGATGAACATAGCTGATAAGTGATAGAGTTGGGCTTCAAACCAGGTCTCCCTGGCACTAAAGTCTGCACCCTTCACAATACCCTGAACGGATCCTCAAGTCCACCAGTCATAGCTAATGAAACACGGTGTGGTGTGGTGGGAAGGACCAGAGATTGTTATCAGGAGACGTGTGTCCTCATCAACCTAACCACCTGCAAGCTCCATGTGACTTTAAGCAGGTGTCCAAACCTAAATTTTTTTACCTGTAAAAAGGAATGATAAGACCTCCCCATATGGATAATGTGACACTTAAACAAGAATAAACAAAATAGTGTAGGTAAAAAAATTCCTGATACTTAGTACCAAAAAATGTCTAACATTTGACCAATTAAAAGTGCTCTAACGTTGACAAAAAAATAAAAGGTGTGGGAGGGG
Source organism: Ceratotherium simum simum (assembly GCF_057802395.1). Classification (NCBI taxonomy): domain Eukaryota; kingdom Metazoa; phylum Chordata; class Mammalia; order Perissodactyla; family Rhinocerotidae; genus Ceratotherium; species Ceratotherium simum. Next base: position 44,407,359 of record NC_141914.1, read on the forward strand.
GAGTTTGGGAATGGCAAAAAAAAATATGTTTCCTCCAGCTGGATTTAAGTACCTGAAGATGTTCCATGGCTACCTTTGTCTGCCAACTACACACAGATCCTGTAGGAAGTCTGTGCCATTGTAGTGGTCTGCTTTATCCTTGGTGCTTCTTGCATTTATGAAATCATTCAGTGTTATCTTTGTTTCTACAAGTTAACCACAAGGTTAACTCATAATCTTCCCACTTTGGGCATCTGCATCCTGCAAAATAATCCTCTTTTTTGGCAAATGCGTACATACATCCCTAAGTGAGGTACACAATCATTTCTCCAAGAATGTATTAGGTTTCCTTCCAGAGAGACAGAAAAATCGCTCCAAGGTATCATACCAAAAAAACGAAAAAAGCCACCTCCTCCTCTACAGGCTTTTTACCTTCTTGCCAGGAAAGCTTGACCCAAAGCTCTTTCTCCAACCTCTCTTCTCACACTTCCGTCTCCCTGGGTGATCTCATCTAATTCCACAGCTTCAACACTCACCTAATCCGTGCGATTCCTAAATCTCTCTCTCGAACCGTGACCTCTCCCCGTGCTCCTAATTTGCATTCTTAGCTGTCTGCCAACGAGCAATACCCAGACACATCCCTGACACCCCAAACTGAGAACTGCAAATCCAAAGCCCATGTGTCCTCCTGTGTTCCCTGCTTCTCTTCAAGGTACCATCATCTTCCCAATCTAGATCAAAAGTAGCAGACATCTTGACCTCTTTCTTCCTTCATGCCCTTTACTCAAACCTATCAATTCTCTCTCTCTGCCACTTCATTGATATCTCTCCCTTCCTTCCCACCTTTTCCACCACTGTCCTAGTTAAGTGCTTATTATAGCTCTTACCATAGCCTCCTAACTGACTTCCTTGCTTTTAGACTCTCTCCACTCTAATTCATTTTATACATGGCTAACCGATTAATATAATTCCTAAAATATAGTTCTGATCATGTCTTCCCACTACTCAGAAACTGTCAACAGCCATTGCTTGCTTATAGAAGAAAACACAAACTTACAGAAGCGTTCTGAATGTTATTCCCTTGTTATTCCCTCACCCTGAAGGCCCTTCTTCCTTAACAATGACCTTTTAAAATCCTCCTTCCACATTTGGGCCCAGCTCAAATGTCATTTTCCTGAGATGCCTTCTCCCTTATTTGCAATTCTTATTAACTGTTACACTGTAGCATGAACCAATTCTGACTCGGATGATACTGTACCACTGCATCTCTAATAGAAGGACCTGGCAACTGTACCCTTCCACTTCTTCCTTCCCAGCCTTTGCTATTTTGTCAGCTATTTTACTTCTACGTGCATTATGAACACAACAATAGTTATTTCAATTAACTTTTAAAGACACATAAATAAGAACAATACAAGTCTTTACATTTACCCGCATATTGCAACTTCTGGTGCGTTTAAGCTTCGGCCAGTTTTACCCTACCACTGAGGCAAATCCCTCTGGGTATTCTACCTGGTGCCTCAGGAATCATTTGGTTTTCCCATCTGGCTGGTAGGAACAGGAACAATTCCTGGCCTGTGTGACGCTTGAGGATTGTTTTCCCTGATCCTTTCAGTCAGTTCTTTCCCCAGCCTGAAGGTAGTTTTCTCACACACATGTGCTCATCGGTACTCAGCTGAATGCTCAAGGGGGACCCTTGGCAGAGCTCCAGAGTCCTCCCTCTGTTCAATTCTCCCCTCTCCAGTGAGCCACCCTGCAAATTCCAGCTGCCTTGGCCTCCCCAGACTCCCAGTTTCATTTATCAACTCAAGGGGACCGCCGGGCTCTGCCTAGATTTCTGCTTCCTTCTTTCAGCCTAGAAACTCTCCAGGCGGCAAGGTGAGACAACCACAGGGCTCCCTCACCCTGTTTCCCATCTCTCAGGGATCACTGCCCTTGTTACCTCATTCTAAAGTCTTGAAAACATCAAGGACGGTGGGAGGGAAGAATGAAGGAATGAAGAGAAAAGGAGAGAGAGAAAAACAAAAAAAAGAGAAAGAGATAGAAAAGAAATAATCCTACTCAAGGTTTCAGAGTAAAGGGAAAATCCCTAGGATTACAGCCAATTGTCATGGGAGGAATTTTTCTTCTTGATCTATTTTTGGCAGTCAGTTCAACTTCATGCATCATTGTTGTACTTATGGCATGTACAGTAGCCAGAGAGAAACCCATAATATCTTTTCTGTCTGGTGGGAATCTTATATTCCTATGCACAGTGACAAACGGCCTGATCACAACAATTTTTTTCTCCAGGCATCATAGTGTTTTAAATGCCTCTGAATCTGTGGGACACATTTAAAAGGAATAGAACTCTTACAACATACCAAACACAGAGACCACCATACAAATTAGCAGAGAGCATGGAACATTGGAGTAGCATCATTTTTACAAAGGCTTTCAACGAATACAAAGCCATCAAGTCTGAGGAATGTGGAAGAACAAAGGACATCTAGGCTACAGAAGCATCCATTTTGAAGGCTATTTTTTTCCTCTTTCAGTAAGAATAATACTCAAACATTTATGCAAGGGCAGAAAATTAGATTTAATCGTGGGAAAAATAATTACAGATGGCTTAAGGCAGCTTAAGATTTTCACCACTTTATCCTTTATTTTCAGTTTAACCTTCTGGAAAAGGCCAAGTTTGTGGTAGTGGCTTTTGAATCAGGCTAATTCACTGCTTCGGTCGTTTTTATCCTTTAGTGGAGATTTTTCAAAAACCTGAACTCTTCACAGGAAAATATCTGCTACATTAGAAACTGACTCACGTTTCCTAGTTTTTCATGAAACAATGACATTTTTTCCCTTTGATGCTCTCATCTAACTCCACAGGAAATTTTACTACCGAGCTGCTTTCATCTCTCTCCTGAAGATAAATGATCCCTGGTCTCCTTTAGACCTGCATAAATCACAAAGCAATCTACTAAGAGATGCCCGTGGCAAGCGGCTTCAACTAGAATCAAAAGGGACCGTCAGAAATATCCATACTGCTTACACAAGGAGTAACCGAGGCAGAGTAATCCAAATACTGCTTCCCCTATTCTTATACACACAAAGCATGGCACCCAGGGTTGTTGAGAAACTTGAATTAGCTCCTCTCTGACCTAAAGCACCATGGTGTCTGTTACAGGTAGCTCTGAGTGCCCTGCTCTTCCTCAGCACGAACATGGCCCGCTGGAAACCAAATTCTTGCAAGGAATACATTGATCAAGAAATCCATTTCCTTGGGTTTTTTTAAAATTACTGTTTAGGGGCCGGCCTGATGGCATAGTGGTTTATTGTTTATTGTTTATTTATTGTAGTTAATTATTGTTTATTTATTTCTTATCACACATACAACATTAATGGGATACCAAGTGGAAAAGAAAAAAAGTTATCACCCATAATCCTGCCATCTAATGAATTAAAATATTTCCCTTTGCCTGTACATATGCATCATTTTTCCCAAGGACCTATTGGGGCAGAGATATAACTTTCCATCACTCTCTTCTTTTACTTAACAAAGACATTTTCTTTCTTGCACACATAATCTTCCTATTTGCCAAGGGATTAAATTTCATCAGGTGACGTACCTACTATTATTTAACTTGCATCCTGTTGGAGCAAGAGACTTAAAAAGATAGCATGAAGAAGTGGTTACTAGCCCAGGCTCTGTGAATAAACTGAATTTGAACCCAGGTTCTGCTATTACTGATCTGGGACCCTTAGGTTGACTACTCCCTGTCTCTAGGCCTCCCATTTTATCTGTACTATATAAAAATGAGAACAATGCTATCCATCTCCTTTAACGGGTTACTGTGAGAACTAAATGAGACAGCACATGTAAAATCCATAGCATCTCTCCTGGCTCATAGTAACCACTAAATAGATGCTGACTGTTTTTATTAGTAGTAATAAAGAAATATATTTTTTAGCTAATACAATTATGCAAGAAAATGAGAGGAAAATCCTTCAGTTGACTTCAGAGAAGTGAGATCTGATCTGCAACTTTGCCCATTGTTACGCAACTGCCCCTCCCATCACCTCTTGTCTCAGACACAGGGTTAACAGTCAATGGCTGGTCCCAGCAGGCCTGGTGCAGAGCCTTGGGCTTTGATCTTGCATAACAGAGATGGGGTCGCTATTGGCCCGGTCACCCAGACCTGTGGCATTGAAAGGGAAAACTTAGACATCGGCTAAGTCCAGCTGACACCTTGTGTCAAAAGGAAATTGAGGCCTTGAGAAATGAAGTTATTCCTCCAAAGTTGCAATGACCAGGACTCACTCAACCACAGTCTCCCAACTTGTCTGCCTTTGTTGGTTGCTTCCTTCTGCTGCAACTCTGGCCCTGTTTACAAAACATTGAGGCTATCTACAGGAATTCATGCCAGGAACTTAGCTTCCCAGCCCTGAAGTCTTTCTCAGCCTCCTTGCTTCTGTGGTGAGGTCACCTTTCCTGGAAATCCCTATGATTTCTCTCTGCAAGCCCTCGGCAATGCTTGTGGTACTGAGATCAGCAGAGCCAAAACTAATGATTACGTGTTAAGCAGAATAAGCGACATCTTTGATTGAGCTCAGTCAAAACCACATTCAAATCTAGAATCTCATTTTCTTATACTTCAAAAACAGGGGACCAAAGAGTTCTTCTCTATTTACTCTCTTTTCCTTTTTTTCTCAGTTGCTTTCTATATCTTTGTGCATATTTAATTATTCATTCCTTTCCTCTGCCCCTAGAAGAACCCAAATTTTTCTAATAGATCATATCAAGGTAGTTACAGTTTGACCTAAAACAGGAAGTGCTCACCTTTTCATAGAAAGGAAGTCAATTCTCAAGAAGATAATCATAACAGACCAAAAGGTTTTATTAAAGTGTGCATAAGGAGCTGAATTACAGTTTATCTACAAACCTATCACTGCTGTTAATCAGAAAAAAACACATTTCTGATAAAGTTTGTCACCTGAAATAATCTTTACAAAAACTTGAAACATATACTGGCTTCCACCCAATCAGTTGGCTTTACCCTATAGGTGCCTGTAGTTGAATTTTTAACACCCATCAGCGTGTTAAAAATTTATATATATTTTAGGCTCTGTCCATTTTTGACCGAGAAACCACAAGCTACGTGAGCATAAAAGTTTTAGGATTTTAAAGAAATCTAACTTTAGAAGTTTCTAACATCCTGCATCCACTAACTCAAAGTAGCTTAGTTGAGTGTTGCCAAGTGGAGAGAAATGAATAAAAATGATGTGCAATTAGCCCAGCTTTAATACGAAAATAATTGCTTCGAAAATGGTAGTAAATTCTTGGTTCTCTTGAAAAGGCTAAATGTTATCAAAGTACAATATAGCTCCACTAACACCAGATTTCCACAAGTTTCAAATTGGCATTAGTTGAGTTAATAAGATGTTTACCGAGTTTATGTTTTTCTTTTTATAACAGCATTAGGTTTATAGGAAAATCTTCTTTCCCATGCTTGCCCTTGGGAAGACTCATTCTTTTTCTCTTACCATATGCCCCATGTTCTCTACCATGAAGACTCACCTACCCATTACCATCCCCAACTCACAGCTAGGGAAGGGAAGCTCTGCCCTGCACATTACAGTTAAATAAAATCGATAGCTGTTTACCACGCAACCACTGTGTGCTCAATAAAATACAAGTTGCTGTGAAAAATGAAAAGACCTGTGCCTGAATCATGGGCTTTACAATCTACATCATATTTCCTTGTGACCCTGGTAAGTACGGCCCAAGCAACGAGGTCAACAGAGAATGAGGCAGGGGAACAACTTAAGAATAATCATGGGCTCTTGGCCAGACTTTTCCACCTTTCAGATTGCTAGAGCAGGTCAGGGCAGGCCCTCCCTTTCAGAAGTCAGTTTCCAAATCTTTGACGTAAGCACGTCCCAATAGCAGCTACCATTTACTGAGCTCTTGGTTTGGTCCAAGCTGAGTGCATTCAGTCTTTGCAATAACCTTATAAAGTAGGTATTGTGATCCCCATTTTGCAGTTGTGGAAACTGTGGCACAGACAGTTCAAGTTGTTCAAGGGTAAATAGCTTTAAAAAGTAGCAAAGCAGGAATTTGAACTCAGGACTAACACCAGTGCCAAACTTCCCAATCAGATTCTAATCACCTACTTTGCCAGGATGTTTACCTCCCACCTCCACCTTTGCCAGTGCCTCAAAAATCTTCCATCCAGGAAGATCAGGATCATTATAAAGAAACAGAAAGAAAAAGCTTTGAGCCAGAATGTAAACCTTGGTTAGAGCCGTCAACAACCTCTTTTTTCCTATTATTGTTGCACTAAGCTATATAACATGAAATGTTGTTGCCCAGAGTTGTACTAAAGATATATTGACTAAATATAAAACTAGCCCATTAACTTTTAAGAATTTTCTTCTCAAATTCCGTATGGTATGTGCAAATTAATTAAGCTCTAGCGCTATAAACTGGAGATAATCAGTCTTAACCAGCTGAAGAGCCACTTTGTCATCCAGTAGTCAGAAAAACCACCAAATAATTAAGCACATTTCTGATATAAAAAGGCACATAAACATTTTATGATAAAATAACAGTACATTCATCTAAATGGCTAAATAAAGGTTGCTGCCTGATTCTCAATATTTTTCAACTCAGAAAGAGGTCTGGAATTAATATCAGGTTCAGGGCCCATCAATTCCTCTGCTACTGACTAGGCTGGTGATCAAACGTCAGGGAAAACACTTGCTGACTCAGATTTAAAATCGATGATTTCTAAAGGGTAATAATAATAGCAATACTGCTACTTTTCATTTGTTTAGTAGTTAAGAGGATGATTTTGTTTTTCAATAAACATGGGTTTATATATCAGCTCTATAGTGTTGCAGCAAATTATTTAAACTCTCCAAGCCTAATCTGTAAAATGGGGGTAATAAGGACTCTCTCATGGGGTCATTGCAAACATCACTTAAGATACTGCACTTGACACCATGCCTGGTACACAGTACAAGCCTATTCTATAAAGGGTAGCTATTCTTCAGAGGTGGTTACAAAAAAGAGAAAAAAAGTCACTGGGGGTTTAAGGTTTGGGTTTCTTGGGAGGACAAGGATTGGCTTGGTATTTTCATCTTTGATTCCTTTCAGAGGTACTAGTATTCAGTATTCATCCATCATAACCCCACGCACACGCTGTAGGCCATTAACACATACGGTTCTGGTGCTGGTGCGAGAATAGGGCTGGGTTGCTCAATAGAGATTGTTGTGTTTTTATGTTTTAAGTGCTATTTTTCCCTGAGGCTTTCAGCATGTCACTTTATTTCAAAGACAAGTGGCTCACGCGTCTAGAAAGCCATGTGCTGAGGCTCCCTGTCAGAGATTCTATTTATTCACGAAAAGGTCATCAACTTGGAGAGAGCCTTATTTTTACTCCAGGCTGATGTGCATAGCTGCAGAGAGTTTGGGTGCTTAATGATGCTTATTGCCAAGCCGTCCTGAGGTCAGCGATCCTGTCACCATTAAGTCACGGGATTAACAGGCATTATTGTGATATGTGGCATAGGAACCTCCTCTTGGTTCCCTAAATATATTATATTTATGTAGTGCCACAGGGCATGTAAACTGAAACACTGAAGAAAATATGTTTTTTGTGATTCCATCAGGAAGGACTTGTGATTTTGCTTTTTGGTCTCTTGATTGCTGTTACGGAGGCCCCTTTCTGCTTTATGGTGCAGAGTCTGCCCAAGCTAATTGTGCGATTGAATAACAGCTCCTGGAGGAGCTCACCAGCCTGGGCCTAAGAAGATGCTGGCTTTCCACCACCCCATTCACTGCGTGAGCTACATGAATCACCCGAGCTCTCTCAGCCTCAATTTCCCCCTTCATAAAACAACAACAACAACAAAACCAAAAATGATGTTACCAAGGCTGGCCCAGTGGTACAGTCGTTAAGTTCTCGTGCTCTGCTTCAGCAGCCTGGGGTTCGCAAGTTTAGATCCCAGGCGCGGACCTATACACCACTTATTGGGCTATGCTGTGGCAGGCGTCCACATATAAAGTAGAGGAAGATGGGCACAAATGTTAGCCCAGGGCCAATCTTCTTCAGCAAAAAGGGGGGGTTTGGCAACAGATGTTAGCTCAGGGTTAATCTTCCTCACACACACACAAAAACACAATGTTCCCTTTAAGATACTATGTCCTAAAAGGTCTATAATTCTACTACCATCTTCCTTTTTCAAATTTACCACTTTGCCAAGTATTTCATTTCTCTACTGATGAATGGTATGGAATGGAATTAACAACTGCTACCTAGAAGATATAATTAAGCTTGTATACTATTTTCTATAACTAATATGCAATGGATTTTAATTTTATTCATAATTACTAACTTCAAGCTTAAAATATCTGTGTATTAAGTAGGAATATTGCGCCATTTTTACAGCCTCTTCTTCTCATATTAATAAAATAACACAATAAAACACCGCCCACACAGATGATAAGCCTCGTTCTGTCACCGGGAAGTGTAATTAGCAAATTAAAGAGTTGGACTTACACTTACACTTAGATTCTCAAGGTTTTGTTCTCATTTAAGTAAAGCCCATGGCCTAAATCACAGTGATTATAATATGGTACTACATATACGTCTGCCTTATACAATCATGTTTTTATTTCCCATTTTCCAATACGAGAGCTAGATTTTGTTTACATTTTGATTTACTAAAGATTTTTCCTAAATAATATCTTCTGAAAATACAAGCACAAAACATACATATAATGCATGGGTTTTTTATAGGGTCCCCTATAAATATTAGCTTGTATCCAGTCTTTGCTGGTGGCATGTAAATAGAAATATCAGTGCTTTCAATTTAGAGAATTTTATCCTTTCCCTATTATCTCCAAAAAACGTTCTTTGAAAGAAACATTACTATCTTTAGCCTGGTTACTCTGTGTGTCTCTGGAATAACAGGATATATAAATCAGTTTTAGAAGCAATACTCCAGAAAACACAGGAAATTCTGCAATGAGGGAGAGACACAACTTCCTAGCCAAGGCACTCCCTTGGATCTAAAGGTCATCTGGCCAATTCTATGAGACATAAATATGTTGTGGTTGAGTAGACACATTGGACCATGCAGATGGAAGCTCAAATCCTAGTTCTGCCACTTACTAGTGGTGTGACACTGGGCAATCGTTTAATCTCTGTAAATTTCCATTTCTTCATTTGTAAAGTGGAGGAAATACTGCCCACTTCATAGGATTCATGAGAAAATTAAGTAAGATAATGTACACAACATGCTAGCACATAGTAATCACCCAAGAAATCGTGGCAGTTATTATTATTTTTATTATCATTGCAATTTCTATTAATATTATTATTTCAGAAAGACTGTGACCCTAGGGGTGTGTGCACACCATGGTTTCGGTGATGACATTCAGGCAGCATTAGTTTCCCTCAGGGTCCAGCTGTGCCCAGGATGAGGGGAATTGGAGCTCAAAGACACACAGAAAACTGACAGCATTGAAGACCTCTAAGGATGCTCAAAACAGTCTTCCTAGCCCTGCCTGAGGCTGCATTACTGCCTACCACGCTTGTTTCTGCCCTTAGGCACATATTCCATTTCTCTGTTTCCAGCCAGATTTCCTAACTTACTTTGTGTCCCTCCTGCAGGAGTCATCATAACACCTCAGTTCAGTGACAGAGAGTCAAATAACTCCCGTAGGGTCACTGCTCCTCCAATTGGGAGAAGAGGGGAATTAGAAGATGGGACTCAAGCAGAGGAAGAGGGGTGAACTCAGCAAGTCACATAGACACATGCACACACACACACACACACACACACACACATACACTCCATCATTGATTGTAAAATCAGTATAGTGACCAGTAATACTTTTCATAAAATAGAATAGAAAATATCAGTACACACTCCATGCAGTAAGCAAAGTATTATTTTGTTAAACTTTTATTTCAGTTATGTTTATGTGTACGTGTCTGTCTTTGTATACATGTGTGTAAACTGGGTTGCAATATAAAATGTATTTCTTTTTGTTCTCATTTGTAGTAGAAGACCATTAGGTTCCTTTTAAGTAGAAAGCCTACTCTGCAAAATCTGTAGAACTGGGATCCAAAATGGCACTTGTTATGGAGGCTTTGGTCTGGTATTATTGGGTTGGTCTATATTTTTTTCCAATAAGAAAATAAATTGTCTCCTCATCAGTAAATAACTGTGTTAAAAGGATATAACTAGGATCTACAGTCAATCCCCCAGGAAGATGAGAAGTGTGCTGAGAACTAGATTACAGTGTCAAGAGAACACATTGATTGGTGCTGGAAGCCTGCTTTGGACTCCATGACCTTGGAGACTCCTTGGCTCAGTGGCCCACTTCTACACATGATATTCCACCCATGGGAACTGGGCATGCTTGTGAAGACCTGAAGAGAGGGAAAAACTGCTAGGGAGGAGGAGATGGGGAATTATCTCCTAGTATGGATACACACATCAGCTCACACACTCACATAAGCGCACACAAAGAAGCCAGAAGATGTAAGATGTACCTGGGCATCTGTCAAGCTTCCATAGGCCAATGGAAGCGTACTTTGGGTCAGTGACAGAGCAGGCCTGGGATTTCAAAGCCCTCTGAAGCCTGTTTTTCACTCTGCTTCTCCTTGGCACAGAATAAGTCACTTCATTCTCCCCTTCACCCCGGTGGCTAATTAATTTACATTGAGAACTCTAACTGCCAAGATAGCAGACATTCCAAACATTGGTCGGTATGGATTCTCCCTGTTTGAAAACTTAAACAGGAAATTTTAATCAGAAAGTGCTCGGCAAACATGAAATCAGAGCAAGGTGAACCAGTAGAAGGATCTCACCTACCAGTTCTCCAAGTGATCACAGTCTGAGGGAGCCCAACAGCCCTGAATGCTCACGTTACAGCCCAGGCCCTCTTTCCCTCTTCTCATCTCAGCTCACCACACTCCTACTAACATATTAGTTCTTCAGATGATGAGATGTGATCAGCTTGGTTTCACTTACCAGATCCCACTGTCCTAGACTGAGACCACACCCAAATCACCTTGGCTGTCCTCACAGGTTTCCACATAATGACCATACATGTATAGATGGCCAGTCCCTTCCATTTCTACTGAAGATGATTGGTCTCAATCATTATTAGTGAAATTTCTATCTCAACCCCAGAGGGGTGCCATGATACAAAGTTCTGGGGACCCCTTACCTATATCACCACGTGTGAACACAAAGCCAAGAAGGGGACCCCCAAGTGCAGCATCTTCTTTTTATTCTAGTTGGTCTAGTGCAGTGGGTTGGTACTAAGGTAACTATTTGCTTTTAGTATTATTTAGTTCCTATTCTAGGTTATTTTCCATATAAATGATGTATTAATAATTTGAACATGCACCCTGGGAGAGTTTTGCAATTGGAACAATTTTTAAATCAAAGAGATAAACACTATAAACAAGGCATAGTTTTTTGAGTAGCTCTCCAAGGTTTGTTGCAATTAGTCATGGGCTTCAGAATGCAACTCTACTATCATTCTATTGAACATGAGTCACACATGCTTTGTGGCCATCATTTCAGGAATAAATACCCTGCACCTTTCTTTGTACGTCTTCAGTATTGTTAAAGTCCTCTGCTTCAGGAATTTTGATTATCGATATGTTAACCATAATTTCAAATCAAACTCTAGACAGTTTCTGAGATTCAATTTGGTCTGATTTTATGACCTCTTGTAAAATGTCTTATCTGATCAAATTTTGGCCATCCCTTTGCACTTATTTTGATGTTAAAATAAAATATAGATTTAAAAGAAAATAATTCTGACCCTTTGAAACAATTTTGAACCCATTTTAAATTACCTAACTACATTCAATAGCATTTGGGAAGATTCACTGTTTCAAACCCTCCCCCTGCAGTCCATCACTTTTGCATCACCCCCAATTTGGCAGGATTTTATAAGTATAATATTCTCCAACTTTACAACTAAAACAACAGCATATACATACACATAATTGTATTGAGGGTGGGCTAGCATTTACACGTGTCCTCATTAATCCCTGAATTCCTTCAGCCCGTGACTCAATTTTTGTGACGCTTTTGTTTTCATTGTATTACTGCCCTGAGTCATTCAGTCACTATTTATCGAATACTGGAATTTCTCAGTTCTTTTACTGATTTGTGGAGACAATAGGTCAGAATATTTGAAACTGAGGCTCTCTCAGAAAAACAGACATATGGTCCAAGAAAGGAGTAGGCATCCCTCCACGAGAGAGAAGGCGGGACAGAAGGCATGCCCAGGGCACTGTGTCCTGAGCATCAGGGCAGGCCAGTGCAGCTGTCAATCAAAGGAGGAAGAGTCCAGTGATCATCGCCATTATAGCAACATTTCGTGAGTACTTACTGAATTCAGGTATCACGCCAAGTGCTCTCTATGCATGAACTCATTGAGCACTCATAACAGACCTGACAGAAGCCTTCATTAGCCCTGTTTTATAGATGAGGGAAGGGGCTTGGAGAGGTCACTTAGAACTTTTAGAGCCTGGATATGAACCCAAGTCTTCCCAATTCCGGAAACAATGCCCTGGGATTTGAATCTGCTCCTTGACAAAACGCAATGCCCATTAGACCTGTAGGAAGCTGCACACCTCCTGGCTGTCATTCCAGCCTCAGCCCCCAAGTCAGGCTTTACAACATCCCCATCTGTCTCAGAATGAAGTGTATCCTCTGGGTTCTAAAACTAGAAAAATGTCTGCAGTGTGGTGGGCAGGCAGGAGGCATCTTTTCATTTTTTTCCTTTAAATAATTCTCATAACTAATGCAATTAACCATTCCTGAATCCTCACACTTTCCCCCTCAACATGTTCTTTTTTGATTATTTATTATTATCACAATTAACATTTATTGGACACATCACTGTGCAAAATATGGAGAAAGACAGACTCCCCCACCCTTTTGGCTTATGATCCAAATATTTAGATTGTAAACACAATATTGTTGGCAGGTTAATTCTGTATGAAGAAATAGAGCATTTGCAGGAAATGTCAGATGCTTATTTTATGATCAGTGTAAGGAGTAATTTACCCCACACAAAGATCTGGACTTGGCAAACAAGCCCTGTCTACCCACCCACATATGAGGAAGGCGGGGATAGTGCTTCTTTGCCGCAATTTTTAGGAAATGGGTATTTTTAACTCTCAGTAAAATGCAGTGGCAGGAAGGGGCAGGGTAGGTGGTTGTTGGTGGCTGGCACGAGCAGCTGGGCCAGAGGCATTAACAGAAGTCTTTGCTTACCCCTCCTCATAGCAATGGATGAATCCAGGCCAACTCTTTTGTGCTAAATGTTTTTAGGAGATACATAAAAAGTGACAAAATTAGTCCACTTATTCCTCTTTCACAATCTGTAGAATAAGGCTGGTGGCACAAAAAGGAGATAACTCACTCTGGCATGCTGGTTTCAAAACTTTCTGCCCATGTGGCATTTCTCCTTTAGAGATACAGTATGAAGGCCAGACATGCAATGTTTTCCATTTAAGAAACTATGCCAATTTCAGGTGACATGATAAGATGGAAAAGAACACTAAATACCTGACCTGACAACATTTTTGACTTAATAATACTCAACTACCAAAAATATGGATCTCATGAAGTTAGGAGAAAGTCACATCTCTGGGGTGATATTGTATAACACAAATTTCCACTGAAAGGAGACTATGCACGTTCACAATTCAGAGAGCTGGAAGGTTTTATTAGTGATCTATGAGCAGGCATGAGTGTTAAGTCTAAATGAACCATGGAACAGAAAGGAATTTTAGTCCAGTACCTTCATACTATAGAACAGTGAAGTGGGAGATCATGTGTATTATCCATGGTCGTGCAGTCAGTAAGTAGCAGAGCTGGGGAGTGAATACAGATTTTTGTGGTCATTTAATCCAGAGCTTTTGCCAACATGCCATGCTGTGCATGATTTTTTAACCCAAAACCCAAAAATATACAGGAATGAATATGCAATGCTGGAGCAATCCCCAGATTCTGAATCATCTGAGCATCTTCACAAAGTTGGTGGACACAGAGACGAGGACTCCAGGCCATTAATCATGGATAGTCCCCCACGAATCCCAAGCTATTTTGACAGAAGACATTTCCAACAGGGCTTCTATTCAGCCTGCAGGGAAAGCATCCCGGCCAGGGTCCAACCCGATTGGTCAGAACCTGTATCCTACTAGTTGTTAGATATTTTGAATATCACCCGTGCTTACTGGGAGATCTTGAAGGTACAGAGCATCACAGAATTTATCCACAACATCACTTTAATTATACTTGCAGGAAGCAATATTTGCAGCTTGTTGAGTGCAAATTATTCAGGTAATATGGAGAAAATGTTAATTACTCTGAAGAAAGCAATGGAGCCATCCCCTTTTAGCTGTCTTGGTTTTCTATTCCCATCGCTCTAAATTCTGGCCACGTAAGAACCAGAAATCTGACAAAGGTAACTTTTTTAATGTTTGCATTATAGTCTCAAGAAACTAGCTAAACCACTACTGGAAGCCATTCAAAGGGCATGCTTGCCATCCTGTTCATCACATAATTCTGGAAACCTTGTTTACCACACTAACTGGAATTACAAAAAGAGAGGGGTTCACTGGGTTCTGTCATACCTGATATAGAATTCCATGATTGTAAACCAATTGTTCAACTGAAAAAATATCTTCCAATCTCTCAGCCTATTGATGCAATAACGAACTCCCACTGCTCTGTAATAAATGTTGTATATGTGAATTGAATTATAAGAGAGCTTGGAATTTTGCCCTTTGGCATCTGGCACGGTACATCAGACTTAATTTTCCCCAACTCACTTTGCTGTGGTAAAACTGTAGTGTTGCAATCTAAAAGCCAAAAGTTTTTAATTGGGCTTTAAGAACAAACCCACAATATTGGCAAGTGCCTCTAACGGCAGGGGCCTTTAGAGATGATGCCACATTTTGCATGGGGAAAGATTAGTTTCTGCTGTGACATTTACATGATTTTAAAAAACGGCTACTGCATAAATTTAGCAATCTATGAATTGTACCGTATCATATGCTTTGAACATAGAGTTCTCTTTTTCTGTACATCCTTGGTGTTTTGTTAGTTTTTTTGAAAAAATAACAGGTTATTAGTGATTATTTTTGGTTGATTATTAAATGTAATGTCTTCTTGGTACGTTGTGTGAGTGAGCTGAGGATGACCTGTCCTTTCTGAATCAGCTACCATGTGGCCTTTGGGGAGGATGGATGACTCTGCTCAGGGTTGAAATATATAACTTCTCAAAAAGGCAGCCTAGCCTTTTATATCACAGCACGCTCTGATACAAAGATCATAAATGCTTCTTACCCATTTCAGTTAATGAATTCTATTTGCAAACGTATTTCATTTGTGAACTGGCCTGTTAAATGATATAATGACGCTTCAGATTTTTAATCCATCTTCTATTTAAAATCAGTAACCGTGTACCTTTTTTTTTTTAATATAACTATCAAAGCAATCCTTGAAAGAATGGTCAGGGAAAGACTCCCTAAAATTTATTTCAGACACCTCAAATGTTGGATCTCAGTGTTTCTGTCTAGTCTGACAATTTGGCGCATCATTGCTAACTATCTGAGCAGAACATTGCACAGTTTGCTTTGGTTATTTTCTAACTGAATAGTAGCCTGACTTCACCAAAAAATTCAGGTCTACAGACCCAATTCAGACCCAACCTAAATACATCCCCTAAGTAAAGGAAAAGAAGAGAAAGAAAGCAGAAAAACCTTGCTAGTCTTATATTTCTTAAAGAAAATGTTAATGTTCTCTAGGAAAAGAGGGTTTATAAAGTGTTAAAGAAAATGAAAGAGTTGAGTGATGTCAATGCAAAATGATGGGGGTGTGGCCTATTGGCAGCAGTGCTAGGTTAAGAGTCCAGAAGTCTGGTCCCAGCCCTTCCGCTAACTAGCTCCGCCATGTTGAGCAAATTACTTCCCTTTCTGAGGTGCAATTTTCTCATCTGTAAAATGATGGAGCTGGCCTTGGTTCCCCAAGGTCCCATTCAACTCTAACATGTTGAGGCTGTGAGTCTATAAAAGATTTGAGGTGGCTAAACTAGGAGGAGGAGGCAGATGGTATATTGGGCTCAAGAGCTCTGAGTAGGGAGGGTAACAGGAGTCAAGAAGTGGAAAAAGAAAAGCAGACACAATTCTATTAAAAACAAATAAAAAAGGTGAAGAGACCTGGAAAAGTAACTAAAGAAGGTAACAGCTAATAGCAAAGTCCATTTCCAAAGGTGTGGGAAGTAAAATTGGCAAACAAGACAAAGAAGTATGAGGAAAGAGCGTGGCAAAAGTTTAAATGTTGGTCATTCATATGAGCAGAGTAAAGAAAGAGAATGTCCGGTGAGAATTCAGGCCCTATTCATACTGCCAAATTCTTAAAAAGGAAATCTGTACCTAGCGGTAAAAGCACATTTTTAAGAATGTAAATTCATATCATGCTTCGCCTATTGGTCTGTGATTTCAGCCAGGCTTGGAGCTTGGTCTCATATGACTTGTGATAGGGAATCACTATTACATAGTGAAGTGACAGGACAAAACTTTGCCTATTGCTATAGACTAAATGTTTGTGTGCCCCAAAATTCATTCATTAAAATCCTAACCCCCAATGTGGTTGTGGTAGGACGTGGGGCCTTTGGGAGGTGATTAGCTCATGAGGGTGGAGCCCTCATGAATGGGATTAGTGCCCATATAAAAGAGCCCCTCAGAGCTCCCTTTGCTGCTTCCACTATGGGAGGTCACAGCCAGGAGTTGACAGTCTGCAACCAGGAAGAAGGCTTCACCACAATCCACCCATGCTGGCATCCTGATCTTAGATTTCCAGCCTCAAGAACTATGATGAGAAATAAATGCCTGTTGTTTAAGGCATCCGTCTGTGGAATTTGTTATAGCAGCCTGAATGGACTAAGACAGAGATGCAGAAAAGTTAAATAAATTACCCGATGTCACAAAGCAAGTAAGAGACAGAGCCAAGACTCAAACATGAGCCGTATGATTCTGGAGCCTCTTTGCTGCTTCCTTGACACAAAGTCTCTAATAATAATTAAAATAAGCACTGCGAAGGGAAGTAACCTGATCCAGGGGGTCAGGGAAAGCCTCCCTGAGGAAGAGATGTTAGAGCGAGACCTGAAGGTGAGCAGCTCACCAGGCACAGAGGTGGGAAAGCTGCTCCAGGTGATGACCAAATAATTACGGTTTAGAGTAGTCCCCCTTATCCGCCGTTTCCATTTCCGGTTTCAGTTACTCACTGTCAACTGCATTTGGAAGCAGGTGGTCTTTCTTCTGACGTATTGTCAGAAGGTCTGTAGTGGCCTAACGCTACAACACAATGCCTATGTCATTCACCTCACTTCATCTCGTCACGCAGGCATTGTACCATCTCACGTCATCGCGAGAAGAAGAAGGATGAGTACAGTACAGACAGATTTTGAGAGAGAGAGACCACATTCATCATAACTTTTTTACAGTATATTGTTATAATTGTTCTATTTTATTATCAGTTATTGTTGTTAATCTCTTACTGTGCCTAATTTATAAATTAAACTTTATCATAGGTAAGTATGTATAGAAAAAGCATAGTATATATAAGGTCCAGTACTATCCAGGGTTTCAGGCATCCACTGGGGGTCCTGGAACGTATCCCCCAAGGATAAGGGGGGACTACTGTACTTTCATTCACGAGGCCATAGTACCATTATCACATACGTATGCCTAAAATAGCTTTAAATACACTTTTTTAAAAAATTATTTTAATAATCCCAGTGGAGTACAAAATTATCTTTTTGTGTATATTCAGGATGAGACAACCATTTGTCTCTAGGCTGTGCTGTAGAAGTCTTCTCTGAGAATCATTCCTGGATGCTAGTGCCACGAACCCAGAGATTCCGGTATGAAGCCCTCACTTCCAAATGACGGAAGCAGGGCAGCCAGGGAGGCAGGGTTTTCAATGTGTTGGGTTATTTGGTATAGAGAGGATCCAAGTTCTCCTATAAATGAAGAATAGCAGGAAACCACCCACCTCTGACCTTCCCCCCACCACTAGCTGGGTACTCGCTGAGGAAGGGCAGGCAGGATTCTCAGGCCTGGGGTTAAGAAGAGGTTCTGTGAATCAGGAGGGAGCCATTCTTGGCCATAATGGAGCAAAGGGAGCAGATGAGGTGCTGGGCTTTGGCCACTGCTCCTGGGGGGAGCAGCCCGCACCAGGCTACGATTGATTGGCGGGAAGCACGGATGTGCATGGTTGCACGTGGCTGTGCTGTGTCTGGGTGGTTTTGTGTGTGCAGAGAAGGGACGGAGGTGGCACTCTTTTTGTGTCAAGAGGCATATATTGCAAGCTGGATCTAGACTAGTTCTAAAATATATTTTACAATTCTGGGTCCAGGACAGTTTTTATATTTTGTGCTGCTTCTTCCAGAAACTATCCTCCTATTCCTCAAGGAGAAGGAAAAGGTCATGTTCATAATTCTAGCCTTAGGGTTCTTTTTTAAAAGTATAAAAAGGCCATCTTGGCCCAAGCATTCCTAGAAAACTATTCCTTTTGCAAGTTCTTTTTTAATCATTACTTCCATTTCCAGTGGTGAGTCTAGCAGGGACCTTATGCAGCAGAGTGTTATGTAACAACACTGTCCTACACATACTCTACACATAATTTCCACTGGCCTACCCTAGAGAAATAATTCCAGGTTAGAATACTTACCTGGGGGAGGAAGGAAAGGGAACTCCTGTTTATTGGAACCTGCTGTAACTGGCACTTTCACATATACTACTGAACTTTCACATCCACCCCATTGATCAGAGCCCCCATTTGCAAAGAAGGACACCAAGGCTCAGGGACCCCAACTTCACACGACTCCCTGTTGCTAAGTCGTTTTAATGCACATGCATTAAGAAAGGCAGGCAGAGAGCGTTAAAGAATGAGATCAGCTCTTTCCTGTACTCAACACAGATTTTGGATGCAGCTAATGAGGTTAACAGAATGAGTGTCGATGAACCTCGAGAGCCTGCCCTCTCTGGGGTTGTTGACTGTATTGTGAAATGTTTGAGCACACAGAGAGAAGCCAGAGTCCAACTTTCAAAGGAGTAACATGTGGGTCTCCTCAGTGTTCCCACCCACCATTGAGCAACCAACTTTGGAAATCTCTCGAAGGAGAAGTGAAAGGTGGAAGTGACCTAGATGACAAAGGGCAGTGGGTGAAGGGGCATTGAGGGCATACGGCAAAGGGTGAGGAAGATGGCTGCAAATGGGACTGAGGTCACCCAGGTCCCTTCTGCCAATGAGGCAAGTTTGGGGAGAAGGTTGATGGAGTCAAGTTTTCCAAAGGAAAACTGCAGAGCAGATTTTAATTGTCCTGTTACTTAATAATGAAGAATAGCCGTTTCTTTGTTTCACTTCCCAAAGATAAATAAACAACTGACCCATCAAACCCCATGGAGCTGAACTTGGCTTCGTATTCCTTCCCCTTTGCCTCTAGATCCAATCTTTTATTCCTTTTTTCACTAACTTTAATATCTTGGTTTTTAAAATGTAACCCAAAGAAAATCTAGCTTAAGAAAACTAAAAGTATCAGCAAGCAATGAATGTTAGTTAAGATTACTGTTTTTACGTGTATCCATATGCAACATTTGTCTTACTTGAACATTTATTTCCAGTTAAGAACACAGTATATTTTTTTCTTCTAAAAAGAAATACACACACATTCTGAAAGGTTGTGCCTATTTCTTATCTCCTTGGGCATTGGTGGCAGTGCCAACACAGAAATCAGCATTCGGAACGCACGATTCCCCTCTTCAATGGGGTCATAAACTTGTTAACAAGTAAATGCTGAAATAATGACTTGCTTTGGACATCTTTTTTAATTAGAGCTGAAAGAGTTTAGAAAAAATAATAACCACCTGGCAAGCCAGCTCCTCTTTGAAAGCCGAATTAAAATCAAATGAGAGAAATAATTAGGACAGCTGGAAATAATAAAAACAATAGCTACCAGACACATCTTTGACAAAACACAACAAACCAAAGAGACATTACAATGTAAAATCTTAATTGTGTCATAGCTCACTAAATCTCTCTCCTTTTTCCCCCCTTCAGTTATTGATCACAGTGAAAAACACTGTATACCAATTTGCAAAGCCCAAAAGCAATAACATTGTTATAGCCTGAATGGGCGTGACAGTAACCAGAGGTGCTGTTGTAGAATATTGTATCTAAACAGACACAATACTCTGTTTGAATGAATTACTGTTTCTCCTTTTTGGTCCCTTGTATGGAGTGCTAATTTTTACTTCCTGCAAGTTGTTTGTGGACTAATATGGACGAATACCTACTTCTTAATCAAGTCTTAAATTTGATTTTTCAAATTTGGGGCTTATTTGGAATCTACGTCCAGATTTAGAATTACTCCTGAACTATTGCTGGCCTAGATTTAAAAACAACAACAACAAACCTCACCTGAGATGAATTATGCCACTGCTAGAGAATGCAGAAGCTTCTGTAGTTACTGCTCTTCTAGATAACATTTTTTTCTTTCTATTGGGGTGGGAGGGGGAAACCATATGCCACATGCTAACAGTGGTTTTCTTTGGGAAATTGAATTACTGGTAATTTTCATTTGTATTTATGTTCTTTTCTGTATTTACTAAATTTTTCATAATTTAAACCAAACATAATTTCATGTAAATTCTTCAGTCCTATAAAGGCATTTAAGAGAGGGGAATGACCCAGAAACACATTAACAACATCTGCATGGACAGACATTAATATAAGCTATAGGCAATGGGAATGGAATGTGCAGGAAGGAAGTTCACAGACTTTGCAACTCCATTAAAGTGCAAATCACTTGCACTGTGAGTTAACAGTAGCGAATGGTCTCATGGTAAATCAGAGCTGGTACTGACTGCACAGGGCGGAGCACACAGCTCGGAGTGGATCTGGAAATCAGGTGATCTAGATATTCAGTCAACGACATTCTACGTGGTAGTGTGAAAGCCACTTAATCTCCTCAGTCTCTTTGCCATCAGAATCGCTTCTTTTCCACCGGCAAAGCTTCTGCTTAAAGTTAATGGAAACTGAGAGAACTGGGACATCTCTCCCTTTACTTTTTCTCTCTGTCAAACCAAGATAAAGGTTTTACTGGAAGTTTTTTATGTGAGGAAGAGCAGCACCTGAATGAAATTTGGTCATGATCAGAAATCTTAAGAATTAGAAAATTTCCAGACACCCACGGAAATGATACAACACCTTGAAGAATGAGAGGGAAATTTATTCCAAATAAAACATAGCTATAGACGCAGTCTTCCTTGAAATAAAAAGGTTTTCCACATATCTGCATTTATAAAAGTAATGTCTACCAAGAAGAAAAAAATTTTAAATTAAAAGATTTAATTTAATCAAAATGATGCAGGTTTTTACATTTTAGTACACTGGCAAATGCAATTTCTTTAAATTTGAATAAGCAATAGCCGGTTCAAACTTTTTTTCCCTGGAGGTTTAATTTGGCCATACCCCCTTCTTTGAAAAATTCAATTTAAAGTCTTGCTTCTACATGTTTAATAATTGGGTTTAATCTCCCACAATCTGTCCAATTTGAAAGGTAAAAGGGGATAAACAGGAAGATTGCTGATTTTTTACCCAATTCTGCAATTAACTAATGAAAATTAATTACTAATCTTGACTGAGTTGCTTGCTATCTATGAACCACATAGTGGTGCTCGCCAAATATTTGTTCAATGAATGAATCAATGATCAAATAATGCCCAGTTTTCTCATCCTCTCACTAGATGACTTACTCTAGTCTTCTGTGACCTATGTGATCATGGTTAACTATAGCAACAGTTGCCAAATACAAGTCAGCTGATGAATACCAACCCATCAACCAGTGTCAGCCTGTGATGAACTTTTCAAGATTTTGCATGCAGTGAGAGAAAATAAGTAAAGACAATATAGTTGGTTTCTCATAAGGCTAAACGTATTTAATTTAAAAGACTCTCCTTGGTCTGAGAGTATGTCTTTTGTATTTCTTTCAGGCAGAAATGTCTTTTCTTGCATGAAATGATACCAAAAAAAGGTAGTAATTATTGGAGGTTTTTAGAGGATTCGGCGAAATATAAAGTCCACAACCTTATGTCAGTCCCTAATTTTTTCTAATTTTACCACTCTTTGAAGTCTCAAAGTCTGGAAACTACTGACTTACAGAATGTGCATGACTTCCTGTACAAGAAAAAAGGAGCTTTCTCTTTTCCCATCCCCAGATTTGTCACTCCTGAGAGAATAAAGAATCTATTAGCTGTTCCTCCATAGCAAACTTTTCAAACTCTTCCATCCCCCCCAAGTAAACTCTTAAATGCAACGAGTTAGCCAGTTAACCACTTTCTGCACACTCACCATCTATTATAGGGACAAATGATGTACTAGACACAATTTCATTGACTGTCTCTCTCACAGACCCTTCTAGAAAACTGCCATGCAACCAGTTCTAGGATGGACATCTAACCCAAGACTAGCCAATTCATTTTGTAATTAATTACCAATAAGATCCCCTCTCCCCAAATCTGAGCGAATAGGACATAAAGATGGTCTGTGGTGGGTACTGGGCCTTAGAGGCCATGATGCAAAGCTGGGCTAATGGAGTCATGTTGAGGTGCGTGAAAGATGAGCGAGCAGGGAAGGTTAGTCAAGGAAACCAGCGGAGAGGACTTAAAGAGAGAAACAAACTCCCCAGAAAGCATGGAAGTAGCTTCATTTTTTATCTCTAATTCCCAACTCCAGTTGGATTCTGCGAGTTCCTTATTTAACCCCTTCCTCCTCCACCTCCCTTTTGGTACTTGAGCAGGTGGTATTTATTCCTTGTCACGAAAGAACATTATCTAGAATCAAAAACATGCACTAAAGTTCATGCATTCTCAGAAGACTAATTTACCATTCTTTTTTGCCCAAGTTTTTGTGGTTCCTTTTGCTAGACATTTTCTCTTCCTTATTTCTTCCACACCAACAATATACAAACCATCAGTCATACTTCCTTCTTATGTTCTCTTTAAGCACTGTGCAAAAATATTTTCCATGCTTAAGGAAAAGTCCAGCTCTCAGCCCTTCTCCTCACCCATCTCCATCTGCACCATGATCTTCACCACTAGGTTTGACCAGGTGTCCAGCCCCGCCTGGTCCCCTGCTCAGACTGCATAACCAGGTAAGGCACAGCTCAGAACTACAGTGCCTGGGTCCCACAGAGAGCACATCATGACTCCACTGGGTAAAATCCCCCATCATTTTTCCATTGAAACACAATCTAGACAGGTGAAGTGACAATTTAATGTCACACAGGGAAGGAGAAGAGAGAATAACATTTTATTTAATCTTTTCAACTACACTAGAAGGTAAAATGTTTTCCCCATTTCCTATAAAAGAAAAGTGAGCCTCATGAGTTTTGCCTATGGCTTAACAATGATCACATAACCAGTAAGAGCTCCAGCCCAGCTTTGAAAGAAACTTATTAAACTCCAAAGGCTATACTCATTTAATAATACATCTTTCTGCCTCCAAATTTTTAGTGGTCAAACCAGATTTAACCCAAATTAAATGACTTCTGACTCCTAAACAAGTGCTCTCTCAACTATTTATTCTACGGTTATCAAGGAACAGCTCAGACAAAAAAGTGTAGAGATGTGACATTGGGTAGACAATGAAAAGGAAGGGTGGCTGAGAACACTCTTATTGGCCCTACCCTCTCCCATCTTCTTCTCGGGCCTTCATCAAACAAGGACACAATTGAGAAGACATCTTCAGATTGTGGTCCTGAGTCACTGCCCTGGGGTACGCAGCCTCCAAGGTGACTGCCAATGATCCCCACCTACTAGTATTCATACTTTTGGGTTGTACTGTCCCTCACTGTACCTAGGTTGGTCTGGATAACCAATGGCATATGACAGAAGTGATAATACATCACTTCTGAGAGTAAGTTATTAAAAGAATGCAGCTTCTGTCTTGAGTGTTCTTTCTCTCTCTCTCTCTCTGTCCTGGATCACTCACTCTGGGGGAAGCCAGCTGCCATGTCATGAGGACTGGGTAGCCTACAGAGAGGCTCATGTGGTGAAGAATTAAAGTCTCCAGCCAACAGCCAGCAAGGAAATAAAGTCTGTCACAGCCGCATGCGTGAGCTTAGAAAAGAATCCTCCCCCAGATGAGTGTTCAGATGAGACTGCAGCCCTGGCAAACAGCTTGCATGCAGCCTCACGAGAGACCTTGATCCAGAACCACCCAGATTCCTTATCTACAGAAAAAAAATATTTGTTGTTATAAGCTGCTACATTTGGGTGTAATTTGTTATGCAGCAATAGATAACAAATTGAAGCCCTGAGGCTTTCCTCCAAGTGCTAAACATTTCTCCTGCCTTGGCCCATTCAGGTTGTTCCCGTGGAAAGAAGAACAATTCTTCTCCTTTGCCTCCCACTCTCTGGCTGGGGAATAAGCTCTATAGCTAATTCACAAATATTTTCACTTGAAATATGTATGTGGTTCTAGACGGTGAAATCTTCAGAAAGCCACTATTGTCTCTCTTTCCTTTGCGTCATCATTTTTATACCCATGTTAGTTTTTGAACTCTTTCTCTCACAAGTCAATAGAAGCCAGAGAATTTTTGTGTGTGTGTGTGAGGAAGACCAGCCCTGAGCTAACATCCGATACCAATCCTCCTCTTTTTTTTCACTGAGGAAGACTGGCCCTGGGCTAACATCCGGGCCCATCTTCCTCCACTTTATATGGGACGCCGCCACAGCATGGCTTAACACGCGGTGCGTCAGTGCGCGCCCGGGATCTGAACCCGAGAACCCCAGGCCGCCGCAGTGGAGCGCGCGCACTTAACCACTTGCGCCACTGGGCCGCCCCGAAGCCAGAGAATTTTAAGGAAGAGTTTGACTCCTCTCCTGAGCAGAATATTTAAGTCATATATTATTGTTTGTTTTCAGACAAACCAGTACAATTATGCAACATAAATTCTTTTAAAGCATCTGGGACTCCAGTTCAATTTAAAATCCTGTGGGGTTTATTACCAGAATGAATGATTATAAAATATAGACATGCAAATGAAGAGATAAAAAAATTAAAGAGCATGTGAAATTTAATGCACACTACTTGTAATTCCATGCCAAATTGTTGCAAAAGACCCTAGCTATGCAATACTATGTAAAAATGTGGTCTATAATATTTACGACTTGAGAATGTGGTTTTAATATTCTATTGTCATGAATATATATTATAAAACAGAGTAGAGAATTAGTTTCTGGTCTTAATAGGAGGGGGAGGGGAAGAAGGGTTTACCCAAAGCTGTCATCAGTTTTATTGCCCAAATAAAGAGCCATGCTTTCACTGCAATAGTACACCATGGTGAAAAGCTTGTAAAAATGGAGATTCTCTATTTTTCATTTATTTATTTATTCATTTATTTCTAATTTTTATTCTAAGAGCTCGTTTGGGCCCAATCTAGTTCAATCAATATTTAAGTGTCAAAAATGTGAGAGCCAGCCCCAGTGGCCAGCAGTTAAAGTTCAGCATGCTCCACTTTGGTGGCCTGGGTTCGGTTCCTAGGTGCAGAATCACACCACTCTTTTGTCAGCAGCCATGCTGTGGCGGCAGCTCATAGAGAAGAACCAGAGGAACTTGCAACTAAACACAACTATGTACTGGGGCTTTCGGGGGGTGAAAAAGGTAGGAAAAAGGAGGAAGATTGGCAACAGATGTTAGCTTAGGGCAAATCTTCCCCTGCAAAAAATAAAAAAAAACTCTCAAGTTCTATTTTAAAAAATGTGAAAAATAATATATTTGAGACTCTGGGTGGGGGAGGAAGGAATAAAAATTAAACGTTACAATCCCTACCCTTGAGGACGTCACAATCTAGAGAGATCAGCGGTTCTGTGCATAAAAAAAATCTGAAACAGGATTGTGTAAATTGTTGCAGTACCCAAATAACAGGCTCCCACCTCCAGACTCCTCTTCTAATCCATCCTCCACACTGCTGCCTGAGTTAGTTACCCAAAACAAAAATCCACTCGTTTTGCTTTCCTGCATAAAGCTCTCCATTGCTTAGAAAATATAGTTCAGACTCCTTAGCACAAGGCACTTCAACATTTGGTCAGAAAATACCTTTTCATATTCAAATAACACTCTAGAGATCAATGGGTAAGAAAAAAATTGATTCCACTTGAAAAGTCTAAGGATTCCAATATACTTCTTCAAATAGTGTATGGCCAGCCACTGTTTCTGCAGGACTCATCTCTTCCTAATTTTTTCCTTCAGCAAGAACTAACTTCTAAGGGAAGGAGTTATGTCAACCAGAAAGCAGATGGGGCATTTCCTTGTAGGGACTGGTACAGGAGAAGAAACAAAAGGGTGTGTTGTTGTGAAAGAAATTAACTAATATTAGCATCTCCTTTTCCTAACTCCTCCCGCCCCAGCCCCAGCCCCTCAAAAAGGAGAGTATTGTACTTCTAAATGTCTCAGGTCTCATAAGCTCACCCAGGAAGAGAAATTGCTCTGGGATCTCCCCTGAATATAGAGGCAGTGGTGAAATTTGGGGATAGAGAAAATTGCTTAGAATGCATTAGGCTGAGGCAGCAAGAGCTAGCACTGTGGAGACAAGAGTTGAGGAGCCTTAGGATGGGAAGGCTTTTTTTTTTTTGGATTTGAGTTTTTTAGTGGGTGGGGAGTTCATGTATGGTGTAGAGACAGGTCCTTCTTCCATGCATCACTCCAAATACCACAATACGCCTGTAGAAGGGGGACACTCTGAGAGCACAGCAGGTGGCAGGGCCCCAAGTAGTCAGTGGGGAGCAAAATGTCTGCCTGAACTCCCAGTATAGCCCGGAGATCAGCCCCAACACCAGCATCAAGTAGAAAGAGCAAGTGTAATGGTGGCAGCACCATGGACTAGCGATGAGCACCAAATAAACTCAACTTCCTGTGTAATCCCAAAGAAAGAGCATTCAGAGGTTGAGTCTTCCACCAGTCAAATGAGGGGAAGCTCAAAGCAATTTATATTTAATTTAGAGACTTAAGGAATGCACCTTATATCATGTTCTAAAATCTTTCCATACAAGGCAGAGTTCAGGGGCAGTTTCCAGATAAGAATGCTCAAACCACTGTTTCCAGATTCCTGCAGATCCTCTTGTAAGCCAAACTCCATAAGCACAGGTCTATAGAGAACACCACATTACACATTACGGAAAAACCCATTTCCCCATTCCTTCCTCTTTATTTCTATAGGCCACACGCCACATCCAGCCTGCTGCCTGTTTTTGTACAGCCCTTGAGCTAAGAATGGTTTTTACATTTTTAAATGGTTGAAAAAATCAAAAGAAGAATAATATTTTGTGACACATGAAAATTACACAAAATTCAAATTCCCAGTGTCCATAAATGAAGTTTTATTTGAACACCCATGACTATGTGTTTACCTTGCATTACCTACAGTCGCTTTCACTACAATGGCGGAGTTGAGTAGTTGTGACAGAGACCATGTGGTCCACAAAATCTAAAGCATTTATTATCTGGCCCTTTACAGAAAAAATTTGCTGACCCCTTCTTAGTACACATGAAGAAAGAGGTGATCAACAATATTTAGGAAAGAGGGTGACATTCTTTATTAGTAAACCAAGTGCCCAATTGAGGGGCAGGAAGCAGATTCTAGCCCTAATCTCAAGCCTTCTCCTCCGTCCTGTGCTAAGTGGGGACAGGGCAACAGGCCCCCAAATCTTCCTGGTTAGAGAGCTTCTATCCCGTGTAAGGACTTGGAAATGAGTAGACAATGGAACAGAAAGGGAAAAGATACCAAAGACACCAGAGAGGAACTAGACAGTTCTCCACCTGTTTCACCGTAACAACACATCTAAATAAAGAAGGTGGGCCTCGGAGGGGAGGAGGGCAGCCAGCCTGGACTGGTGAAGGAGCTCCCCCGTAGCCAGCTCCTTACAGCTCATCTGCCTCCTTGCCACAGAGGTGTGCAGGTGGAGTAGGGGAACTGTTTTAGAAGGCCAAAATGACATCTCCACTGAAAAATTGGGGAAGATGACAACAGGGAGAGCAGAGTGCCTTCCAGACCTGAAATAAGACAACGGAGAGGAGTTCTGATCAAACACCTTCAGAGTGGAGCAAACTATGTCCTGCCTTTGGTGATGTTGCTCAGTAATTAGAGTCTACGGAGAGATTTTTTTTTTTTTTGTGAGGAAGATCAGCCCTGAGCTAACATCCATGCTAATCCTCTTTTTGCTGAGGAAGATCGGCTCTGAGCTAACATCTATTGCCAATCCTCCTCCTTTTTTTCCCCAAAGCCCCAGTAGATAGTTGTATGTCATAGTTGCACATCCTGCTAGTTGCTGTATGTGAGACGTGGCCTCAGCATGGCTGGAGAAGCGGTGCGTCAGTGCGTGCTCAGGATCCGAACCCGGGCTGCCAGTAGTGGAGCCTGCGCACTTAACCACTAAGCCACACGGCCGGCCCTACGGAGAGATTTAAAATATTTGGGAGGTGGGGAGTGGAAGTGACTTGGCAATTAAAATATACGCCTGAAGGAACTCTTTCAAATCGTTTTTAAGTTTCTCCTTTTAACTGAAATAATTAGAAATTGATATGAATTCTCACTCATGTCATTTTTCCATCCTCCTCTCTTGACCGTCTTTTGTTTTCTTTTTTTTTTTTAACTTTTGTTTATTGCAGTAACATTGGTTTATGACATTGTAAAAATTTCAGGTGTACATCATTGTACTTCTATTTCTGCATAGATTACATCATATTCACCACCAAAATACTAATTACAACTCATCACCACACACATGTACCGAATTATCCCTTTCACCCGCCTCCCTCCCCCCTTCCCCTCTGGTAACCACCAATCCAATCTCTGTCCCTATGTGTTTGTTTATTGTTGTTATTATCTACTACTTAATGAAGGAAATCATACGGTATTTGACCTCGTCTTTTGTTTTAAACTGAATTAGGCAAGCTGCTGATTCAGAACACCACCTCGTTGTTTTTGTAGTCCTTTCATTCTACAAACATTTATTAAGCGCTTATTAGTTGCAAGGCACTGTGCCAAGTACGAGCGAGAGAAAACAAAATGAGTAAAATATAGTCTCAGCCCCAGAGAGATTTTCATTTTAGTAGGAGAGATATAAAATATGATTAAAAATAACAAATATTTAATACTGGGTAGAAACCAGATGGGTACGTGTGCATCTCAAATGTAAATCTGCTGAGACAAATATAAATAAATAAAAACCCAAATGGCTTGTGCAGAGTGAAAAGCTGACCCAGGATAACTCAAACAAAATGAACCTTCCCTCAGCTCTCAGAGGGCTCTGGTGAAACAGTTTCGAAGCCAATTGCTTAAGTCAGGGCTTTTCAAATTCTGGTTGGAAGAGCGCCCCCACTGAAATAACCTGGAATGTTTGCTAAAGGCGCACCAGTTCACAAGTAATTCCTATGACACTTCCCAGCTTGAGACACAGGCTGGATGAGTGGTTCTTAGATTTTGCTGTTCGTAGAATCACCTGGCCCCCAAATCGATGAAATCAGACTGTGTATGGAGTGGGTGTCAGACATCAGAAGTTTGCAACACTCTCCAGGCGATCCCAAAGTGCCACGAAGCTTGAGAACCAGTGTTCTAGCGCCACTACTCCCGTAACTTTACACTAAGAAGAACAGACTCGATCTATTTCAAGAAAAAAATAGATGTTTTCCTTTTCATTTATCTAAATAGATATCTTCATTTGACTGTTCAGTAGTCTGTTTTTTCCTTTTATCTAATACATCCTCCAGGGTCTCGGACTTTATAATCCAAACTTGATCCATTAGTGTAACAGACTCTGCAAGTATGTGTGTGTGCACACGCCAGGCACTGTGTGATGAACTGGAGAAGAGGAAAAATACAGTCCAACAAAGGTGATAGACAAGCAACGATATGAAAAATGCTAACATTCCGTGTGTCCAAGGGGCTTTGGGGACACAGAAGTGCCAAACCAGCCAGGAATGGGGGTGCCAGTGGTAGGCTAAGAGGGGAGGTCACTGCAAAGGTTTCTCCGAGAAGGCGGCCCCTATGCTGAGTGTTGGATGAATAGAAATTAGCTTCCAAGCTAAGGATGAAATGGCCAGCTGAGCAGACACCAATCGCAAAGGCATAGTCCTATCCGAGCTGTTTGGGATATCTGGAATATGATGTGGCTGTGAAGTGTCCCTGGCCTGAAAGATCCCTGGGCCATTCTAACAGTCCCTTCAGGGCCAAGAAAAGCCGTAGTTCTGGCCTAGGGACTCGCAGTCCTAGCTGCGGTTTAGAGTCACTGGGGATGTTTTAAATAACAAAGTCCAGGCCTCAACCCCAGAGATTCTGATTTAAGGAGACTCCTGCCCGTCTATTTTTAAACAAGCTCCTCCTGTGCTTCTAGGAGGCAGGGCTGAGAGCCACAGGTACAGGTGGGGCTTGGTAAACAGAAAGTGACCTTGGCCACTGCTACACAGGATCTCCTGGTTGGCTGGAGCAGGCCGGGCTGGAGTCTGCAGGCTGCCCCCTAACCGCCCCACCTGTTCACCTTCTCCTGCCCTGGCATGTGGTCACTTTATTGCCTTCAGAGGGGAGAAGCCCACGCTGCAGTGTTGCCAGGCCGGCCACTCACTTTGCACAAAGTGGGTTGAATGGTCTCTGACAGCTCCCAGGTGCTCAAGCTGTCACTCCCGAATTCCTCCAGTCCTGCATTCCTGGCAGCATTTCTGCTCTCTTTTCTGGCGGGAGGGGGGCCTATGTTGGCAGTGGGGGGGAAGCCTGTAGTGCAGTAGACTCTAGATGTAGCCCCAAGGAATACATGTGAGTACTTGTCAAAGCCTAGATTCGTGAATTCTACCATAGCACGTAATAGAATTTCTCCAATTAAATTCAGTGAAATGAACGAAAACATTGTAATCAGATTCTTAATGAAAATAATGGAATATGTAAGGAGGAATGGACATCGTGGACCCGCAAGAGAGGGATGATGGGCAGTCAGCTAAGCTTACACATCGGCTGAGCAACTCCTGGGCCGCTGCAGCCAGACAGCATGTGATTCAAATCTGTGCTGGAGCAGAAGAACAAATTGCTACACATCATAAATCTCCTGGGTCATCTGCAAATAGTTCAAACTCGGAATGTTAAATCCATGAATGCCGAGGATGCATTCATATATCAAAATGAACATTTGTGTAGACAACACGAGTCCAAGTGAGAGAAATGTGCAGTTGCATTTATGTGTAATCGGGATAGATAAAAATCTAACCACTGAATCTTTGAAACAATATCTCTACAGCCCCCCATATTTCAAAGTCAGCAATAGGTATGATAAATAGATTTTTCTGAATCAAAATCGGAGCATGTGATTTGAGAAAATATTTTTTTTTGGAGTTGTAAATGTATTTATAAAGAAGGGTTGCCTTGGGCTCCCAGGAGGACAAAAAAGCTACAAAAGCAAAGGCTGGAACAAGGGGCTTTCATCTGAAGAAGGTGGGAGGTCGGGTTCACACAGCCCATACACACACATGAGATCACATCTGAGCAGCAAGCCCTGGGAAGCCATGGCTGCCCGACAGACCGCCCAGGGGCACCCGAGGGTGTGTCTGCAGAGGAAGGACAGCAAAGCCCAAGAGGAGTCAAAATGAAGAGGCAGACAGCCCTCCTCCGAGGGCACCAAGGCTGTTGCATAAACATCTAAGAGAACAGCATCTACCCCAGGGAGCGGGGTGGGAGAAGAAGAAAAAGATCCGAGGGGGAATTTTAACTTGAATGTGACTGAATTATAAACCTGAACTTGAAGAGAAAATCCTGAATTGGATTGTGTTTACCTGGAAATGACTAAATTCAAAACTTTCTGCGGAGTCAGAGATTACCTTTATTATAAGCAGATAAAGAAGACAGTTTTGCACATCTGAGGATGTGATTGGGAAAGGCAAAGCCGTCCCTCAGGCTTTGTTTATTCTCGCCTCCTCCAGCGGGCAAGGGTCCTCCTTTCCCTGAGGCCACTCCCTGAGGTCTCCTTCCAAAGCCACTGCAGTGGGATGTGGCCAAGAAGGGCCCCCAGCAGAGGCAGGTGTATCAATGCTTTCATTCACTCACTTATTCCACAACTATTTTCTTTGTGCTCCACACCCTAGAGCCTTGAAATTCTGGATCAGGGAGCCCAGGGGAAGTTTGGGAAGCCAAGAACAACCACACTAGGCTTTCCTCTGAGTAGAGAGCACCCTTTAAAAGCTTTCCTTAATAAAGAGGTTTTTTAAATTACAAAACCTGGGATTGCCATTGTGTCAGGGCAATGAGCACACACACCCACCACTGCACTGGGAGTAGAATGTAAACTTGAGCTGCTTTTCTGGAAGGCAATTAGCTACTATGTATCAAAAGTCTTTAAAATATGCATACCTTCTTAACTAGAAATTCCAGTTCTAGGAATTTGCTTAAGACAGTAATTAAAAAGATCAATACAGTGTAGTGGTTAAGAACCAGTGCTTGATGTCAACAGAATCTGGGTCCAGGTCCTGATTCCACTGGTTAGCTGAATGAAGCTTTGGACAAATTACTGAATGTGACCTTTCATGCCCTGGGATGTGAAATGGGGCTAATAGTAAGAGCCATGGCACAAGGCTGTCATGTGGATAAAATGAGCTCTCTCACAGAAAAGCCCAGCACCAGCATGCCCGGCAAGGTGTGTGAGTTCAATAAATATTGCTGCCTCCTCGATCCCTACTGTTTTCTATACATAAAAATGAAGGTCATCACACCATTGTTTGTAAAAGGGAAAAGCTAAAATGCAATGAAGATATCTAATAATAAGTGATTCATTAAAAAATTATGACACATCCGTACAATGAATATTTGGCTGTCCTTAAAAAATGTTGTGGAAACAGAACTATTGCCATAGAAAGATGTTCACAATGTATCATTAAGACAAAGAAGCAGGTTTACAAAGTAGCATGCACAGCATGATCTGCTTTTGTTTACACATGCATATGTATACATAGAAAAATATGTGGAAAGGTAGATTCTAAGATATTAAGATAGTTGTCTTTAAGTGAGATTATGGATTTTTTTTTTTTTGGCTGAGGAAGATTCATCTCAGCTAACATCTGTTGCCAATCTTCCTCTTTTTGCTTCAGGAAGATTGTCCCTGAGCTAACATCTGTGTCAATCTTCCTCTATTTTGTATGTGTGGCACCGCCACAGCATGGCTTGATGAGCAGTGTGTAGGTCCACTCCCAGGACCCGAACTCGAACCCAGGCTGCTGAAGCGGAGCATCTGAACTTAACCACTATGCCACTGGGCCAGCCTCTATGGAATTTTTTTTTTTTTTTTTGTGAGGAAGACCAGCCCTGAGCTAACATCCAATGCCAATCCTCCTCTTTTTTGCTGAGGAAGACTGGCCCTGGGCTAACATCCATGCCCATCTTCCTCTACTTTATATGGGACGCGGCCACAGCACGGCCTGCCAAGCGGTGTGTCGGTGTGCGCCTGGGATCCGAACCAGCAAACCCCGGGCAGCCGCAGCAGAGAGTGCACACTTAGATCACTTGCGCCACCAGGCCAGCCCCTCTATGGAATTTTTTAACCTGTATTATCTTTGGTTTTTTGTATTGCATTTGTAATAAACAAAAAAAAAAAAATGCATGGTTATGTCACTCTTAAAAGTGCAAATGCTCTTTGGGACGTCATAGGTAAATTTTATCGGGTAATCAAAAATCAAGATCATACCTCACAGAAGAATCCTAATTAATAATGTAGAAGGGGTGAAGGGAATAGAAAATCACTATCAGAACACCACAGTAATAATTGCCTCAGGCAAGATCCACTGATGAGTGCTAAAATTCATGGGTAAAAGTTTGAGAAGTAGAATATTCGCATAGTCTCAAAGTATCTCCCTCAAGATAGTTATTAATTATCAAGTGGAAAAATAGTAGGTTTACAGTGGAGAATACTGGCAGACAGCACATTAACCACGTGATCAAGGTTAACATTACCAGCAATAAGACCCATCAACAATATGAAGCCCCTGATATGATGCCCTATGTGAGAAGCGCATGTCACTTCTGTGATATTCCTGCCAAAGAAGGCAGAACTTCCATCTCACCATGAGAACACATCAGACAAACTCAAAGTGAAAGACAGTCCGTAAAATACCTAACCAGTTCTCCTCAAGAGTCTCCAGGTCATGAAAGACAAGGAAAAGCCAAGGAACTGTCACTGATTGGAAGAGACAAAGGAGACATGACAACTAAGTGTAATGTGAGGTCCTGGATTGGCTCCCAGAACAACTAAGCGACACTAGTGGAGGAACTGAGGGAAATCCAAATAAAGTCAGGAGTTGAGCTAATAGGATAGTCCTGATATTAATTTCTTAATTTTGATCATTGTTACATGGTTATATAAGATATTAACATTAGAGGAAGCTGGGTGAAAGGTATATTGGAACGCTTTGTACTATTTTTGCAATTTTTCTATAAATATAAAATTATTTCAAAATAAAAGTTTAAATATAGAGCAAGACTGGACAAGCCTAGGCACTTGAGGTTAGGCATTACTGGGGAAGTCCCCAAGAGGGCCCAGGCAGGTAAGGTCTCAGTCCTATAGCTCCCTCTCATACTTGAATAGAAAATATTACTTTTACAACTTGCTGGGTTAAAATTAGATTAAAGCAAACATAGGAGAATGTAGCATATCAGTTTTCAGCACATAACCACAGAGAACGTTCACAGATATGATCAAAATTTAACATTTCTCTTTTGAATTGTCACTCTTCAAAATCCATAATTTCCACATTTCAGTTCATTGGTTCAATTCTTTTTTTATTTTAATCTCAATAATTTTTTTCATGTCATATCTGTGAGTCAACAAAAATTAAAGATCAAAGTCCTTTGAGTTTAAGTATCCCAAAAAGTGTCTTTATTATTGTCCACTTTTTTTGTTTGTCTTTTCAAAATCAGATATGAAATGTTTGTTTCCTCAGTACCTACTGAATTGGTATCTGATGCAGAAAGAAAATCACCTATCTAGACAGGCCAGTAGACCTCATGCTTCCTACGGGAACAGATGTTAAATCTCCCATTCCAAGCTCTTGGTAATTAAAACAAGTAGCAACTACAAATACAACTAAATTTATTGGAGTTTACTATATGTTTACTTATATTATCTCATTAATCCTCATACCGACCCTCTGAGTGAGTATTATACCATTTTACAGTTAACGAAACTGAGGCTTAAGGAAATGAATTTTTTCAAGGTCACATAATAAGTGGTAGAATCAGGCCCCAGGTACCAGATAACGCTGTGATTTAGTTTGTTTTCAAAATTTTTGTGAATATTCATTGATGAATACCACTAGTATTAGAAGTCTACCTAGGAACTTCTGGAAATCCGAAACTGGTTGAGGAAAAGATGCCTATTGCGTGTAGGAGACTGCTGGCATAGATCATCCTTTCTACCTTGTATAGGGTAACTAAGAATATATAGATCTGATTCAAACAGGGCAAACAAAAGCTGCACCATGCAAATCAATTAAAAGACAAAATGGGAGCTTGCTAATCTAGGATTTCTCCTTAGCTATACAGAGATTCATTTCACATGTTAATACAGAAAATTTCAGTTGACTTCAAATGGACACTAGATCCCTTAATCACTATAATTCCACATGTGGAGACTTTTACTGTAGGGACTGTACCACCTCCTTGTGGGTTCTCTCTTCTCTCTTCTAAACCATCCTATATACATCTGCCAGATCAATCTTCTTAAAGTTTCAATTACTTCATTCCTCAGCTGAAAAACCTTAAATGGCTCCACATTGTCTTTGCAATATTGTCTAAATTCTTCATCAGTCTGGCTCCAACTTTTCTATCCAATAAAATTTTATCATCAGTTAAGATAATCTCTGTAACAACTAACAGAAATCCCAACTTGAACTAGCCTAAACAGAAGAAAACTTATTTTCTCATATAACTGAGCAGACAGAAATTGGAAGCGCTTTGAGGTAACTTAATCCAGTGGTTCTGGTTCCATGTCTCTAGGATTTTCTCTCTCTCTCTTTCTCTCCTTGTCAAACATTATACTCAAGCCAAATGAAAACACAAATCCTTGTTTTCCCACTTTGTCAGGGAACATCCTCCACACCACTTCTACCCATCCTTCAAGGCCCACATCTTCCATGTTCCATCCCTGTTTCCCCAACAGGAAGCCTTGCCCTCTTTCTCTGTAATTCCATGGTACTTTATACCTGTGTCTTTGGCCCTTGCTGTGATCTGTCTTGTAAAATAGCCATTTACATCTATGCCTTACCTGCTATACTAAACAATAAGCTACCCAAGGGCTAAGTCCTAGTGCAGCCCCTCTCTGTATCTCCATTTCCTGACAAGTGCTTTGTACATAGGCTCTCAATAAATGAGCCAATCAATCAATAAACAAGTCAACCTTATGGGAAAATCTATGTAGTTATTTATCCTAAGGCACCATTTTATCCCTCTTGTTTGGTGGTCTTCAGGGCCTAACACAAATAAGACAAGTTTTTGTTTTTTAGTTAAACATGCCATTCTCATCAAACAATAAAGAGGACTTCCGTTTAAAAAAAAAATCAAATTTCACAAAAGCTCCTAAACCTTGGATTGAAAACAACCAGAGGACACTCAGGTTTGGAGGAGGAGCTTTCTGCAGAAAATGGAACGTTGAGCAGAAGAGCAGTTCCAAGGTCTAAAATGATCCCGGGACCCAGGCTGAGCCCACCTCAGGTTGGTGATGTTTTCTCGATGATCCTATTCACCTGCACATTATCCTTATCCAAGGGAGACACCAAACAAAAACCAGCCATCTCTTGGCATCACTCACTCTCTCAATCCATTCAGAGGCCTGAAGCCAACCTGCTCTAAGATTTGCCTGCTCAGAAGTGGAGTCCAAGAGAAACCCTCAAGGGAGAATGGCCTTGGGGAAATTACATGAAAGTCAGGCTCCCCCTGACCACCATCCTACCCAATATCATTACCCATATAAATCACACTGGAATCTATATTATCTCAGAGCAAATTTGGCACTAGTTTCCTTTAGTTAATAACAATAGCAGAGAAGTCAGCAAAAGGTAACATGATACCTGAGTGCTATGTGAGAGAGAATGAAAATTTGCTTTGGTGTAGGATGTGGTCAGTAGTCTGCCATTGAGATTCATTCCACCACTCACCCTAAAATATTTAATAAGTGTATGTTAGGTGTTAGGTACTATGTTAGTTATGACCTTCAAATTTCTTTTGGGCTGGCTGGAAAAGCCAACTCTGTCTTCTTCCAAAGCCACCTCCCTCACCCATGGCCCAACAGCTCAAGGTCTCCTTGAGATGTGGCACTCAGGGTGAGGAGCTTCCATGAAGATTCTGCCCCAAGTCACAGTGCAGATGTGGCCAAGCCTCACCAAAGGCTACGTAGCTGTGACAAGCCAGCTGGCTATGTGCCATAGATTGCTAAATGAGGAGGGAGATTCACCCTCTCATCCCTTGTGAAAAAGGCTATAAGAACATATCACTTATGACTTACAAACAAAGCCTCATTGTAGAACACGGCAGAGAGCAGTCCTTTGACTATCTGAGCCAAGGTGATCGCTCTAGCACCAAATTTTAGGGGGCCCCATGGTGATGGGCGGTGTCTCAGAAAGGCAACTGCTGATGAAGAGATAGCTCACTCCTCCATCATTCATTCATTCCTTCATGTATTGATTCATCCAACAAACATTTACTGAGAACCTTCCATTTGCCAGGTTCTCTGCCCCTGAAGACACATAAACAAATTATCACCACGTGCTAAGATCAGTGCCATGATAGAAATAAGCACGGAGTGAGGAAACACAGAGAGGAGATAACAGACTCTGCCTGAGAGTCAGAGAAGCCTCGGAGAGGAGGCAACACAGGATGGATGAAGGATGTAAACATCGGAGATGTTCCAACCCACAAGCTATTCCCGAGCATCCAAAATAAATGCAAGTATGAGCAGAGATGTGAGCCATCTTACTTTAAATACGGGAAGAGTTGGAAAAGGACAGGTCAGGACTTTTCAGCTAAATATGGGGATAAAATCATTGCAATGAAGACAACCCAAGTTGCTAATCATTTTTTTATTGACAATAACAACTTCTTTCCTGGGGCCTTCTCTGTCGCCTCAGTTCCCTGTTGTTTGTGGGTAAATATCCACCTGCTATTTTACAGTATTCCTACTTAATTGGCAACCAGCTGCCTCTAGGAAATAAGATATTATGTTCAAGTGTAACTATTTTTCCCACCCCCATCTTATCATTGAGAAAAAGACTGAGTAGAGAAAATATATTCTTAAAATAGATAGCTCCTTTAAAAAACAAAACCAGAAATGTAATATAAAGTGAGTGCTGGGAAATCCATCTTTTCTAAGATGTCAGCTCAAGATAGGCAAAGACCGTACGATCGTGATTTGGTGAGTCTTATGGCATTTCACAAAGCCACAGGATCAGATCTAGTCAAACGTTAGTGGTCACTTCTCAATCAAATTAAAGAATTAGCTGCTCCCTGAATTGCCCCTCTTGAGAGTGTTTTTATTTGAAACTTTTATGGCCCTTGGAACTTTTGAGACTCTTCAATAGAAAATTTTCACAGTCTGGGAGCTGGGTTTTGGGGCCAGCTGGATGCTGCCTGTCTGCTCAATATAGTGTTGGTCGGATATGCCAGAGAGCAGGACTGCTCTGGAAGTGGGCCATGCACGTGTGATTGGATCCGTGCATGAGTAAGACCACCCTGACTGGTAAAGGAAGAAAGAGAAAACATCAAAGCACCACTGGCTAAAGGGTAGCGCAAAGAGATAGGGAAATCACTAAAGCAAAGAATAAATAGTGGAATTCCAGGCAGCTTGGTCCATGGAGTACAAGAGATTTACCCTTGTGGGGGAGGGTGGGGGATGGAGTACTGTTGTGTATAGCCTGCTAAGTGAAGCCTACTTCACAGAGGCCCTACCAATTATATGCATGTTAACAGATAAAACAAATAGTTAATTTTTTCATCCAGAAAACATCAAAATTGTGATACAGGTATAAAAACACACTGTCTTACAGACATAGCAGATTAAGGCCCAAAGAAGTTCAATGGCCTCCTTATAGTCCCAAAGAACTTAATAACATGAGAAATCGCATAGCAAACATTTCTAGACTGAAGGTAGAAATTTCCCTACAGGCAGTTCTGATCCAGGGCATTTTTCTGAACTTGAAAGGGAGCAACAAGAAATGCTTTATAAGAGTGTGCATGTGTTCCCTCCAGGTCATCATAAAAATCATAACAAATCATAACATCTTGGAATTCAAGAAAATCTAATAAAGTTCAACTCCTCCTTTACAGATGAGGAAGACGAGGCCTCAGGGAATACAGTGACCTCCTTGAATAACACAACTACCCAAATATATGAAAAAGCCAAAACTTAACACTTCAATCATCTGATCCCAACTTCCAACTGTCTCCAAATCAAAAAAAAAAGATAATGAGCAATACTAAGAAAAATAAAATCTCTCATTTCTCAAAGGTAGGGAACATTCTTATAAACATCTGCAATTTCATAGAAATATCAACCTTGGATTTATCTTCTTGAACTAATCTCAACTTTCAGGCTATCACTCTCCTTGGTGGGTGCCATTTGTCTGCTACCTGCTATGTCAAGTTAGGCTTCTTTTAATGACTGTAATGGGAGCCTGTAGCTCTAGCTTTCCAGGAATTGTTCCATATTCAATACATCCTATCCTTACTGGTTTTATAATTTCACTAGATAAACTAGAAAATATCTTTTTTCTCCTAAGAAAATCTCTCTGAGGTTGCAGCTTCGTGCATTTAAAGCACTATAAAGAGACAGCAGGAAGAAAAGCCAGCTGGAAAACAACCAGACCTCTGGCAGAATTCTCTGAGCCCGTGTGCACGTGCACACATGCTCCCCTCTACCACTGCAACTCAATATTTGCTCCTGGTTTTGACCTGTTTTCATGCCCTGGCACCTGCATCTGGGCCTCTGCATCCATGAGAGCCTGTCTTCGTTGAACACATTAGGGGTTGTCACCCATCTGCATCTATTATCCCTCACACGTGCCTAGTTTCCTCTCAGCCACCTTCGTCACCTCTCACTCCCTGCCACGGACTTCCAGTTACCACACCTTTGCCGCTACCCCTTCTAATCTGTCCTAGGGTGTGAGGGATAACCAAGCTCATAGAGCAGAAGTTCACTCACATGTAAGATTTCTTGGAGCAACTAATTATATTTTTAACTGAGTTTCCACATTTTTATTTTGCCCAATAAGTACATGTTCAAAGAGCTGCTACCATCTATTAGCATAATTACTCTATTTCATGAACGATATTTTTTGCAGTTTCTGTGGTTTTTTCAATAAATTTTAGTTTAACTCAAAAAGAGTAAGAAAGGCATTATCTTGTTATTTAAAATTAGCTTGACAAAAAACTTAATACATTGTCCTTTGTTTTCCTATTTCTCATCAGTTGGGTGAAAATTTCATCACAGCCTGCATTGGGAACAACTGCCCTAGGGTCTGAAGATCAAATATCTTCAAGAGCCAGGCCAGGACCCAATCACCGAATTTACACACGGGGCCAGGACTAGGGGGAGGGGGGTAAGGCATTGGCCTTGGACGCAGAATTTAGGGGGATGCCAAAAACCTCAATAATCAAATAATATTTTAATAAAGCAAAATTAATGCAAAAATCTATCCATTTTGGACAAAATATCAAAATCTTCAGTAAAGACAGGATCAGTATTATATTGATTTTTCCTTTTGCCGCTACTCCAAGATGGCTCCGCCAGCATTGACTCGTGAATGCAACCCATAACGGGAACAGTGGAAATTAGAGAGTGCATGTCCTGAAAGTGTTCACATTCATTATAAAATGTTATGTTGACTGATCGCAGGGGCCACAGGTGCAATCTTTGGCCCTAACATGGTCTACTAGTTCATGAAGATCAAGTGTCTCAAAAGAAAGCTACTCTCAGTGCCCCTCTCAGGAATATAGGTAGGTTAAGGCAGACTAACCAGAGTTTTCTGTACAAAAGGAATTAATAAACTGCATGCAAATGAAGGGACATGTTGGAATCAAAAAATTCAGGTCTGAAAATACTCCAACAAGGAGAGAAGTAGGGCTATTCCTTACATGCCTGCTATGGGTGACAAATGGAGATGGTGCCCATTCTGAGGGGATAAAGGGTCAAGCCCATGAGCTCAGTCAAGGGACACTGGATGCCAGCAAGAGGAGCCAGTGCCTTGTGGTGGCACTCTGATTCTCTTCCTACACCTTGGGGGAAAAGAGGCAAATAAAAACGATGTAATATGTCTCCCTCAGCGGCACTGAGACTGTGAAGCCACTCTGTGGTCTAATTGAAATGGCTCGTGTTTATTGAGCACTCCCAACGCTCAGCACTTTACATACATTATGTCATTTCATGTTGATAACATCTTTCTGAGGAATACATTATCCTTTTTTCATGATAAAGAAACTGAAAGTCACGGCAATCGAGCTGGGACTTGAACCCAGGGAGTCTGATTCCAGAACCTGCGTGCTTAACCACTCACTATACTGCCTTTTAGAAGCGAAGACAGGTAGGAAGCACTTGCCCAAAATAATACTGATGGAAGGGTGTCTGGAGAATATGCAGTCTGTCAATTCCCCCAGACATGTCAAATTTCAGCCTGGGATCAAGCAAGAACACTGGCAAGCTGTAGAGCCATCAGCTTGACGTTGAAGGACATTATAATCTAACACTGAAGGACAAAACAAAGCTAGCACAAAGACGCTGTTGCAGGCATCATCCACTACCTTGACACAGTATCCTTCCTACCAAGACCCACGGGGATACAGTTCCTGTTACTCTCAGTATCAGGAAAAGCTGTATTCTCCCAAATAGTCACTTTGTTTATAAATGTGAACAGAGTAAATTCTGTTCCTGTTTGGTTTCCATCTTTGTTATGGCTGCTAGGAACTGTTAAGCCTAATTTATATCCCACATCTAGAAACTCTCCAGGACCATAGAACTGTAATATGTCTTTTGGCATACTATGCCCACTCCTTGCTTGCTTTATTAGTTTCCTACTTATATTCTCTTGGTCCTGATTTCCACAGCTATTTATTTTACCCTTTGCTTCCTTTATTATACTGTCTCCAATCTCTCGTGGAATGAAGTGCTAAATGAGTGAATGAATAATAGTCAAACGATCAGTTGTCTTTTTTTTTTAATGACTTGGAAGAGACGCATGACATCCATTCAAGTCCCTGAATCCCATATCAGAGGAGAGCTCCGACTTGATCAACCAGGCAGTGCCTGTGGGAACCCTTGGATCAATAAATGCAGCAGCAATACCACAACTAGCAAAGCCATAATATGAGTGGAAAGGGTGAATGATGGGCTCACATTAGCCAAGAGGGGAACACTAATGCTACCCAGAAAGCATTTGAACCACCCTG
Organism: Ceratotherium simum simum; assembly: GCF_057802395.1. NCBI lineage: Eukaryota > Metazoa > Chordata > Mammalia > Perissodactyla > Rhinocerotidae > Ceratotherium > Ceratotherium simum. The sequence goes on from NC_141914.1 coordinate 44,449,891, forward strand.
GGGACCCTGCCAATGAGAAAGGGAGAACTTTGGAGAACTGGGTTTCCATTTATGACACTGATAAAGGCTTGAACCTGAGACTTCTGTTAGCATAATCCACCCACTCTTGAGTCCATCGTTCCAGGCTGCAGTGTCCTATAAGACATGATTATATACAGGCAAGACTGAACTGTGTATTTGCATTGGTTTGCCTCACTGGTTTGCAATTTGTAGCTCCAAATCATAATCAAGCTTTTAGGTACCAAGTTTATCCCAAGTCTAAAATCATTAAGTGATTTTGAGGGCCCCCTAAAAGTTCCCAAAGCTACCCTTATTCAACTCATTCAAATCCTTCATTGTTGATCCAATAATACAGCTCTAGCAAAGCCAGGTTGATTGGTCTGTTCCAAAGGGCCAGCAGAGGAAAGGATCTAAGAGGAGGTAAATTGGGCTGAAGAGGAATCATATAAGAGGAGCTCTGGTTAGGATCCTGCTCAGCTGTGGAAGCAAATACACTCTAAATTCTGTGTTCAATCTTCCCCCTATTGGATCCTGAGTGACAGACTGATAAGCACTGTGCACATGTGTCCATGCCTGGGCAGTGATCTGGAGCTTAATGATGTATGATCATTCCAGCACTTTTCCTAAATAGTTATGCTTGCCATAAGAAAAGTTCCGTTTTTTTTTTTTTTTGTGAAGAAGATCAGCCCTGAGCTAACATCTGATGCCGATCCTCTTCTTTTTTTGCCGAGGAAGATTGGCCCTGGGCTAACATCCGTGCGCATCTTCCTCTACTTTATATGGGATGCTGCCACAGCATGGCTTGACAAGCGGTGCTTTGGTACGCGCCCGGGATCCGAACCCGCAAACCCCAGGCTGCTGCAGTGGAGCGCGAGCACTTAACCACTTGTGCCACCGGGCTGGCCAAGAAAAGTTCTTATGCTAGATTGGAATTATCTAGAGAAGACCTTTGTGTTTCTGAATCAATCACCCAACCAATAATTATTTACCAGGCAACACCCATGAGTTCATCTCTGACAAGTTTATTGGTGAAACCACAAAAGAAACCAAGACCTGATTGCTGCCCTCAAAGAACTCACTGTTTACATGGAGAGAAAAGAGACATTAAAATTTAAAGAATCCTTATAATCAAAGCATTGAGCATTAGCAATAAAAGTTCAAAGAAGGAAGAGAATATTGAGAGTGGGGTTTGTTAAAGCAAGGGTAGAATTTCAGCTAACCTTGAAGTGGAGGTAAAATTTAATTAAGAGCAAAAATGAGAGAGCTCATTCCAAGCTGGGGAGAAGAGAAGGAAAATTTTAGACACAACGAGCCATGGTAGTTTTGAGCTGATATTGGAGTTCTCACATCACTCTGGTTGGCTTAAAAGACACTGTCAGACACTCCGGGAAGGGAAGAACAATTCTTCCAAGATCGTACATCTTAAATAGTTTTGCGGAAGCAGCTCCAAGTTTAGCTTTCCTTGTTTACCAATTAGACTTCATGTGATTCTTCCCCCTTGCACATGGGTCTTACACTCCCTGTTACATTTTGAGCTATAATTTTGAAAGCACATTTATTGGGGTTTATAAAGAATGTTCAACATACAGTTACTCCTTATTTTTCAATGAAAAGTATTGCCCTTCCAGATAGCTGTGCTGCAACGAGTCCTGTTTATCACTCTCTGCACTGGGATGAGGGTTCACCTTCCAATTATAAAACTAGTGTAATACAGCTCCATTTTCCCCCGGCTGCTTCCAGCCACCTGGGAGATCTTCATTTTTCTTGGAGATGATGATGGGATTATCTAAGGAATGGGGGGATACACTTATCCTTGGGGATGGGGGCAAGCAGATAATTGATTCATAGCCAGTAGCGCCTAGTCTCAAAGCAGCCAGTGATGTTCCCAAAGTGGCTGGAGCTAACTGGAGCCTGCATCCTCCCGTCAAGCTGAAGGCTTTAGAAACACCAGGGAGAGGGAAACAGCACATTTTATTTCTTCATAATAAATCTCCCATCTTATTGTCTGAGACATTTTGCTCTCCTGAGGACACAGGGCCTGTTTCTCAGCCTTTTCCAATTGGCTCTTCCTTGCCTTCCGCCCATTTCTATTACAATATTTACTGGGATCCAAAAGAAGCAACCTGCCACATCACGCTTTTTGTTTTCTTTTCTCCCCCCTCCCCTCTCCCCTCCAATCTCATTTAGACCTTTTTTTCTTTTCTCTCCCTTCCCCACTACCCCATCCTGGTCTTCCTCAGTCATCCATCATTACCCAGGGGATCTCTTGCTATAGGTCTTCAGAGAGAAACAATTCCTAGATTGAATTGTGAAGCAAAGCATTATGAGACTCTAACTCAACCTCAATTACTATTTGGCACTACATCTTATGAGTGAGAAATGCAATAAAATAGCAATTTCTAAATTTAACTAGCATTATATAATCCAATTATTTATTACAGAATGCTGTTGTTTGTATATCGCCTGACCTATTGATTAGTATGAAAATGGCAGTACAGGAAGCCATATAAATTGATCATTATTCAAAATGGTTAATCAAATATCTAATTTGTTTCCATGAATTTTCCTCCAGTAATCATGCTGCATATCACACCATGTACCAATGGACTATAAACCACAGCCACATACCAACACTAGAATAGAATCTAGCAAGAGATGCAAAGAGGTAACTTCATTCTATTGTTTGAAATGCTGGAAAAGGCAATCAAAGCAGAGTAAGCCATAATTTTCTTCCACACACCCATCCTCACTTTGCTCCCGCCCCTAATAACCATAAGCTGAAACCACTTGAGGATGACAATTATCCACCATTATTATCACCCATATTATGACAAGGCTGCTACTCATTGCAAACGATGCTTCGGAAAATGAAAAATGCTCTTCTGAGAGATTTGTGTTTGTTTGTTTGTTGCTTTAGAGGCTCCTTCGGGCGGAAAGGGGGTAGGGGGAAAAAAGAGATGGAAATTGAGTCAGGAAAACAATTAACTCGCGCAGCTTCACTGCACAGTAACATCAAATCATACAGCGATTAGAGCTCTACAAACCCCCCAATTCGGTTTCACGCACATTTAAGGATGAAAACTGATATGTACACTGAGCTGATGCTGGACTGCAAATGAAAAAATCAAAGAGGTAAACATTGTAAAATCTCGTTCTCTGCCTAACCACATCTCTAGGATGGTGATGTGGGCTGAGAATATTTTTAGCCTGTACACAAGCAAATTCACCTTCTCTCTCCTCAAGACTTGTAGATGGTCAGAGAATTGTCCACCATTCTTTTTGTTTTCCACATTGACTATGAAAAAGTTAATGTTTGCTGAAAAATGTGTTGCACTTGTCGACTAATAACGAGGTTAATTAACCCATTGTCCTCACAGATGACCAAAGCCTTAATTGTTAAATCCAGGAAAGTAAGAACTATGGCTTCCCAAAAAGCAAGAACACGGTGCTTTTAAAAGTGGGAAAGATCCACTAATCCTTGTGGTGTCGAGCTTTACCAAGCAAAATAAATTTACCTTTATCTTGTAGAAGTGCCAGTATAGATGACATAACCTGCAAAATATGCATATTTTCTTTCCATTTTCTCCTCATTGAGTGCTTTTCTCTTGGCAAGTTTTTGGTACGATAGGAATTAATTTGTAATATAGCAGGAATTTCCCAATATGAAGCAATCCACAAAGGCTCATTTTCCCCTGTCTACCTCTTAAGATGTTTCTGCATTTTGACTATGGGTTTGAAAAAGAAATCAAGTGACTAAGGCATCTGCTTCCTTTATTTTTTTGAAGAAACTGTTTTGGAATAATTTTAGATTTACAGAAAAGTTGCAAAGGTAATACAGAGAGTTCCCATATACCCCCTACTGAGTTTACCCATTTTTTACGTCTTACATTACTCTGGTACATTTGTCAAAAGTAAGAAACTGACATTGATAGATTTCTATTAACTAAACTCTAGATTTTACTGGGATTCTGCCAGTTTTTGTGTTACTATCCTCTCTCTGTTCCAGGATCCAACCTATGATACCACCTGCATTGAGTTGCATGTCTCCCCTGGTCTGTGACCTTGTTTTCAAGACCTTGACTGTCTTGAGTTCTGGTCAGATAGCCTGTAGATTGTTCTCCAATCGTGGTTTCTCTCTTGGTTTTTCTCATGATTAGACCAGGTTATGGGTTTCTAGAAAGAATAAGACAGAGGCGAAGTGCCCTTCCCATCACTCCAGATCAGGAGCACCTCACATGTATATGACATCACTCTTGACATTAGCCTTCATCCTTGCTTAAGGTAGTGTCCACCAAGTTTCTCCATTCTAGGTTTACTATTTTTCCCTTTCCTTTATTTGTTCTTTGGAAGAGAGTCACTAAGTCCAACCCACACTGAAAAGGAGTGGTGGGTGAGAACCTCCTGGAGAGGAAAGTGTTATTTCTTATAGTTATTTGGAGGGAGGAATATCTAGGAATCACACTGTAAGGAAGACTTGTTTCTTCCTCCCAATTTATTTATTTCTTCAATCAGCTGCTTTCCTTAGTTTTAAAATGACAGGTCATTGAAATGATGAACGTCTTAACTATACAAAACACTAAGAAAACACATTAGGGGTTTTAATTCTCAAAGAAATATTGTTGTTTCCAAGGCCTTTTCAATAAACCAAATTTAATATTCATTTAATATTCCCAGGGAAAAATGTACATATGAGGTTATATACCTACTCTCTTACCCTCACCAGAGCTCAGTGTGTATTATACAAATTAGGTTTATTTATTCCAAGCAGTTTATGAAAACAAGCAGCCATTTGAAACTTTGGCTCAGCAAATACTTGATTCAACAAATATTCCAGTCGCCTCTCAACCTTACTCAGCCACATGATTATCTCCGCAGAAAACAGAGGAAGCAGGTGTCCAAACCCTTGTTCGAAGGCCCCATTTGGCATCCTATGGCACTCCAAAGACAGCATGTGGGCCATTTTCTGTAGCAATGACCTCCATCCTAACTACTCTCCTCACCATTCATTAATTCATTACTCATGTCTTCAACAGACGTTTATTTAACACTTACTATACGCCAAATGCTGCGCTGGGTCTTGGGGAACCGAATGGAAAGAAAGATTACCATAACAAATAAGGACCGTAGACAATAGCAGGTGTTATGTGAGACACATGGATGGGGTACAAAGTGGGCACAGAGGAGGAAGTAGTCCATCTACCTGAGGGAGGAAAGAATGAATGGCTGTATAAAGATGCTCCTGAAACTGCGTTTCAACAGCTGTTTCTCAGGCACAATATGGGGTAGAGAAGGGTGAGGATGTGACCTCAGGATGATCTTGGCCAAAGGAGAGCCTTGAGCAAAGGCCCTGAGAACTTACAAGAGTTGATGATATGAGAGCACATATCTTCTGTGACCAGATGTTCAGGGTTCAATTATTTCTAACAGGATCCTCGGAAAAGTCATGTCCCCTGAAAGGGTCTATGGTTTGCTTGCTCTTCCTTGCTCAGTCGTTTATAGAACAGCATCAGACATAAGATTTTACCAAATGATGCCTGAAAGTACTTTGAATCATTTATTCTATGAACATGCCAAAAGATTGTACCTCACATCTCGCCCAATGTAGAAGAGAAGGAAACAGAATAAAACAGACATTTAACCAACATTTTTCACACTTCTATCATCTCCAAGCATGTGCCAGGTACCCTGCAAACATTCTCTTATTTTTTGAGAGAATGTTTATTATTGTTATCACCATTTTATAGATGAGGAAACACAGTCTTAAAGGTTAACATGGCAGGTTACATAACTGGCAAGTGGGGGGAATAGGAGTTGAATCCAGTTCTGATTTTGATTGTTTGATTTCCCTCTCTGATTTTTTTTTTTTTTTTTTTGTAGGTGGCAGATTTAATAAGCAAGGGAACTTACTTACAAGGCTTGTCTTGGGTGGCCACAAGACGTGTACATCTCCACACACGCCTGCCAGAATCTTAAGAGTTTATATAGAGGCCTAACGGGGTTCAGTCATGTATACAGTCCAGATGGTCTCAATAGCAATTACTCTGTCAAGGCTGTGTCCTTGAAGTGGCTCCTAGTGTGGGAACAGTGGGCAGAATGTACACTCCAAGGACAGGGGAGGGGGTGAGTAGCCTCCAATTGCCTGGGTCTAGTTTTCAGGTCAACCTGGGGTCACATCCTCTCAATGACCTCCTCCAATACTCCACCCCTCATGACCGGCTCTTACAATCTTATACACCTCCCTCTTCCACAATGTGCCCTGAGCGGTCAGCAAGGGGTTTCATTAGTGTGGAGTTGGCTTGTTTGGCAGCTATCTGGCTGCACTAGAGGCAGATACCACAGCAATAATACAGGCACATGCAAGAGAAAACACAGATTAAGATAATGATTCCTAAAATGAGTAAGAATTTTTTCCACCAAGAGCCTCATGATCCAAACCGCTGGTGTATTAAGTCCCCTGAACTAGGGATCAGATCACTCAGGGCATTCACTTGTGTCTTCATGTGATTTAGTAAAGATGATACATTAGCAGACTCATCAAGTATAAACACACGACATTCTGTTTGGATAATAGTACAAGTGCCTCCTTGAGAGGCAGTAATAATGTCTAAGGCCATCCTATTTTGGAAGACAGCTTTTCTCATTAGAGACATTTCAGTGGTCAGTAAGGACAGGCTTTGTCGGCTATCATTTAAGGCTTGTTGGGTGAATTGAGTAAGGGCTTCTATGTGTCCTATAATGTCCTCCAGGTCAATGGAGGGAACAAAGATGGCAGCCAAATGAGCATACCAGTGGAAAACAGAACATGCTCATCTGGCCTCAAGGAGAGGGAGGTTGGCAATTGTTACCATGGGGCAGATTCTCTCCTGATCCCAGGGAAAACCCAGGGTACAGTGGCCCAACCAGGTGGAAGCCATGGTCAAAGATTTGTGCCACACAACCTTTGGGTCCCATCCAGGGCTACCCAATAAACACCTAGGCAGTGCAATCAGTCAGTGCCAAACAAGTTGCTGTCCTTTAATGTGAGAAAATGACTGCACAGTTCCAGTGATGTCCATCCCATATCCCTGGTGCCGTTGGGTTGGTTCTGTTTAAAGTGCTTTTTCTGTTCTCAACATAAGGGTGCCTAGGTGCTCAAAGGTCTATAACCCAGGGTAAGCCACACGAACCCATCCCAAATCTGAGTGTAGCTACCCCTGAGTCTGATGATGGTATTTTTAGGATCCTTCTGGTCAACAGTTTGATGAGCTGCCTGTGTAGTTTGATTGACAGAGAAAGAATATCCATGCCCAGTGTTATTGATAGTGTGTGCCACAGGCCAGGTTTTTGGATCAGTACTGGTAATATCAGATGAATTCAGAGTACTAGTCCTAGCTTGCTCTTCCTTAATGTACTGCTTTAGGGCCTTCCAATCCCTGCCTTGGAATAGTGATACCCACCACAGCAATCCTGTCGAGCCAGAGCGGGCAGCTGCCCACAGACCCAACAGTTGGATCCCCCTGCTGAGAGACCCATTATTTCTGCAAAGCCATTGCAGTACCTGGGCAAAACTGGGTATATTCGTCATGTTTATTTCCTACAAGGCAAGAGTATGAAAGCTGCTGCCACCAACACACAGAAAGCAGTGGGTGATGGCATTTAGGAAAAAAAATCAATGTGAAGTTAACAGGACCTTAGGAAATGGAAATCTGAAGCTCTGAGACTAAGTTTGAACAGTCACTAAACTCTGGCTCAAATCTGAGTCAAACTCGTAAGACCTAAGGGAGATCAGACAGAGGAAGGAAGAGGCAGGAACATGATTTCAAAGGACAGAGTCAAGGGAAATAAGAGACAGTGGCTATGTCAAAACAGGCTGAGTGTCAAACACGTCAAGAATCAAGATTAAAAACTCTATCTGAAAACAAGCCAAGGTAAATAAGAGCTGGGCTCAGACCCCAGAAAATAAATCTGGTAGGAACAAGAGAACTGCCCCCCCCCCAGATACATGAGGGGCTAACCAGGTCTGTTTCCTTTTCTGAGTGACAATGCCCTCTTTAGAAACAGAGAACTCCAACAGCAATATCAACTACTCCGAAACAAAAAGTTAAGAGTAAAAAAAAAAAAAAAATCACCCAAAGAAGAATTAGAAGAAACCACATGTGAATATTTATATCATTTTTAAAGTGAAAGGAGACTTTTTAAGTGAAGGGGACTACTATAAAAACACATTTTCTTTCTCTGCCTTTGTTTGTAATCAATTGAGAGAGAGACCCAGGAGTCAGAGGGGTAATGAACGTTTTCACAGACAAAGCAGATATCAGAGAACATAGCTTAAGTCAGCAATGCCCATGGACCTGCTAATACTGTACCCCAGAAGTTCACTTTCTCAGTTACAGGCAGCACTGACCACCTGCAGATCTCCACCTTGGGGGGCCTGCCCTATAAAAACAAGGATCAGAGGATGTGAGATGTTTGCAGAAAGGGGATAGATTCAAGAAGGGTAAAAGGGGCTGTGTCTTCTCTCAAATTCACCGCGCAAGTGTCAGTCCAGAGAGAAGCCAGGTGTGTTACTCTAGTACAGGTCCCCCCACATGCAAAATATGAAGAGTAGAGAATAAATGTTCTCCCAATACCAACCACAACAGCAAGGCACAATCCATAAAGAACAGATAGAAATATTTGACTAGTTAAAAACCATAATTGTCTACCTGTGAAGAAGAAAAAAATATATTATATACATATAGTCAATTCTTGTTATTCACTGTAGTTGTGTTCTATAAAGTCACTATGAACATCAAATTAGCAAATAGTGAAAAATTTTCCGTAGGGGGAAATATAGCTCTAGGACCAATGAGCCTCTGGTCCCAACATTTTTGTCAACCAATAAATGCATAACCTTATTGTATGTGTGTTTCTGTTTAAAGACACCTCATTTAATATATATTGTCGATTCATTAACATTGAACTTACAGCCAACAGCTACTGTAACTCATGCCTGAATGAAGCTCATCTAACACATATTTTCTCCCATAGGCACGTCACAGCCTTGTTGTGCTTAGGAACAATAGATGGCATTTCAGCTCTACCCCTGGGGGCCATTTTAAACAGTGAAATCACCAACAAAAAGCACAAGATTGTGAAAAATGTGGCACTAAATAGACTGTGAAAAGGAAACCTGTTGACAGGATGAGAGGTGAAACAAGAAGGCAGGGGGTGGCCTTGTTGGACCTCGGCTGGGAATGTTCATGTCAGGCAATTCAAATTTTTCACTGCTCTGCGCATGTCCACAATGATCACAAAACACCACAAAGACTGATTTGGGGTTACAAGTAAACCTTACTGAGTAGGCAAATTTGCAAAAACAGAATCCACAAATAATGAGGATATACGCACATGCACGCACACAATACACACACATTTCAAAGGCAAATGACAAAACGAGAATTCCTTCACATGTCAGATAAAAAATGTATTCATTAATACATAGAGAGATTTTGTCAATTAAAAAGAAAAGGCAAATATCCCCATAGAAAAAACAAAATCAAAGGACTATTCAGGCAATTCATGCTTGAAGAAATACACATAATTTCTAGAGAAAAAAACTGCAACTTTTATGTGAAACACCATCCCCTCCTTCATACAGGCTCACGTACTGTGGGTAGGAGTAGAGCTGGGCATAACCATTCTGGAAAACAATGAGGGAAGCCTTTAGAAAGCTCATCTCATCAAACCCAGTGATCCCAATTTTAGTAAGTAATTCTAAGGAAACAAATTAAAGATAAATAAACAAATAAATCAGTGCAAAGATATATGTCCATTGATATTCTTTTGCATATTATTTATAATAATGGGGGTAAATGTGAGGAAATCTTGTATTTCTAAAAACAAAACACTAGTTAAATAAATTCTGATGTACCCATAGAATGGAATACTATACAGATATTAAAAATAATGTTGAAATATGCCTTGACATGATATATGTGTACTTTTCTTCTGTAACTGTTTTTTTTTTTTTTTTTTTTGCTGAGGAAGAATCCCCCCTGAACAGATTCCCATCTGTTGCCAATCTTCTTCTATTTGTATGTGAGTCACCACCACAGCATGGCCACTGACGAGTGGCATATGTCCGTGCCTAGGAACTGAACCCAGGCTGCCAAAGCGTAGCATGCCAAACTTAACCATTAGGCCACCGGGCCCAGCCCTGTGATTTTATTTTAATTAAATAAAAATATACATATTGTCATGGAGAATTGTTCCCAATATATTTATAAGTGAAAAAAATGTTATAAAACAATATTCACAGCATGATCCCATTTTCATGGGTCCACAGATAGATCCACCAAAATGTTGAGTTATTATCTCTTAGGGGTGGGAATATCAGTAGTTCTTAAAACTTCTCATCTTTCTTTTCAAATTATTTCGATAATTACTATGTATAGCTTTTGAAGCAAAAATAACATTTAACATTGTCATAAAAATGTCATATATCTGCATTCTTGATTTAAAAAGAAAAGCCCATCCTTTCCTTGGTGCTTCCAAGATACTTAGGCATTTTTACTGTTTCAAAGAATCAGTTGAGCTAAATAGATTAATAGGTTTGATAAGGAAAATGACCTTTTATGGCGGGTTTATGAGAAATTGTGGTTCTCCTTGTATTTCCTGTCCTGCCTTCAGATGTATGCCCAGTTCCCTGGGATCTTGGCTGCAGAATCTCAGGCAGTGGGCTGAACTTCGCACACACGGGACAACACGTGGATGTGATTACATTATAAGTGGGATTTCCCTGCTCTCTGTGCAGCGCAGGAACACAAGCTAGCAGTTCAGTGTGCTGTGGGGCTTTTGTCATTTTGCAGTGTGCTGTTGGCAGCTCCGCTACAAGGCTATCAGATTAGCTGCTGGTGAAGGTGTGGTAGTAAAAGATGTTGCCCTCCCCTCTCACCATATGGAGCTATTCTACAGAGTGTGTGCCCTGCCATTTCACTAACTATAAATAGAGCCACGCTGCTCTCTCCTCCATGCTGTTAACAGTCTCTTTAAAATAAGATGTCTAGATTTTTACGCAGATATTCTGATTCACACAGCTTCTCCTCTCCCTCAACCTTGCCGAGCATAATCTATACCTTATTTTCAAACCTGGAGTAGTCTATTTTTTTTACAACAATATATCCTTTGGGGATATGGTTCCAACTGATCTATGTGACAATGGATAGCACTTCATCAACAAAAGCTTACTGAGCAGGTCTGTTGAGCACTACACACTGTGCACCATATATTATGGGGAGACGTCAGCCCTGCCCTGGGGGAGCTTTTTATCCAAAGGAGCGCTCACGATCTCCCCTAAGTTAATGTCCTCCATCCGAAGGAATTCTCCCACACAGGCATTCTGTCTTGCATGATTATCTTCCAGGCTGCGTATCTCTTTCTATCGAGAGACTGAGAACTTACTAGGATTTTTCAGGAATAAGGTTTATCAGAATAAACACACTCAGATCTGCCTGTCATATCAACCAGGCACGTGGGCATTTTCCTGGACTCTCTTGAGCCTAAATCCTGGAGCTCTAAGGACATTTCAGAGCCTGGGTGTGCTCTCCTCTTCAGTGTGCTTAAAAACTTGGTAGATGCTGAGTGTACTGACTATTACACCAGAAGGATATTAAGAAATTTTCTCTCCAACTAAATACTAACAGGTGGCATGTACCCAGAGCTGGGAAAATCAGTGTTTATACTCTATCATATGCTGTTCAAAAAAATGTAAAGAAGCAAATAGATAATGACATTGTAAGATGTAGGTCATCCTTTTCGTGGGCCTCCGGATAACTTAGCGGAATAAGCACAGCTTCTGAGTCAGGCAGACTAGGTTTTGTTTCCTGTTCCACTACTTATTAACTCAGTGATGGGCTTGCTACTTAATATCTCTGAGCACAGTCTCATAAATGAAGGAGCCAGTGAAATAATATCACCCTCATAGAGCTGCAGAAAGATTAAGTTAGATAATGTATGTAAAGTGTGTGGTAGCAAGTGCTCAGTCATACTTCTCATAATTGTAAGTGACTTTGAAGGAGAACTTTCTGCTTCACTGGGATACACTAATTCAGGTGTTGAGCAAACTTGACTGAACTGTTACTAAGAGCCAGGGGCACATAACCACTGGGGAATTGCGGGGGTGGGGCAGGGGCAGGGGAGTGGGGAGGAACCAGTCCCTGTGGCATGGAATTCACAGTCTCACAGCCGAGCAGAAAGGAACAGGCTTATTAACAAATAAACACGTCAGTGGAATAAGTTTTATAGTAGATGTACTACAAACAGAAATTTACAGCACAGGTTGATTAATGTCCGATTGATGCATTCCGGGAGGGTCTCAAAGAGGAGATGAAGTTTGAGCTGCTTCTTCAAGCATGAATAGGAGTTCCCAGACAGTAGTGGAAAGAGACTCGCAAAATTACTTGATCATGAACAACTAACGGAAGCCCCTCTTTTAGCAAAATGCCATGCACGTGGTTGATACTCAATGGGGATTTAATGAGCTTACCAACTGGACAAGGTAAAAATACATAAAGGTACACATGTAGTGGATACTAATTTCACAAACCTCAACCACTGGTGGGCAAAAATCCCCCTTCTTCTTCCCTCTAAAGCCCATCTTTGTTTCTTTGTCAAGCTCCATACTTTTTGATGCAGGAAATGTGAGCTAGTCACTTGTGTCTCATTACCTCCAGTTAATTCAGTAATTTTTTTCACAGTAATTTCAGGAAACGACTTTGCATATTCGGATTCTGTCCCTCCCCCACACTTTTCCAGAGATCATCTTCC